>NW_027639392.1:0-21961 GCF_949152265.1 Phoxinus phoxinus | reverse complement strand
CAACCCAGTCTCACGGCAGTTCGTGAAATAGTCACGAAATTTAATCTATTGATTCGTGTTCATGGACACGAATTGCCCCATTTTTTCGTGTCACTCGGCACGACTTTCAATCTAATGTATTTCAATGGGACGTATTTTTCGTGCCTGCACCACGTTTTTCTTTCGAGAGCACAGTATTGTTTTTTCTCAATTGTTATTCATTTTGCAAACTTTAAGAGCTACATTACTCTAATCAAGAGATTTTAATCCTCGTTTTTATTGCTTTATATTCGTTAGGCTACTCAACATTAATCTATTTATTCGTGTCCAAGGGCACAAATATCCTTCTTTTTTTTCGTGTCACTCCGCACGACTTTCAATGTATTTCAATGGGACACGTATTTTTCGTGCCTGGACCATGTCTTTCTTCCGAGAGCACACTATTTTTTTTTACAATTGTTATTCATTTTGTAAACTTTAAGGGCTACATTACTCACTCAACATTTAATCAGGAGATTTGAATCCTTGTTGTATTGCTTTCTAATCGGTAGGCGACTCAACACGAATTGATTCGTGTCCTAGGCACGAATTTCCTTCTTTTTTTTTCGTGCCACACAACACGACTTTCAATATAATGTATTTCAATGGGACGTATTTTCCGTGCCTGCACCACGTTTTTCTTTGCAACATAGGCTATGCCGTTTGGTCATTTCCCCCCTCACGTCCAAAGCCGACGTTGAGGGTACCCCCATTCGTCACTTGACAACGGAGAGGGTCGTCCGATAGATTTGAGAAATCCCTCATCTTTGAATTTTGAACTTTAATTATTTAACACTAACTCTTTTTCCTTTCTTTTTTATATAATTTAATACATTAAAATTACACAATTACAGGACGGTATATTTTCTATATGCTTAAAACATTCATTAATTTAGGTGGGATATTTGATAATTTTCGATCACATATTGTAATTTCCCCCTCACGTCCATAACGTCGAGGGTAGCTAGCTGAAACCCTTTTCTAATTCGGTAATATCACGATTTTTCCTCTCTTTTTAATATAATTTTGGACTACATTAAAACGACATAATTGCAGGACTGCATATTTGCTGTAGGCTTAAAACATGCCTTCATTTATTGTGGGATATTTTATAATTGTCGATGGTATTTCAATTTGCAATGGCTTAATTATAGTGAGCCTACTTTGTTGTTTTTTTGTTTTTTTTTGCGCCAAAAAAAGGAAAAAAAGAATAGCCTACTTTTATAGAACTTTCATCTCAATACTGATTATGAAGTTGTAATAAATTAATTATATAGCCTACTGCAGAAATGTTTATATTACTTTATATGGACATATCCTTTGGCAAAGAGATGGATGCATTCTGGGAAGTGATATGTGTTTAAATGTAATGGCTACATACTCGTGTTTCCTTCACTTGGACATTTGCTGACCCCTTTAAAATTTTGAGCACGGATATAAAATATTAAGACTGTACTTTTTAATTATGATTGATATTTTGGCGCAATATTGTGCAACACGTCACTGTGTGTGCGACCATCGCAGAAACCATTGCCCAGCGCGATTCCACCACGGTAAGTCGCTTACAACAGTCTAATAAGCAAGATGAATTCATAAGCATTATTTACACATCCAAAATTAATAAAATTACGATGTTATTATAAAAAAACATGTTCTAGTCCTAGATATAGGTTCTATATATATATATATATATATATATATATATATATATATATATATATATATATATATATATATTAATAAAAATGAATTAAAAAAAAAATGTTACGCGACTTTTAACAGTAGCACAGGAAATAGGAACAACGTGATATGTATTTATTTATCCTAAGCATTTATAAGAAAATGGGAATCACTCACTATTAGGGTACACTTTTTAAATCTTATATCAACATAACACTACATAATTAACATTTTCTGTTGTTCTCCCTGCAGATCCTGTAAAACATATCACCTGTCTAACCTATCCGAACCTCATTGTCAAAAACCCAAAGGCACTTTTAAGAGCCAACCTCTATCTCTTCATTTTCTATATCTTACATCCTCTCTGTTCTCACTGTATCTATATTTCTGTCCATCTCTTCAATCTTTATCTATCTCACGGTCTGTATCTATTGCTCTTTCTTTCCTCCCTGTCTGTCTTTGTCTACTTGTCTGTCTTACCCATCTTTGTCAGCCTGTCTGTTTGTATCTGTCTGTCTGTCTGTATCTGACTGTCTGTCTGTGTCTGACTGCATTGCAATGGCCACCAAGCACAAACTTGATTCAAAGGATCCCCACTACCAAGAGGGGAGACGCATGGCTCTGGAGCTGAAACATGAACACATTCTAGCTGAAGCCAAGGTTAGAGTTTTTGTACACCTCAATCATTTTATAACAAACATAACAAATTAAAGTAAAACGTGATGAGGAATATGTAAGAATGATGAGTGCAGAAGATTGAATACAGGTATATTGCATGATGCATCCTACCATGCTCTGTGACATGTGTTAATAAGGGAATATAATAATAATAATAATAGTATATGCAGTTCCATCCCTCTGAGTTACAGAGACTTGGAGAATCTATTCCAAGGCTCATTTAAGCTGTTCAACACCTTACTAACACACTATGTTGTGTTTTCCTTTCACAAGTTACCTGCCTTTTGGTTACCGTACTTTTATCAACATCAGTCTTACAAGAAATATTCACTCCAATACACAGAAAGCAGCTGATGAGAGGAAACGTGTACGAGACCCTCCACACACCTCTAAAAGAGACTCTGTAGGACGTGGTAAGCCGAGGGGGAGGCGAGGAGGGCGACGCCAAGCCTCCGCTACAGGTTATATCTGGATTATTTGACATTTGTAGGAATTTACTATGACAATGTTGGACCAACTCAAATTAGAACAATGTAATTGTTTATTTAGAGTTTAAAATATTCAAATATCTAAAAAGACATTAAAAAGTAGATAAACCTTTCAGTGACACTAATGTAGAAGACACTACCAACTACCTAACAAAAATATGTCTGATTTCATAAATTGTTTAGTATATAGTTTGAAAAGAAGAACAAGAATAGAGTGTGATAGCCTAACTTGTTCTAATTCTTCTATGTGCTGTTTTACAGCCACATACCCCACGGTTGAGTGCTCCCTGTCATCCAGTGTGGAGGTTCCACTTACTGCAACCTCAACAAAACTAAATCATCAAGAGGAATTTGGTAATTCACAGTGATGAATTAATTTATGCATGTGTACAGTATAAAAAAAGTGTTCATTCTAATACTGATCAGTTGACTTTTAATTGTTCCTTATCTACAGTAAATGATCCCTTACCGCTTTATTTTTGGATTTTCTTTACAGAAAAAAATATGGAGAGGCTCTCTGATATTTTGGCGTCATGTTCTTCTGCTGCTCAGCCTCAAAGTAGCTCTGCATCATCATGGTCTTTTCGGCAGCAGAAAGCCTCTGAGCGCTGGAAAGAAGCAAGACCATACCACCTAAAATGCCTTATTTCAAAAGAGGCTGTTGGTCATCCCCTGTGTTGCCTTTGCAACGAGCCTGCTGTTATTAGGTTGGTTTTCATTAATACCAAACTTCAATTACCCAGGGTAGGTTTGCTGAGTGCCCTGCTTTATAGGCTAAGATGCATGTCTTTTGGGATGGGAGAAGACTTAGATACCCAGATGAAAAACACATTAATGAGAAAAGTACATCTAGGACCTTCTTGCTGTGAGGTGACAGTGCTAAACACTGAGGCACTATGCAATCCTATACAATAAAATCAAACCTAGTAAAAGTGAAATAGCTTAAATATAGTGTACAGTACTTTATATGAGTTATTCACCTGTAATAATGTATTATATTATAATATTGTTTTATTTTCTCCTTAGGTGCAGAGAGTGTCTTCCTGAGGAGTGGTTCTGTGGGGACTGTGATGTATTGCATCACAAAAAACAGCCACTCCACAACAGGGAATGCGTGATTCGTGGTTTTTTTGAAGCCATTCCTCCGACCACATGCATCATTAAAGGGGAAGATGGATATTGCACCCATGAGCAAGGTACGTTCTCATGAAAGCTTTAATTTTGCTGTTCAATGTGTGTCTGCAGACAGTTATAGATAATCTAAATAATTGGTTTTCCTTCTTTTTGCCAGCTTGCATTTTGCCAACTGTGAAGGTGCCAGACTGCTCCTGTGGAGGCACAAACTTTACTGTGTTACCAGGCAAACCAGTGATTTTAATTACCATCAATGGTAAAATATATATATATATATATATATATTGTAGATTTTATGTTTTTCACACTAGTGTGCTGTGGAACTTGTGCAATGTCTCTCAACCATTCACAATGTGCATAATGAACTAAGTGTTGTAAAATTAAGTATGTGGTAAATGTGTATTATATTTTTAATTATTTTTTTGGTTCCAAGGGCGTTTTGACTTGCATCAGCCACTGTATGAATGTCAAACATGCCAGCAGCAGTGGACCCCTGACTTTAAAGACCTCCTAAGAAGTGGATATTGGCCAGCCTCCATCACCAATTCCACACTTTATACACTGGACGTCTTGAGCTCCCTCCAGGAACTCAAGATCATCTCTCCGGGATTCTCCAGACAAGCCTTCGCAAAGCTGCTGGAACATCGCACTAAGTGTGGAGGAAGAGTAAGTGTAAATGTTATTACCATTTTATAAAAAAAAATTCCATAAGCAGACAATATCAAAATACTATTTCATTCTATATATTTTCCAGTCTGGACCTATCAACGGCGATGCACTGCAGCGCAGCTTCTTAGAGCTTTCGTATGCATCATTTGAGGAAGACCAGCTCTGCTGTAGTGCTCCTTTCACTTGCCCAGCCTGCACGCCGGAAATGTTGGCTGTTTCAGCAGATGGAAACAGAAAGCTATATCGCTTTCGCCGAAACGGAAGGTGATCTTTCTTCCAGTCTTTTTATTGATTTATTTTCTTACTTCATATATTTCATGAATGGATTTTCTATTTTTCTTTCTTCCTCAGCTCTGATGATCCTGGCTTTTTTGAGGGGCTCTTTGTGGCTGAAGACAGTGCGGTGTCTAGATTTGTTGACACCATACAGAAAGCAGTGAAAAATGCAAGTTGACAAAATAGTTGTTACAATAATAAACGTAACCCCCACTTCAATTACTCTTGCCTACCAATTACAAAATCAAATTGAGAGAATAAATGCCATATATTGAATGCCGCCGTTGCTTTTATTTGATTTGTCGTGTTTGTTATGTGTGTCATAGACACAGGGAAGAGGCACATGTGGGGACTCCCAGTGGACAGCAGCGAGGGAAACTTCAAGGAGGGCTTCAAAATTGGATGAAGAGGGGATGGAGGTTGCTGTATGTCGCCATGGGTTCCTTTTGAAAGCCCTTAATATGTACAGGGGGGAGATATTTGCCTACCCTCTGTACCTTCAAAGGGAGCTCATGCCAGCCAAGGCACAATTCTTCGCAATGGACGTGGCATGCAAATACTGGCCATACCTGGAGAAAGTTGCTAGTGTCCTTCCTGCTCTTCAGGAATTGACCACTATGAAACCCTTTCTCAGTGTAATGCATGCTCGAGCCCATGCTACTAAGTGTGAGGTGTGTATAATATTTTGGCATCATATGTACATTTGTAATATTTACAAGCACATTAATGATATGAAATATAAGTTAAGCTACACTATATTATCTTGTCTTTTTGCATAACCATTTCTTGCATGGAATGTAATGCCCTTTGATGCAAATTTTGGTTTGTGATATTGGGCTGTATAAATTAAATTAAATTGAATTTCTTCCACCCTTTACTAACAGATTAATTGGAGTGGCAGGAACCAGGAAGGAGCAGGGACAACCGCTGGTGAGGAGGTGGAGCAAGTGAACAGCTACCTCTCACGTTGTGCCCTGACGACCAAATATATGTCCAAAGCAGGTGATCGGAGTTTGCAATATTCGTGTATACTTTTTTTTAGATTGATCATCATAACCTCATTATTTGCTTTCAACAGCACGGGTGGACATGCTTACATTGCATGCAATGGGGTGGAACGAGAAAAAAAATCTCTCTTTACATCAGGCACTTTCCACAAGATATGTGAAGGTAAGTCTCATATTAATTGTTTTGTGTGTCCTTTTGTTGTGTTTACTTGGCCTGTTGTTAATCATACAAAGTTTTAATCCTGATTATTGTATAACACTGTTCATCAGACTTGTCAGAGACTCCATGATGAGACTGCAAGGCTAGCTGACCAAAAAACAGAGCTAGATTGCACAGATGAAGTGGTGTCACAGTGGCTATCTGATGTAAAGGAATGGGCAGCTGGTGGTAAGCATGACCAGATAAAAGAAACAACAAACATCCCTTTCTACAATCTAAATTTTATGTTTGATATTAAAGAGCAGCAAAAAATAGTAGGCGGATCATCATCTAATGTGATTCCACATTTATGTCAGGTTTATTAGTATATTCCAGTTCCCTGCAGGAAGTGCACATACAAAGTTTAAATAAGTTGGATTAAAATTCAAACAGAGAAACGGTTCTGTGTTGTTTTAACAGTGAATTTGCTTTCACTATATCTTCTACAGAGACACCTGATACATCTCATGCCAGTCAAGGCACAACACACAGAGGAATGCAGCAATCGATTGAGGGGCTCTACCTTAGTGTGAGGCACCGGAAGCAAACCCTCTACCGTCAGAATGGTATAACTATATAATATATTAGGTGGATAAATTCAGGCTACTGTATGCATCCTACTCCACCAACATGGAATTAGCAAATAATGTAGTAGCACAGTTCAGCTCAATCATTGAATTCTGTTCTTTAAATGACCAGTCTGTAGGATTTAGTGGTATCTATCAGTAAGGTTTGACGATTGCAACCAGCTTCCCTCACCTCTATCTTTCCAAGCTACGGTAGCCGACGAGAAAATGTGAGAGGTACTATCTAAACCCAGTGTTTTTTTTGTCCGTTGTGGGCTACTGTAGGAACATGGAGGTGCAACATAGCGGCCTCCGTGGAAGGGGAGTGTATTTAGATAAAAAACTGCCCATTCTAAATGAATTAATGCACAATTATTATTTTCAGGCAATCATGAAAAGTGTGTGTTAGTTATTCCTGCAAATAGATTCCCCCAAAAATGCTACACACTGGACAATTTGTTTCCCATGTCAGTCTACATTATAATTTTCACATACTTCAATAACTGAAGCTTTGCTTTTCAATTTTTTGGTGCTATAATTTTTTTCTTGTTGAAGAGTTCTGTCAAAAACCTCTGCCTCTGTACTTCATGTCTTTCTAGACAGCAGCAAGTTTCGCCATCGCCTTCTGGCAGAAGACAGCTGGCAGAAGACAAAAAACTCCTTCTTCAGGAGATACAGAAATACAATGATCTTGTACTAGACTCTGCAACAACCATTGACGTAGCTGTGGTGGAGCATTCCCTAACTGGAGAGAGCACTGTGTCTCAAATATGGCCGTGGGAGGTTCATGGCAGTGGTATGTCTGTTTTTAGATGCTTCACAGGAATTTATTTACAGTTCTGCTTTATAGAGTATACTGAACTAAGGCATGCATGTTACATATTGAGTGTTGTAATATTAATTTAGTTTAATGGTGTATTTTCAGTTTTCTTATGTATCAATTTGATAAAAAAAGTCAATGTTTGTAGTGATTATGCAAGATTGTCTCATGTATACATATAACTGTTATTGATTCTTAGCAAACATTTCAATCAAGAAACGAGTGCACGACCAAGTGATGTTAACAAGGCGACTGCATGAGGAAACAAGAGTTTTGGTTTTGGAGATGGCACAACACTGCACGTGGTTGCAGAGCCTGGCAATGCTTCTCAAGAACAAGTTGGCTGAGGAGGGTAAGTTTAATTAAAACCCTGTCCATCTAATGTGTTAAAAACATACAACAAAACACATCAGTCACAGAACTTGGATGGAGTAGTACGGTTATGGCTCTCTTTGCCGTGGTCCTTTGGGATATACATAAAAGTTGTTTTATACAGAAGCTAGCCTGGTCCCATGTCAGCGGTACACATAAAAATGCCAATCATCCTGCTTTGATTTGAAGATTTGAATTGGTGATATCTTTTTTACTCCATTTAAGTTATTTGGCCTTATGAAGCAATCTTAAAGGTTGTATCAGTGATTTCAGGTCCAAACATAAATTATCACATTCATCTAATCTTTCCTAACGATCCGCTAGCTGACCGCCCCATAAGCAAGCCGTCAAAAAAACGCGTCTCTATAGGCAGCCTCTGAGATCTGCACACAAAAACAATTGCGCTTACCACAACTCAAAACCAAAATACATAGTGTTCCAACCAATCATGGCGGGTGTTGTGAGGTTTTGCGCTCGTGCACGGCTGCCTATGACGGCTGCACGCGAAAACCTCACAACACCCACCCCTGTCGGTGATTGGTTGGAACACTATTTATTTTGGTTTTGAGTTGTGGTAAGCGCAATTGTTTTTGTGTGCAGATCTCAGAGCCTAGGCTGCCTACAGAGACACGTTTTTTGACGGGGCGTTTTTTTTTTTACTTATGGGGCGGTCAGCTAGCGGATCGTTAGGAAAGATTAGATGAATGTGATAATTTATGTTTGGGCCTGAAATCACTGATGCAACCTTTAATATAGTTTGTCTTTAATGTAATCTCGTTTGTATTTTGAGACGTAGACCAGGGAAATGAGGGACTTTGCTGTCTCTTAAGAAGAAGACTGTCAGAGGTGTCAGAAAGGTTCCAAGTGGTCCTCCAACAGTACAAGACTGCCTTAGGTCCTGAGGCCTCTGTCCTTCTACATGTTGAAGAGGAAGATCAAAGTGGCCTCAGTAGTCCAGACACCAGTGAGGATGAAGAGGAAAACACAATTTAGGTAATTTATTTATTATTATGTATGTTTGTTTGTTTGTTTTTTGGAATAACCCCCTCTTACTGTTATTCTTAATAATTCATTTGTGTATTTTATTAATGCTTTACACACCTTACTTATTCTAAAACAGCTGAAATTCATCCTCTTATCCTAATTCTTGCTTTCTTGTTTTTCTGTATTTCCCCAGATGGAAGCTGCACGAAGGACTATGTTGAAGGAAATGGACTTGCCCTATATCTGTGTATTATTAGTATGCTGATTGATGAACCACATCAAAATCTTGTTGAAAATTCAAACTGTGTCTTTAGATTTTACAAGCAATTTAGTAAGCACATTGCACAGTTCATTGAAAATGCACAAACCTCTCAGTATAGGTGCACCAATATTATCCAAAAATGTAAACTTTGCATGTATGATATTTCCAGATGTAATTACTGGGCTTAAATGATATTAGGGTAGTGTATACTCTTTTAAGAGAGACTCCCCTTAATTGTGGTGACCCTGTGACCTTTCCTTTTGCACCAACGTTAGGCTAAACTTTTGACTTGCATACAACAAATGTTATGAACCGATTTCTGTAATTTGCTGAGCAATGAATCATGTCATGTTGACCTTATGACATTCCCTGTAGCACAATCATTAGACCAGAATGTAAAATTGAATATTGTCTAATTGGGCAGATTGCCATGAAATCTTGTAAGCACATGATGACCTTGGTGACCTCATGACAATTTATCTATAATCTATCATCACATTTAGGCCTTAATGTAAAAACTCATTCTTGATTGCATTTCTTAATATTCACTTATTCTGTGGTGCAGCAGCAGTGTCTGTGTCAGTCTATGACATTTTGTTTTTCCCCAGAGGAGGCTGCCTATGGATCACTACTTGATTGAGTGTATATAACTGTTGTGTAACTTTATATTATTTACTGCAAATATGCATTATAGTATGTAACAGAAAAATACACCGTTTTTTATTTTATGATTATAATTTATATTGTATATTATTACAGTTGACAGATGACTTAATTCTTTGTTCTGCTGGAGCTTTTTGCAAGTGAACTTAACCTCACAGTCCAATGTTTTTAAATACAGCCTTATGGCTTGTTTGACAAATATGCATTTGGTGTATTTTCACTGGTATTGTTGTGAAAGACAAGAAATAAAGTATTTCCAAAGATGAATATTTTGTTTTTACTTTTTCATACTTTATTGAAAAACAATATTTTAAATTTTTATAGTTGATAAAAACATCACACTATGGAATCTTGTTTACAGATAAACTGTTTAACATCAAACTGCATTATTAATTAATTACTTTAATGCATGTCTTTTTACTTATTTTCAAACAATCAACCTTGTTTGTAATTAAACAAGATCTATCATAATAAGTAATGTTTATCTGTTAGGTGTATATGTTACAGTTTTTCTCGATTGCTGAAACACTATAACTATGGATTTGAACTCAAATTTCAAAAACACAACACCGTTTATCAAAAAGCACACCCTTTCCCCCAAACTATAAACACTACTCCCCAGTGTTGACACATGAGTCAGATTTGTTAAACTTTCACTGCAAAACTTTACACATTATCCATTTATCATTGCCTACACAATGTTGTAATTTAGAAAGCACTACACAAAGAGTCAAAACTGATCACACAGCAATCAGAACCTTCAACAGATCGATGAAACGGATAAGATGAGAGGGGGAGGAGAAAGGGAAAGGGCAAAGAGACAAGCAGTCTCAGATGAGATTTGTGCTAGCTCCCTAGTTGGGGTTATCCCTCTGTTCCCACAGCTCTATGTTACAGCTATGTTATGCTACAGCTAGTTAGGGTTAGGTTTAGGGTTAGGGTAACCCTAACCCTCTGTGGGAACAAAGAGCTGTGGGCACTTAGGGCTGCGGGAACATAGGGCTGTGGGAACATAGGCACGCTCCCCCCTGTAGAGACGTGCCATTGAACTTGTTACTAAGCGTACAAATCAGCTTCCATACTTGAAGTTCTTCCAGTTTCCAGAGTAGGGTTAGTTTTAGGGTTATACAATTTTAGCTTACAACCGAGGTATGCAGCAAAGCATTTGTGAAGCCACAACACGCACAACCTTGAGGCGGATGGACTACAACAGCAGAAGACCCCACCGGGCCCCACTCATCTCCACTACAAATAGGAAAAAGAGGCT
This sequence comes from Phoxinus phoxinus, assembly GCF_949152265.1. Classification (NCBI taxonomy): domain Eukaryota; kingdom Metazoa; phylum Chordata; class Actinopteri; order Cypriniformes; family Leuciscidae; genus Phoxinus; species Phoxinus phoxinus. The sequence goes on along the minus strand of NW_027639392.1, from coordinate 10,878 downwards.
ACAATTTGCACGAGCTCACCAAAATTGGACAGTTGAATACTGGAAAAATGTTGCCTGGTCTGATGAGTCTCGATTTCTGTTGAGACATTCAGATGGTAGAGTCAGAATTTGGCGTAAACAGAATGAGAACATGGATCCATCATGCATTGTTACCACTGTGCAGGCTGGTGGTAGTGGTGGTGGTGTAATGGTGTGGGGGATGTTTTCTTGGCACACTTTGGGCCCATTAGTACCAATTGAGCATTGTGTCAACGCCACAGCCAACCTGAGTATTGTTGCTGACCATGTCCATCCCTTTATGACCACAGTGTACCAATCTTCTGATGGCTACTTCCAGCAGGATAATGCACCATGTCATAAAGTGTGAATCATCTGAGACTGGTTTCTTGAACATGACAATGAGTTCACTGTACTCAAATAGCCTCCACAGTCACCAGATCTCCATCCAGATCACCTTTGGGATGTGGTGGAACGGGAGATTTGCATCATGGATGTGCAGCCGACAAATCTGCAGCAACTGCAATATGCTATCCTATCAATATTGGCCAACATTTCTAAAAAATTCCTTTAGCACCTTGTTGAATCAATGCCACGTAGAATTAAGGCAGTTCTGAAGGCAAAAGGGGGTCAAACACAGTATTATGGTGTTCCTAATAATCCTTTAGGTGAGTGTATTATATCAACAATCTCCTACAGTTGAAACATACATTATACTATATTTAAATGATCAAGATGAAAAAAAATCGCGAGGCTACCAGGTCATTAAGTATATTTGACTGTTATTGTAGTTGTAGAACAACCATCAGGGCCGTCTCCAATGTACACTATTTACAGTTTTTTTCCAACTGCTTGCACACATTTTCAAAACTATGTCACCTTTTTTTCAAAACTTTCCCAAAACTGCACACACAAAATTGTGTGTAGCCTAGTGTTTTGAAAAAAAGTGTTTTATGCAATTGAAAACTGAGTCAAAGGCTGAGAAATAGTTTATTGTTTTTGTAGATGTGGTGTGCAGTTTTGCACTTTGAGTGAGAGGTTTAAAAAAATCGTGTGACATAAAAAAGATTTTGTGTGTAAGCAGTTGGGGGAAAAAACTGTATAAACTACAATTCCCACGAGAGACGCGCCATTGAACTTCTTACAAAGTGTACAAATCAGTCACCATACTTGTAGTTCTTCTGGTTTCCCGACCAGGAATAATGTTATAAATGTTATATGTCTTTACTATTCTATATTAAAAAACATACATTATACAGCCGAAACATACATTATGCTATACTTATATATGATTAGGATGAAAAAATAAATCGCCAAGACTTCAAATCTGTGGTTTTAGCTGGTAGGCTACAATAGACATGAATTCAAGATTGTCGGCGGGAGTTATGTTACCCTTCAAAGAGCGACTTTAAAAAAAAAAGTTTTATTTAACATTATGTTTATTTATTTAATTATGGCCTGCAAATGTTTGTTTTACCAACTGATGAATGTAATAAACTGCCACTTATAAATATGTCAGCATTAGATGCAATAAGTATACAAACAATATCATAATATTAAAGAATTACAAAATGTGCGAAATAGGCTACTCTCCAGATCAAGACCTTCTCAATAAATCAATATTTGGCTTTTTAACTAGTGACAAAAACTGTTCAGTTCTAGAAGATAAAATCATATATTTTATTTGGATCAATTAGTCTGTTAATCAGATTGACCAATTGCTATAGTTTGTGCTGGTCAAGAACAATAGATACAATTGAACTGCAAGCAAAAACTTGGGGCCACTGTTTCAAATATGTGAGTGGCTCCTCTCCTAACAAATGTAACCTCACTCCAATTTTTTTATAAAAACGTGAGAGCCCTGATTAAATTATATATGGATAATTCGAATATCTAAATTTTACCTACATTTTAATTAAAAAAGAATCCACTTGTAAAGTTAAACAAATTTCACATATAAATATGCTCAATGTAGTCTGTTCCTTTTGTCTCAACCACTTCATCCTCATATTGTTTTGAATTAAATTTATGTATGGAAAAGTAAAAACAAAAATGATCATCTTTTGCAAGTGTTATTGTAGTGTATTTGTGTTCTTTCACAAAAATATAAGTGAAAATATTCCAAATGCTTATTTATTGCTTAATTACTCACTAGAGACTTAAAGAATGATCAAACAAATTTATTGACAAGGTGCATAACAAATTGAAACTATAGTCTTTGGCAATTGGACCACACCAAGACATTCTTTTAAGAGAAATGCATGATATGAAAAGGGATATCCCCTACATGGAGCCGACACTGGTGGTGGTGAAGGGGTGAGTAGCAATGCTGAGATCTAGATGAATGTGGAGCTCTTCTCCTGATGACCACAGTGGAGGGACCTACTGTATGACACGATTGGTTCAAGAGGGTTAAGATGAAATTACATTTGGTTTAAGACATAAAACACCCAGTTAGCTGATGAGTTTGGAGTAGAAGAGAGTGAGAGAGACAATGTAAAAGATATGATATAATGTGCGAGTATAAAGAAGGACAGTCTTATTTTTTTTAAAGCACAGAAAACAGAACATGAAATCAAATTACACGTCAACTGTAATAAAATAACAGTGCAATTTATAATCATGAAATATGAAACATGCTTTTGAATAACATCTGAAAAAGAAAATTCAGTTGGATTGAGTACATTTCTAGTACATTCCCTTTCAAAATTAAACTCCAGGTCATATTCTTGGAGATGTTCCCCTTTTCATTACTACAGAAAGATGAGATATAACTTCAAATGCAGCACAGAAACAATTTAATAAATAGGCTGAAACCAAAATGGAGTTCAAAACATACATTTTATTTATTTTCATTATTTTGGAGTGAATCCTTTGGCTGCCAGGAATGGGCCCACTGCTCACCACTAAAAACAGAAGGGAATTTTTTTCTGTTACTGGTTGGGGTTTCCAATAAACTTAAAACATTACCGAACATGTCTTTTATAAGTATAAGCTTCATTTTCCGTCTATGAAGGACCACCACCTTCATGCATGCATTAATGGTGGTGGTCCTTCATAGATGGAAAATGAAACTGTTATACTTATATGTTCGGTAATGATGTGTGCTTTACACTTGTTTAAAAGGCTTGTTTAATCTGAAACAGAACAGATTAATAAAAAAATTGTAGCAAAAAAATAAAGTTTAAGTAAATAAATAATGAATGCATTAATTCATAAAGCAGAAGAACAGAATAAGACATACCATACTGGACAGGGCTCCCAGTCAACCAGCATTTCTGCTTTGCCCTAATGTAAGAAAAGACAAAAAATAAAATCCATTCTTAGCATAAGGCTATTATGTCTGATTATAGGCATTGAGTTTCACTGATTTTCAGAAGACACTCCTTCATTAACTGTAATTCAAAAAGACTGAACACATAAAAAGTATCAACCTAACAATTATGGTATGTATAATATGTATTTGCCAAAACACACGGAAGTTTCTAAATCCTATATTACACTGCATACTGCCTACACTCTGCAGTTCCTTTATGACTGTCTAACCTTTCTCACTCTTTCTCTTAATACACTCCTGATGGGGAAAGCCTCTAGGCGAGTATGGTAGGAGCAATCTGTGAACATCAAAAACACATTTCAAATATTTTTTAGATAGTTAGATTAGAAACAAAATAAAACAACTATGAATACTTAAGTAGTGACCAGACTTGCAAGGATGACAAGTGATGTTTATCACTAATCAAAACATGTATCATGGAACCAAATTACTCTCGGTTCCAATGTGGTATGCTTGCTTGAATAACCATACTACTGCTAAGCCACAGCTCACAACTAAGAACACTGCTGCTACTTCTACTACTTGGCAATGCATTTTGGTCAAATTTGACTAATTAAGCCTGTTGGATTTTATAGCTTGTCAATTGTAATAATCTCAATAATACTAATTCCTATTCTATATCTATTATGAATAATCATGGTTATGTGTGCTACGCTGGACTAGCTGGACTGGTCATGACATTTACATACAGTATTGTTGCCCTGTTGTTGATTTGACTGTTTGTATTGTAAATATTGTATTTATTTGTAAGTCACTTTGGATAAAAGCGTTTGCTAAATAATTCATTAAATAAATAAAATTGTGACTACCGGAAATTGTCTGTTGTAGTAGTTTAAAAAAATAAGCAATTGAACTAAAGCGAATTAACAGGGGTTAAGTTGCAATGTTTAGCAAAGTATGAATCATTGCATTTACATGCACTTACTCTTTTGTGGCCTTTTCCTTTCAGGCATATGCCTTGGTCCCCCTGTGGGATATAAGATTACAGTCCAGTCATATATCCACTCAGAAAAAAAACAAAACACATTTACAATAATTAGACAGAATGCACTTTTTAATGTCTTTTCAACATAAATATGTGTCCCTGGTATGTCTAGACACCCCTGAAATATGAGAAAAGACCATCCTCTCAGTTAATGTGTGTGCAAACACGCTGTTTAATTTGGCTCCAGATTTTACATCACATGCAGGCTCATTGGAAAATAGTAATCATAGTAGGCTTTTAGAATACTCCATCTAAAATGACCTGTTTCAGATAGGGTCTGCATAAAGGACCAGTTTAAGATAAATAAGGACTTTTTTAGGATCATGCAAAGCTACTCTAGTGGAGTATCAGAATACAAATATAGAACTGGAAATTAGTATAATAGGTCCCCTTTAAATTCTATTTAAGTAATTAATTTACTTATTAGAGAATCTGCTTGACTAATGAGTTTCATAGTTACCAAGCTATGGTAACAGTTATCAGAACCACCAATAATTACCCTAATAATAATAATAATTCATTACATTTATATAGCGCTTTTCTGGGTACTCAAAGAGCTTTACATTGAAGGGGGGATCTCCTCAACCACCAACAATGTGCAGCATCCACCACACACCAGCTTACTGGTGGAGAGGAGACAGTGATGAAGCCAATCAGTGTATGGGGATGATTAGGGGGCCATGATGGACAGGGGCCAATGGGCAAATTTGGCCAGGATGCTGGGGTTACAACCCTACACCCCACCGCACCCTACTTTTTCGAAGGACACCCATTTTTAATGACCACAGAGAGTCAGGACCTCAGTTTAACGTCTCATCCGAAGGACGGACAAACATTATTTACATACCTGACTTTTTTTTTTTTCGACTTGCGACTGTGCCCCTGGCTGAACCTGTGAAGACAGCTGTGGGTTTGGAGAAAGAAAATTACTCGTATACCAAATCAATATTTAACTTATTATTTAAAATTCTTGAAGATCACAACATCGCACAAGTGTGGCAGTACATGTATTAATAGGTGTAAAGTACATGCATTCTTATTGCGATTTAATTAAGGTTGCTCCATTAACTCCACGTGTTTCATTTTCTCATTTATGTCCATCCTGTTTGTGATAATCCAAATTTGTTTTTAACAAGCGCTGATCCTGTTCATGGGAGACTGACATTCCCAATTATTTTGAATATTTGAATTATCCTAATATCTTTAATAATAAAATTTGGCCTAGTAATTTCAGGATTTGATTAGTAGTACTTATTTTACTTTTAGATTTATAATGGACTCACAAAATTACTTCCAACAGCCCTAGTACAGAAACAGATAGACCTATCATCTATCTAATTATGTAATATCAGATCAACTTTTCTAGAAGATTATCCATTGAAAATGAGAACCCTGTAGGTGATGAGACACAGGGCCCACAACCCATCTAAATTATCCAGATAGAAATGTGTTGCCCATTTTCAATGTGAAAGTGCCCAAGGAACAATCACTCGGCAAGATTGCCCAGCAACATTGCTCAAAAAGTTGCCCTGTGTATCATCACCTAGTGAGTTTTACTTTTTCAAGCAGCAAAAAAGTTATAGCATGGTGTGTTTGAGTTCATTTCGTTGAAAAGAGCCCTGACCTGCATCAAGCTCTATGGGGGAAAAACACAGGAAGTCAAGTAAAGTTAAGGTAACCCATGGGTCAAACACTTTTGGCCTTTACAAATATAAACTGTAACTCTTTAAATTTGTTCTAATTACCTTGCCCCTCCGTGGATTCTGGCTGCTCCACTTGCCCCTCCGTGGATTCTGGCTGCTCCACTTGCCCCTCCGTGGATTCCGGCTGCTCCACTTGCCCCTCCGTGGATTCTGGCTGCTCCACTTGCCCCTCCGTGGATTCTGGCTGCTCCACTTGCCCCTCCGTGGATTCCGGCTGCTCCACTTGCCCCTCCGTGGATTCTGGCTGCTCCACTTGCCCCTCCGTGTATTCCGGCTGCTCCACTTGCCCCTCCGTGGATTCTGGCTGCTCCACTTGCCCCTCCGTGGATTCTGGCTGCTCCACTTGCCCCTCCGTGGATTCCGGCTGCTCCACTTGCCCCTCCGTGAATTCCGGCTGCTCCACTTGCCCCTCCGTGAATTCCGGCTGCTCCACTTGCCCCTCCGTGAATTCCGGCTGCTCCACTTGCCCCTCCGTGGATTCTGGCTGCTCCACTTGCCCCTCCGTGCATTCTGGCTGCTCCACTTGCCCCCCTGTGGGGCTCGCCTCGCAGGGTGTGAGCTGCAGAGTAATCAGCTGATCCTCATTGCCACTGGAATCCTGGGTCCATCCTGTGCAAGTTAACAAGTATTGTGTTTTGCTTATTTAAAACATAGAGGTTAACCATAAGCTTGATCTGTACCTGTTTTAACTGTTAGGTAAATGTGTACCAAATTTTCCCCAACCAGATTTGAAGGCACTTTTGATTGCAGGAGAACTATTGAGAGTCTACTGGATGTATTAGATATCTGTAATATATTTGATTGATTTTCTATGACGATAACCAATATATCTTTAAGTCAGGAAAATAAAACCCAGAGTGCTCATAATATCTATTGAAAAAAATGACAAGTATAATGTTTGTTTACAGTCTGGGTCAAACAATTCAGTTAAGACTAGACTGTGTGCGCTAAAAAACTTTGGGCTTTATGCCTCAAAGTTAGTAGCAGTGTAAGTTTGTGGTGTATCCAGCAAAAATTTGATGGTTTTCTTTTTCTCTGTGTTATTTCCGTTAATGATCTACATTTTAGCACTGTCCTCGATATTGTTTCAATGAGTATAGATTCATCGTCATTTAATTAATTGACCCAGTGACCAAAACGGGTCTTTGCTAATGTAATGTGTTCAATTAGTATGTCACTACAAAAAATGCTGTGGTCAGTGTGCCTAAACATTAAAAAATATGGTTGTATGTGGGCTGAAAACCGATATGAAATATGGCTCCTACAAAAACATACCAAACATAATTCTAAAGTTGACAGTATATGCTTGAATGCACTTAACTCTGGGTGCCAAATCCCATTGTAGACCAGTGTGCTGCATGCTATTAATACAAACAGGGCTCAATACACTTAGAATCTACATGTCTACATCTGCAGTTGCAGGAAACTACTGTTTTAAAACAGTTTACTTCAATTCCCATAATCAATTGCCAGGTGTGAATTTTTATGTTTTTCTACCCATTTGCGTCTACATTAAATGTGTTGGTAGAGACGTCACATAGAGTAGACTATGATCATACAAGCATTCAGCAGCAGAGGTGAATTTTAGAGGTGAGCCATTCCTTTAAGATTTAAACATTAATAAAATGTTTTGCGTTCTCAACACAAGTTGTGAACTGTGACTTTAAGATACAGTGCATGCATCTCACCTTCACAAAGGTATTCATAAAATGAACCTATCTTCTGTAGGTAGTCCTGGGCAAAGGTGGAGAGTGTGCAGCGAGGCGTTAATATTTCGCACTTAATTTCTTTTTTTTTGTTCTCCTTTCCGAGTAGCAGAACAGGTTTGTAGCCAATGGCATGGAGTTTCTCAAGCTGCAATGACAAAATTGTGTGTTTGCTGTTTAAAGTAATAGAAAAACAACATAAAAAATAACTAAGAATATTAATTTAAATTACAGTATGAATGCAGTTCATGTGTAATTTCTCATCCACTCGATAAGAAAGTTTGATTATTAAATTGCACCTGTAATTCCTTCATAATGCATGCCTGTATATGTTATGAACTCAAGAATTCCTGAGTTTCAATTATATTTGCTGTGTGTTAAAATTTTGCTCTGGTAGATCATTTAGGTATGTGATGTATTACGGTGAAGATGTGATAACTTTATGGTTGTATTACCACCACTAAAATAAAAACTACAAATCACAATTACGTGTGCCTTCAAAGTTGATAGTTAAATTATACTTTTAAATTGATTCTGATGACACAGGGAGGACAAAGTATCATTGGGGAAAAAAATATTCAAATTTATCTATATTGGCAAAAAATAATGCCTTTCTGATCTTGCGCTGGCATGCTCAATAACAAATGGTACCACTGAATGTACTTCCTAGATGATCGTTTACTGTCATGTATGAAATTGTACGTACCATGATAGTGGCTTCATCCTTGATGGATGCAGTGTTGTGGTTTTTCTTACGACCAACCACCCATTCCTCTCGCTTCTCATCAAACCTCTGAAGCTTCTTCTTGAGGCGCTGCTTGAGAGGCTGCTCCTTCTTACAGTGTGAGCAGATTCTTTGAGCACAAAATATTATTCCCTGACAAAAGGGGCAGATCTTTTTTGTAGACCCCCCTGGCATTATAGCAAACAGTCAAATACAGACAGACAGACAGACAGTCAGATACAAACAGACAGGCTGACAAAGATGGGTAAGACAGACAAGTAGACAAAGACAGACAGGGAGGAAAGAAAGAGCAATAGATACAGACCGTGAGATAGATAAAGATTGAAGAGATGGACAGAAATATAGATACAGTGAGAACAGAGAGGATGTAAGATATAGAAAATGAAGAGATAGAGGTTGGCTCTTAAAAGTGCCTTTGGGTTTTTGACAATGAGGTTCGGATAGGTTAGACAGGTGATATGTTTTACAGGATCTGCAGGGAGAACAACAGAAAATGTTAATTATGTAGTGTTATGTTGATATAAGATTTAAAAAGTGTACCCTAATAGTGAGTGATTCCCATTTTCTTATAAATGCTTAGGATAAATAAATACATATCACGTTGTTCCTATTTCCTGTGCTACTGTTAAAAGTCGCGTAACATTTTTTTTTTAATTCATTTTTATTTATATATATATATATATATATATATATATATATATATATATATAGAACCTATATCTAGGACTAGAACATGTTTTTTTATAATAACATCGTAATTTTATTAATTTTGGATGTGTAAATAATGCTTATGAATTCATCTTGCTTATTAGACTGTTGTAAGCGACTTACCGTGGTGGAATCGCGCTGGGCAATGGTTTCTGCGATGGTCGCACACACAGTGACGTGTTGCACAATATTGCGCCAAAATATCAATCATAATTAAAAAGTACAGTCTTAATATTTTATATCCGTGCTCAAAATTTTAAAGGGGTCAGCAAATGTCCAAGTGAAGGAAACACGAGTATGTAGCCATTACATTTAAACACATATCACTTCCCAGAATGCATCCATCTCTTTGCCAAAGGATATGTCCATATAAAGTAATATAAACATTTCTGCAGTAGGCTATATAATTAATTTATTACAACTTCATAATCAGTATTGAGATGAAAGTTCTATAAAAGTAGGCTATTCTTTTTTTCCTTTTTTTGGCGCAAAAAAAAACAAAAAAACAACAAAGTAGGCTCACTATAATTAAGCCATTGCAAATTGAAATACCATCGACAATTATAAAATATCCCACAATAAATGAAGGCATGTTTTAAGCCTACAGCAAATATGCAGTCCTGCAATTATGTCGTTTTAATGTAGTCCAAAATTATATTAAAAAGAGAGGAAAAATCGTGATATTACCGAATTAGAAAAGGGTTTCAGCTAGCTACCCTCGACGTTATGGACGTGAGGGGGAAATTACAATATGTGATCGAAAATTATCAAATATCCCACCTAAATTAATGAATGTTTTAAGCATATAGAAAATATACCGTCCTGTAATTGTGTAATTTTAATGTATTAAATTATATAAAAAAGAAAGGAAAAAGAGTTAGTGTTAAATAATTAAAGTTCAAAATTCAAAGATGAGGGATTTCTCAAATCTATCGGACGACCCTCTCCGTTGTCAAGTGACGAATGGGGGTACCCTCAACGTCGGCTTTGGACGTGAGGGGGGAAATGACCAAACGGCATAGCCTATGTTGCAAAGAAAAACGTGGTGCAGGCACGGAAAATACGTCCCATTGAAATACATTATATTGAAAGTCGTGTTGTGTGGCACGAAAAAAAAAGAAGGAAATTCGTGCCTAGGACACGAATCAATTCGTGTTGAGTCGCCTACCGATTAGAAAGCAATACAACAAGGATTCAAATCTCCTGATTAAATGTTGAGTGAGTAATGTAGCCCTTAAAGTTTACAAAATGAATAACAATTGTAAAAAAAAATAGTGTGCTCTCGGAAGAAAGACATGGTGCAGGCACGAAAAATACGTGTCCCATTGAAATACATTGAAAGTCGTGCGGAGTGACACGAAAAAAAAGAAGGATATTTGTGCCCTTGGACACGAATAAATAGATTAATGTTGAGTAGCCTAACGAATATAAAGCAATAAAAACGAGGATTAAAATCTCTTGATTAGAGTAATGTAGCTCTTAAAGTTTGCAAAATGAATAACAATTGAGAAAAAACAATACTGTGCTCTCGAAAGAAAAACGTGGGGTAGGCACGAAAAATACGTCCCATTGAAATACATTAGATTGAAAGTCGTGCCGAGTGACACGAAAAAATGGGGCAATTCGTGTCCATGAACACGAATCAATAGATTCAATTTCGTGACTATTTCACGAACTGCCGTGAGACTGGGTTGGAA
>NW_027639393.1:0-49079 GCF_949152265.1 Phoxinus phoxinus | reverse complement strand
GCCTCATGAATGTCTCCTTGATTAAAAGCACAATGCCTTTGTGTCAACAGCTCTCTACTGAAGCCATATATTCCACCTAACAATTCATGAATTTAAATTGTTTGTCTGTATGTCGAATTGACTCATCGCTAAGCTCAGCACCCCTTGGCTACCGTTTCCCGCTCAGACAATACAAACCATCCCACAGGAATTGCAGGAAGGTGTCTGTATACATTGTGATTTTCAGTAAAAAATAAATAAAACCAATCACATAAAAATAAATAAAAAACTTATGTATATTATTCTGAGAGCTGGAAAGTTTTATATTGCAGAAATTGTGTATTTTTACATAATTTATGAAATTTCTATTTCAATCCTTAAAAACACACAGGACTTCCTGTGAAAAGAGCAAAATGTCTGATGATATAAAAGATGACAATGGATGAGGGCTTAAAAAAAATCTAATTATGTCACAAACATTACATAATGCAATTAATTTGCAAAAATAGTGAGTGCAAAAGAACGAAACAGTAAATACTATAGATAAATACTTACCATTAATTAATTAAATTTAATGAACTAACAATGAACAATTTAAATACATTCTCATGGCAATTTGTAATATCTTACATTTTGGTGAATTCATAAGAATTAAAACAATCTCATTCATACAATCTGCTTGTACTCCATTAAGGTTTAGGTTTAGGGGTAGACCTTCATTCTTGCTTAATGTTCTATGAACACTAAATTAGACCACGATTTCTTCACAATCTCTCTCCAAAACCCCTCCCTCTAAAGACACGTCAGCAAAAGCGAACACACCAAATGACTGACAAACAGATCTTTTTTTTTCTGAATGCAATGCAATTTATTTTTGTCCCTTTACCATTGTATGTGACAGTACAGAGAAGACAGAAAATGGCAGGTGGTGGGAGGGTTGCAACATGACGTGAGTCAGACTCAATCTTGGTGCCCATGTGGCACACGCATCACTCAAGGTGTCAGAGCACATGCACTGACTGTTAGGCCACAACTCTGACCAGACTGAGCAGTCCTGAAAGTTTTTATGTCAGATGAAGTGTGATTAGAACTGTGAAGAGGATACAGCCCTGAAGCCCTTCAGCGGTGATAGTCAGAGCATGGCACATTTCATTATTCTCCATGACAGCCTGTGACTTGTTCCTCAGGATATCCACATCCTTGTGGAAAAACATAAATAAAACCAAACTTCTGGTGAGGAAGAGGATACTAGATTTTTTTCATTGTTGGTCTACGTACACGTCAGGCTGATGATTATGACTTACAGCTATGAAAACCCCAAATTCAAAATTTGAATATTGTGAAAAGGTTTTCATAGCTGTAAGCCATAATCATCAAAATTATAACAAATAAAGGCTTGAAATCTCACTTTGCATGTAATACGTCAATTTAATATATTAGGTTTACCTTTTAAGTTGAATTACTGGAATAAATGTACTTTTGCGCGATATTCTAATTTTTCGAGTTTCACCTGTATATTTTATTGTATTTTTTTTACATTAGTGTTGTGAAATGAAGTAATTAAAGGGAGAGGAGTTTGGCTGAGCAGGGACCATGTTAACATCCTGGTGTGTCTTCAAATATATGCATAGAACTGATTAAATTTGCATGTAATATTATGGTCGTCTGCACTTGCTTTTTCTGGCGACAGCTAGAGGGAAAATTCTATTCACAAACTGCAGACTGACAACACAAGCAGCATCAATGGAGATATGAGAGAGACACATCTTTTAAGCGTGGGAGGCACTCTCCAGCTGGCTGTCTGACCGCTGATGCTGCAGCGTGTGGCGAGTCATTTACATAAGGTAAACACTGTCTCGTCGGCTAGTAGAATATGAGAACTGTGCCAGAAAATCTGGAAAAAAACTTAGATATTCTTAAGTGAATTTTCTTTGGGAAAATACATAAAAATATTCATGTGTGTGCGTGTTTTTATTCTAGATCCACACAAAAAAAAGAAAAAAAAAAAGTCATCATTACCAGGTGTAAACATGTGGTCACGTCTCCTCCATTTCTTCACTTTCCATCGCTATCAGCATCAGGAGTGAGATGATGTCACATACAGTTTTCAGTGTACGAGAACTCATCGTCCTCTTTGGGGCTTCTTTCCAGACACCTGCTCCCATTTAAATTGTGCTTTCTAATTGGGCAAGGGCCTACTGTGGCTGCCAGGTTCAAGCTGATTGGATTGGAGATTTCTCCTCCTGGCTGTAATTAGGATCCTCCTTCATTAACTGCCTCTTTCTCCCCGCAGAGGCCCTGAAAATGTAGAGGCTTCAGCTGCCCGAGTAATGAATGCTACATCACTCACTGCTCATTTGTCCATATAAGACACTATTGGCTCCCTTACATTTTTAAATCTACACTGCTGCATAACGCATGAACAAAACAAGGACATGATTAATTGTAGAAAAGTCATGACAACTTTTAACATGTGAAGACGTGTGACCAATAGACGATTGATAGCCTACGTCACGGCATGACTTCTTAGCTGAATTACTGAAAAAAAGAGTTTGCTTTCTTTTAAAGGAGTAGATTGTATGTTGTTACATTTTGGATGTATTATTATTTGTTATATGTTTTTTTGTTTTTTTAAGACGCCACAGAGTGAGACGTCAAAACTCGATCATTGCAGCATCCTTAACCATTTTATGTGCTCAAAGTCTGGCTTTACACGATGAAGTTTAATACTTGGGGTTAAGGGTTTGTTCAATAGTAAGTGATGCTTGGCAAGAAACAATAAAACAATCTTGCCAACCTCAACAGTACATACAGATCGCTCAACATTACCTAGTTATGCCAAACGACACCTCAACTTGCGGTTTCTGAAAATAAACACAGGATTGGAGTAGTAACATGATGTGATAATATATTACGCGGGACTGCAGTGCACGCAAGAAAGACGATAAATTGCTCTGAATCGCATATGGGTCATTTCCTCTGCAAGACATATCTTATGGATTATATAAAAGGTGACAGTTTTAGGCTCAGCGAATAACTCATCCAACGAGCAGCGTTAGGAATCATTTGGATCTGTTGGTTTGATGTTCCTCTCCGATGCAAAGGTTTGATTGAAATTTAGTTTTAAATTAATGTTCTGAGCAAGTTCAAGCATTTGTGGCATGATGTTGATTACCACAGACATTAATTCAACTCGTTCTTAAATCTACAAAAAAACTAACATTGAGGTAAATGGGCAAGGCGAAACACATGAAATGCAGTTTTAAAAGTATATCCACAAGACAAAATTACTGGCATGAAACGAATGTGATAAGAGCTTAATTATATATACATATAATATTCAATGGCATGACCTTATAAAGCAGGATACCCTGATAACTTTCACATTATATGCATATATACAAGGATATGAAAAAGTATGTGGAGACTATGTGGTGTAACGATTTGTAAAGTATGTCCTAAGTGGCCAGTATTATTTTGTCTTGATCAGTTTTTTGTCCTGATCAAGAATTATTTTCACGTTTTTCTTGGTCTAAAGGTAACAAAATATATTTTTTTAGCACACAATATATATACTTCTGTATCATGGATGTTAGTTACCCTTTAAGCATCGTCGACACTATAGTGACTAAGTTGGCTGCCAATAAAATTGACCACATATTAAAAGGAACACTCCGGCTTTTTGGGACTTTAGCCTATTCACCTTATCCGCCAGAGTTAGATAAGTCCATACATACCTTTTTCATCTCCGTGCGTGCTATAAGTCTGTTTGACGCACCCACCGCTAGCCTAGCTTAGCACAAAGACTGGATGTAAATGGTTGCAGCTAGCATACTAATCCAAATAAGTGACAAAATAACGCAAACATTTTCCTATTTACATGTTGTGATTTGTATAGTCACAGAGTGTACAAAAAACAAAGTCACATGAGACAGACATATTTTAACCGTATAAATACTGGGAACTATATTCTCTGAAGGCGAAGCACTGCTACTTGGGCGGAGTGATAACCGCAGCACCTGAGACGCGCCGTTGTTTCTTCTGTCAACAAAACCAACGTGACTAACTATCTATTAGCGGACGTGAATGGTGATCATGGCATAATGTCCCTTGATAATCTCATTAGGTGTGTTTGGATCAATATCTAGAGCAAGTAGCCATTTCTTCATCCGGTCAGCGTTTTTAGTTGGAATTCTATGAAACATCATGGTATTACCTGGTCTCCCCTGTTTATTGTCACAGCTCTTTACAATACAGCGAAAACCCATGATTGTAAACTACACTTTCACTATTTATAAATTGCTGACTCTGTTACCCAAACTCTGAACAAACTCTCTGCTCCTCACCACGGTGCGTCTCAGGTGCTGCGGTTATCAATCCGCCCAAGTAGCAGTGCTTCGCCTTCAGAGAATATAGTTCCCAGTATTTATACGGTTAAAATATGTCTGTGTCTCATGTGACTTTGTTTTTTGTACACTCTGTGACTATACAAATCACAACATGTAAATAGGAAAATGTTTGCGTTATTTTGTCACTTATTTGGATTAGTATGCTAGCTGCAACCATTTACATCCAGTCTTTGTGCTAAGCTAGGCTAGCGGTGGGTGTGTCAAACAGACTTATAGCACGCACGGAGATGAAAAAGGTATGTATGGACTTATCTAACTCTGGGGGATAAGGTGAATAGGCTAAAGTCCCAAAAAGTCGGAGTGTTCCTTTAAGGGGTCTAGATACTTGACCAATGTCAATAAAATGTTTTATGGATGGCATACAGTTGTAAAGGTTATTCCCCATGTAAAAAATAAAGACAGAATAATGCATGGCCTCACAGTCAAGCTGTACATGCTCCCCTTCCGCTCGGTAATATAATAAGGAAATATACAATTTATTTTCATTTCTATGCCGATGTTTCTCAGCTGTACCTTCCATTAAAATCTAGAGATTCTGCAACTTTTCATGGACTGTCTAAAGATGAAATGCTGGATGGCAAATCATTTCCTCCAGCTTAACAATGAGATAACTGAGGTGATTATCTTTGGTCCCTCCAAACTCTATAGCTAGTTACTTAGACAATCTCACTCCATATGTTGTCCAATAAAAAAAATAAAATAAAAAAAAGTCTTATCTTTGACTTTGAGCTTTGTCTTAAAAACAAATGAGCTCAGTTGTTAAAAACAGCTACCATCAATTAATAACCATTTCTAGACTTAAATCGACACTTTCCTTTCAAAGGTTATTCATGCTTTTATTACATAACGGTTGGACTATTTGTTGTGAATTCCCTGCTGGGAGGAGGTCACGTCACAGCAAGCTGTTGCATGCAGAGACTGAGGGACTGTTTGCGCATGCGCAGTGTGTTCAGGAAAACTTCCTATGTAGTCAATAGTTGGATTTCCACCGACAGTCCGTGGTATTCATTATTACTTTGTACAACAGTGTGCGTCGGTGATGATGTAAATTACGTGATGAGTAGATGTTGTTTATATATTTGAATGTGGCGTGATCTATTAATATTACTGGGGTAATGTTTATTTGTTAACTTCATATGTAGCATGTGTTGCTGAGCCCGTGAAACAGACGGCCCGACACTATTGTAATTCTTTATACCATGGTCTTCCTCAATCTTCATCGGCACGTTTACAAGTTCAGAACGCAGCAGCTAGACTGTTAACTAGTGCAAAAAACGTGATCATATCACTCCAATTTTAGCTTCTCTTCACTGGCTTCCTGCCTTTTTTAGAATTCAATTCAAAATTTGGCAGATTGTTTTTAAAGCTCTTAACAGACAAGCCCCATCTTACATCCCTCAGGTCTGCCAATAAATCTCTCCTACATGTCCCACGGTCACGTCTTAAATCGAAAGGTGACAGAGCCTTTGCAGTTGCACTCCACGGTTATGGAATCAGTTACCACCTGACATTGAGTGCTCCTATTTCTGTTTTTACATCTAGACTTAAGACACATGTTTACTCATTAGCCATTCCTGATTATTTATTTATGGATTATAAACAGTTATCTTAGATTTTTACTCCTTTTTATTTTATATTTGATGATTGTTTTGTACACTGGTCAGTGTAAGCTGAATTTAAATGTGCTCTATAAATAAAATGTACTTACTTACAAGCACTATTTACGTGGTGCAAACTGGTTCATCTACCTAGAACAGTAGCCTTGCATCAAAAATGCTTTTACTAAAATATTGTTCTTTTAAATCTTACAAAATGGTATAAGCTGAGGGACAAGTTGAAATTATTTTCTGTGGTAAACCAACAATATGCCACACGTTGAAACGATGGAGCTTATTGCACTTGGAACATTCTTTTTCAACTTAATTATGTTTGTTTTAACTAATAGGCTACCAACTACTACTATTAACTATAATAAATAATACTAGTATTTGGTTAAAATTTGATTTTGATTCAATCAATCTGAAACCTGCAGATATTGTATCTTTCTAAAGGGTACTTCGAAACAACAAACACAGTAAACACTTCATTGGTGTCGGGACAAGTATTTTTTGGTTGTGTATATTTCACAGTAAGAAATTCTTACTGATCGCTGGAGGGATCAATGTCTTGCTTACACACAAAAAAGATTTGCAACCTCCAAAGACTCCAAACCTCCAAAAACTTTTAAAAAGGAGAATGTCATTTGAGTAATGGATGCTCTGAACTCACTCAGATGAGCAAAACATCTTCCCTTTTTTTTGCAGCAGACAGACTGTGCAAATGAACCAAAGCAGATATTTAAACTGCTCCGTGATGACTCAGTTGAAAGGGGCAGCACCCAATTAACAGTGATGAGAGAACATTCTCCATTGAATTTTAATGAAGCTTCATTTCCAACAAACATTTTTTCCCCATAGACGCCTTTTGGCAATAGTGAACCCCAACAGAGAGAACAGCTTTAGGTTTCACCGTATCTATTTTTTCCTTTCTTTATCAGCACAGGTAGTAATTAATGACATTTAAATGTGCGCAGCATGTCTCGCTCTGTGCATTTGTGAGGAAAAGTTGAAAAGCTCTTTGTTAGACTGAATGTAGCTTTGTTCGTGATGTAAAAAGATACTAGACTGGGGGGGACGATCTGCTTTCGTTTGTCTTGGGTTAGTTTAAGTAGATTTCACATATAATTTGACACAAACAAAAACGAGGGACACAGAGTCAGAGTGCGGTATGGTCATATCTAAAGTCCTGTTCACAATGTCATAGGTGGGCTGCACAACTGGCCATAGCTGGGTACATTTTTTCACAAATGAAATGCATTGACAGTAAAAAAAACCACACAAAAAAAACACAATTGTATTTTGACAAGAAACAAGTTTACTTGCTGCTATAAAACAATAACATTGAACTATCAATAAATGAATTAAAAAAGGATACCGACACCTTTAACAGTTTTCCATGCATTCTTTTTTATTAAAAAGTTGTACGGGTGAAGAGACCAATCATATAGGGCATTTGCATAAAGTTATACTGTTCTTAACTTTGTCATGTTGCTGAATGCCCACATCAGTCCACTCATGTCAACAGAAATCGCCAATTATTGTGTAATATTAATTACTTATAATAGAATTATCATGGAAGTCGCCGTCAACCACAAAAGAAGAGATTTTGAAGAATATTGTGAATCAAACTGTTCAGTTCTCATTTGACCAAAAAAAAAATCCAATGGAAATCAATGGGAACCAAAATGGTTTGGTTCCATCACGTTTAAAAAAGAAAATTGTTATTAAGTTATACTTGTATCTGTTACAAGTTATTAAGAAATACTTGTATCTGGCCTGAGGGAAGCAGTTGGAAATCAATACACAATAGCTGGGTGACATCGAAAAGGAAATAATAAACCATACATTTGTGTAATAGTTGGTCCCCACTATCTTGCTGCACATATTTATAATACTCAACTTACTCCTATATTCTTTACATAAGATTAGCATACCAAGAAATAATAGAAAAAATTAAGACTGATTCAATAAAACAGGTATAAATCAGTCATAAAAGGGACATCCATATTAAAAGTGTGAATTATCTTCATAAAGTGCAGGCACTGAAGAGCTTTCCCCTCTAATAATGTCAGTGCTTCAAACACTTAGGATTTATCCTCAAAGACTGACCCTAAATATTTATAACGCTTAATAACTTCATGTCCCTTTATGACAGTAGGAAACACAGGTACAGACAGAGTTATTCTTACGGAAATCAATGGACATCTCTTTTGCTTCAAAATAATTAATATTTTAAAATGAAGCATCATAACATTGAATAAAATTATCTACCACTGGACCATGACTTCATCTGACTCAGTGAAGAGAGACACAATCACAGATAGTCATCTGTAAATTTAATAATGTGTCTACCCTCAAAAATCCACAGACACAGACAGTCAATATCAGTATAAGTATAAGGAAAACAAAAGGGGTGACAGAACAACCCTGTGGGGTGGCCAGTGGAAGAAAGCAACGGTGCATTAGACAACACACATTACAACATACTCTTTAAGATCTATCAGTTAAAAAATACACCTACCAACACACAATGTTCAGAATCCAAAAGAAAACTGTCAATAATGTTTTCTTGCCAAACGTGGGGCAGAACACAGTTAAAAGCAGAGGAAAAATCAATGAAAAGCAAACATGCATGAATTTTTTGTACCTTCCAAATGACTTAAAATCATATTTAATAAGGTGCAAGTATTCTACTCGTCTACCTAATCTATACGCAAACTGCAGAGGATCAAGTGCTGATTGTGTCTAGGCTAAAATCTCCTTCCTAACTACGTATTTTTTCAAAAGACTTCAAAAGTAAAGTAGTAAGTGCAACCACTATAATCACTAAGAGAAAGAGGATTTCTTTTTTCGCAACTGGCTTTACTATGGAGTCTTTCCAAAGATGAGGGACTTTAGAAACCTGCAATGATTTATTAAAAATAAATGCTCTGCACAGTTCCTCAGCAGTCTACCACCACTATAATCAGGGCCTGGATTTTTCCTAACCTTAATCTGACCAAAACAAGTACGAACATCAGCTATATTCATTCGAAATTTACCGTGAGTGTATAAAAATAACTGAATTCCCGCAATAATCAGACAATTCAGATGCAAAATCATAATTATCAAATCGTATTTAAAATTAATTTAAATCATTCATAACAGAGTTTCCCTCCTAAATTAATACTTTAAGGGCCAGATTTACTAACAGCTTGTACCAGCACAAACCCTATTTTGGCATTAAAAAACTACTGTCAGGATTTACTAAAGACATGTTGACATGCAGGATTTACTAAAATTAGAGCTGAAAAGGCGGGGACAGGGGTATCCAAGGCTTATTATTTAGAAATACTATACAAGGTTTCTTTTGAATGACCAAATCTTCACAAAATACAATAACCAGACAGTCTCTGTGAGATCGTCTAAATCAGGACATACAGATTTTAACAGTTCCCAATTTGAAAATTCAAAGCAATCCCATCCACTCTTGAATTGAATCATCAGACCACACCAGAACAAACCTTTGCTCTGTTTTCCCTTTTCAGAGCAGGCTTATAAACAGGAGCCAGGTGGACAACTTGAAGGTCAGTCAGGGCCAAAGGGGCTCTCAAGGACAACTTGTATTCCCATTTAATAGAGCCATAACAAAGATCCAGATAATTTCCACATCTAGAAGGGCAATCCATATATTGATCAAAATCACATCCATTTGTCAATTGAATACCAAAGAACACAAAAGCCTTGTTTTGATATGTGTCAAAGTAAATATGATGTCTACTCTCATGTTATCCATAGTAAGAACGTAGGTTTCAATACACTTGTGAACTGTTCAAGACCCTGCTGGAGTCTGAGGCCATTTAACTGCTGTTCAACAAGGTCATCCTACCATCGCAGTGCTTGATGCAAACGCCTGACTACATCTCTTTGTTCACTGGCAGCAGATTCATTTTCCAACATTCCAAATCCAGCCGGCTGCTTTATTTTTCCTGGCAGCCTTTACTCCTGTAATGTCCCTCAGTCAAAGGGATAGCACAATACTCTATGGGAGAAATGGAGGGAAAAGTCTACAGATAAAATGAAGAAAAAGGAGAGACGAGTGAGTTAGTGCCTTTAATTGGTTTCCGTGGAATCTAATACTGGTGAAGCTCTGCTAGACTCATCACTGCGTACTGCCGCGGATCACATGCAGGACCAAATCAAAACCAGGTGCCCTCATCGCAGCGTACAACATCACCTCTTCGGCCGCAGAGTGTGTTTACAAAGGAGCAGCTCTTTTCTCTGGCCCTCTCCTCCCATCTTTCCCCTCTTTTTTTCCTCTGTAAACCCGAAGTCCTGGATATTTGCTCACGGAAGTTAAGCGAATAGAAGTAGTATTTCTTGGCAAAGGGCAGACTTAAACATGGCATGTCTACCAATGCACTTAAAAATCAAAACCAGATGACATACATGTATATAAAGTGAAGGAGAAATAAGTACAGGTTGAACCCATGTAGGTGGATATTTCATATTTTAATTAAAGCTAGTGGACTGTGCACAGAGTAACTATTTATTTAATATATATATATATATATATATATATATATATATATATATATATATATATATATATATACTGTATTAAAACTAGAGTCTCAAACAACAGGCACTATGTGTCCTCTTGTACACTACAGTTAAAGCAAATTGTTAAAGTGTTAACTGTTCTCTACAGACCAATCATCTTGTTTGTTCCCTGATCGACAGAGAAAGAGCTTCAGATTTGGGTAAATTGACAAGTTTCCAAGAAGCCTCTGAGATTTCAGAGCACAGCTCATAAAATGTCTCCTTCTAAAAAGTTTTAGGTCCAAACTCAAAAGGCAAAAAAAGTGAACAAACTCAAAATGGACTGTAATTTAGTTTATGTGTACTTAATACACATTCCTAA
This sequence comes from Phoxinus phoxinus, assembly GCF_949152265.1. Taxonomy (NCBI): domain Eukaryota; kingdom Metazoa; phylum Chordata; class Actinopteri; order Cypriniformes; family Leuciscidae; genus Phoxinus; species Phoxinus phoxinus. Next base: position 38,190 of record NW_027639393.1, on the reverse strand, counting down.
TCTTAATGTGGATGATTTACATCTGCATGTTAATCCAAAGAAAACCTTTTATTGATCAAATTAAATCCCACCCGTCCTATAATTTTCTTATTTAGTTTTTTCTTTTCACTCAGAAAAACATCAGATTAAATAAAATGGGATATTGTGTTTCAACCTTAAAGACATGAAACTACATTAATAATAATGCATTTGACGTCAGCAAGGTATAAATGTAAATCATGATTTGACAAAATCAAACATGTTAGGAAAATTGGAGAAAAACATTTTAGAAACAACAGTATGACTAATGAATCATTTACAGGAAAAACATTTATTAAAAAATATAAGTCAATATTGAAAAATAGGGTAAATTATGATGTCAAGTCAAACTAGGCTATTTTTTTACTTCAAATGGCTTCTGAAAAAAAGAGCCCATCGCGTGAGACACTGAAAACAAAGCAAGATGGATTACCAATCAAAAAAGTCCTGAGAATATTTATCCATGATACAAAAAAAAAAAAAAAAAAGATAAAAAAATTATGGTTTAATAAAACGGATAGTTTCAACTCTCAAATCTGATGGGACAAGTCATTCAGTAAATCAATGTAAAAACAGATATTTCACACAACAACTGAACACTAGTCAAGTTGTTTGTCAATTGTAAACAGCCTAATCAAAATGGTTCATTTTATTGGTTGCAGAATGCCGCTGTCGTTTCCGTAAATGACCGAACTCTGTATACAGAACAAAATGAAGCTCTCAGTAGAGGAGTTAATGGCCAATCGGACCAGATACTAGGGGTGGGAGTCGATTAACCGCAGATGCACTATGGCACTTTGTGCACTCTAGAAACGGCCATATTCTGCTTGCTTCCAATTCCACACACACATGGAATCACATTCTCACAAACCCTCAAACCTTCCATAACATGATATCTAAAGTTCCAGAAGGTTGAAGCGAATTACAAGGGCAATCGCAGGCTTCATTGCACAGGATATGCACTGTGAGAAATGAACGTGTTGCCTCAAGTTATGCTTAAAATGCGTTTTTTCCACTCTTTTATCAGCATTTCCCCCCCAAAATGCTCCACAAAGGAATAATTTATTTTATACCATTTGGAATGCATAGGTCTAAATATTCAATACACAAAACTTACTTACAGACGGCTACTTTCAAATGCTCACGTGTGCGCGCTCGAAGCATGCGGATGTCTGCGATCCTGTGTTAGTAGTTAAATGCACTTAGATCTCAAAATGCTTTTAAGCTACAAAATTAATGTAAACAGTCAGTTATATCTTAAGGGATTAGACAGACAGGACAAACATCTGATATGTCAAAATAGAGCTGTGGATTAGTGTGAATGCGACCTTTTAGATCTCCAGCTGCCCATGATGTCATCAGTAATAATCAAACAGCAGTAATGCTAAGAAAGAGAAAAATCACTTAATTGTCATGAACTGCTCCAAGACAAGAAGGTGGAGAATCCAAATGCAGGTTTATTAAGGGGTAATCCAAAGAACAGGCAAGGTCAAACACAGGCAGGCAGTCCGTACAAACAAACAGGCAGGGGTCAGAGGCAAAAGAGTAATCCAGGGTACAGGGCAAGAAATCCAAAAACCAAAAGACATGAAAACAGGGAAAACGCTCGGAATTGCAGTGTGACACTTAAACAAGACTTTGCGGAGAGTGAATGAATAAACATGGTATAAATAGACTGAGACTAACAGGATGATGAGACACCGGTGAATGCAATCAGTGAATGAGGTACAGGTGAATGTGATCAGTGATGATGAGTCCGGGGGTGAGTATGGGTAATGTAGTTGTGAGTGATAGTCTATTATGGAGTGCCCTCTGGTGGCTCTCAAGGGCACTCCAGCTGGTGACCGTTACATAGCCCCCCCTTTAAGGAGCGGATCCCAGACGCTCCAAAAACTGTCCAGGAGGGAGGTGGAGCGGAGGCGGACCCGGGGGCGGGAAGGAGGGCCAGGCCCGTGGAGCGGAAGAGGGCCTGGAGATTGAGGCTGGACAGACGGCCAGAGCGGAGCAGGCGGAGCAGGCTGCGCAGGCTGTGCAGGCGACCAGGGCGGAGCCGGCTGTTCAGGCGACCAGCGCGGAGCCGGCTGTGCAGGCGACCAGGGCGGAGCAGGACGTGACCACAGCGGAGCAGTAGGACCTTCGGGTGGCCACGGCGGTGAAGAGCCCTCGGGCGGCCACGCCGGTGTAGACCCCTCGGGCGGCCACGGCGGTGAAGAGCCCTCGGGCGGCTACAGTGGTGACGACCCTTCGGGCGGTCGGGGCGGAGACGACCCTTCGGGCGGCCGGGGCGGAGACGACCCCTCGGGAGACCACGGAACAGGAACAGACACCGGCTCAGGAACAGACACCGGCTCAGGAACGGGCTCCGGGGATGCGGTGGCCATCTTGTCCGAAGACACAGGCGTGGAGTCGGCCATCTTGTCCGAAGACACAGGCGTGGAGTCGGCCATCTTGTCCGAAGACACAGGCGTGGAGTCGGCCATCTTGTCCGAAGACACAGGCGTGGAGTCGGCCATCTTGTCCGAAGACACAGGCGTGGAGTCGGCCATCTTGTCTGAAGACACAGGCGTGGAGTCGGACATCTTGTCCTAAGACAAGGGCGTGGAGTCGGCCATCTTGTCCGAAGACACAGGCGTGGAGTCGGCCATCTTGTCCGAAGACACGGGTGTGGAGTCGGCCATCTTGTCCGAAGACACAGTGGTGGAGTCGGCCATCTTGTCCGAAGACACAGGCGTGGAGTCGGCCATCTTGTCCGAAGACACAGGCGTGGAGTCGGCCATCTTGTCCGAAGACCAGGGTGGGAAATTAACTTTTTTGTCCACCAGCCACTTTTTCCGGAATTCAAATTGCAAGAAAGAAATTGCTTTAATACGTTTTTTATTTATTTCAGGGTACCCCCAGGATCCTCCAGCTTAAATTCAAGGCTTTTTAAGACCTTTTTAATACCATTTCAAATGAAATTCAATGCCAACTTCGTACCCATTCCAACATAAGTATGAGGGGAAAATATCAAATCTGTATAAATTTTAAACCCTGGAAAATAATTATGTAGGCTACTTGAATTAAATAAAACATTTTATTTAAATGATCAGTCATATTTAATACATACGCAACAGCGTTGTAGTGCGCTTGGTGTGTGTAGGCCAGTGTTCATTTTGGCAACCATTTTTGATTCAGTCTTAGTCTTCATCTTCAGACGAAAATGCTTATGAATGCAAACTTTTAGTCATTACTTTTAGTAAACTGCAGTTACTTTAGGTAGCTATTTTATATGTAGTCTTTAGACAGAAAATGTCATAATTATTCTCTCTAGGCCATTCAATTAAGCTTATGAGAAATTATTACATTGCACTCTTTAGCAGTAGCACTTGTGCAATTCTACATCCCTTTTCCTAAGTTCTGTGGTTCTCCAATTTTTTTGAGTGCCGTACCCCCTCTTCCACTTAGACTGCAGTCACACCTTTTCCATTAAGGGACAATATTCGCCCCCTTTAATACATTTTTTCATTTAATTTTTAACCTTTATAATACCTTTTAAAAATAAATAATGCTTTAAATAAAACAATGTTCAATAAATATGCAATGTTAAAAAACGTTTTTAATATTAATAAAAATATTATATTAAAATAGCCAGTAGGTGGCAGTCATCGAGTCATTCATTCATTGAATCTCACGATTCGTTCAAAGCCACAGATTTCGTTGCAAAATAGAGCAATAAGCCTGACTATACTGTTTTAAATGCAGTATATCACTTAAATGTTACCCTTTTTTTTACTGTTGTATACAATCAATGTCACATTTGAAATCGTGTGGATATTCGTGAAACATTGCATTCTTGCTCATATAGCCTATAATCAACATTAAAACACTGCTGGATATCAGCCTGCATTTTGATCGCAGATTTAGTCGCACAAACAGCGCAAGCGGCTCGCGACAGAACACAGACCGACTGAATGACACTTTAATTTAAGTAGAAAATCTCAAATAAAGATCGCTGAACTCCAGCTTGTCTGTGTTTTCAGATCATCCGCGCTTCAGCAGTGTAGAGAGCGCGCGCGCATGGTTAAAAATGATTTCCCTTTCTTCTGCACCAGCTCAGCTCAGCTATATATATACACTTTTTATTTTATTTTTATTCTCAGCTTAGCTATGTGTATAAGTTATACAGTATAACGGTCTCTTCAGCGCCGTGACACGCAGCGCTGAAAACCAATCAAAAGAGTTACTCGACAAAAGTGTATTATTGTTACTTAGCAACCGCATTCTTTGACAAAGGCTGTCCAATCCGTACAATGAAATCACTCGCAGCATGTGTTTATTGGTTACTACTTAATACATTCAATGTTAAGTCAATGTAAAGACGCGTTTATGCGCGTCTGGTGGTCCTGTCCTGGTCCCTCGGTGGATGCTAATTTTTGCGAACTGTATTCGCTTTTGGTGCGAACGCAGCATTATTATAATCCACCCGCCACTGTGGCTGGTATACACGGCAAAGTGACCCGCCACTTTGAAAAAGTACCCGCCCTCGGCGGGTGGCGGGTGCTAATTTCCCACCCTGCCGAAGACACAGGCGTGGAGTCGGCCATCTTGTCCGAAGACACAGGCTCAGAAAGAGGAAGAGGAACAGATTCAGGCTCAGGCTCAAGCACAGATTCAGTCTCGGCGGGACGAGACTCTGGATCGGCTGACGTGACGTGAAGCTCAGTCTCTGGAACAGGCACAGTCTCAGGAACAGGAAAAGTGGCGACGACCCTTGGGTCCGAGGGCTCAGGCAACGTGGCGGCGGCCATCTTGTCCGGAGACACTGGCTCGGTGGCGGCCATCTGGTCCAAGGCCTCAGGCGATGTGGCGGTGGCCATTTTGTCCAAGGGCTCAGGCGACGTGGCGGCGGCCATTTTGTCCGGAGACAAAGACTCGGTGGGGGCCATCTTGTCCGGAGACAAAGACGTAAGGGCAGTCTTGGTTGGACGAGACTCTTGAACGGCCTCTGGCTCGGCAGGACTGACGTGAAGCTCTGGCTCTGGCTCGCCAGGACTGACGTGAAGCTCTGGCTCTGGTTTGGCAGGACTGACGTGAAGCTCTGGCTCTGGCTCTGGCTCTGGCTCGGCAGGACTGACGTGAAGCTCTGGCTCTGGCTCGGCAGGACTGACGTGAAGCTCTGGCTCTGGCTCGGCAGGACTGACGTGAAGCTCTGGCTCTGGCTCGGCAGGACTGACGTGAAGCTCTGGCTCTGGCTCGGCAGGACTGACGTGAAGCTCTGGCTCTGGCTCGGCAGGACTGACGTGAAGCTCTGGCTCTGGCTCGGCAGGACTGACGTGAAGCTCTGGCTCTGGCTCGGCAGGACTGACGTGAAGCTCTGGCTCTGGCTCGGCAGGACTGACGTGAAGCTCTGGCTCTGGCTCGGCAGGACTGACGTGAAGCTCTGGCTCTGGCTCGGCAGGACTGACGTGAAGCTCTGGCTCTGGCTCGGCAGGACTGACGTGAAGCTCTGGCTCTGGCTCGGCAGGACGAAACCCTAGAACAATAGCCCTCTTGGCAGCGCGTGCAGACATAAGCGGGGGATCGGCCACGCTGGAAACCGGTCCTGTACGTCCATAGACCGATCCAGTGGCTGGCTTGATGGTTGGAAAGACGTGACGATTCTCAGGCGAGACGTGAACTGACTCTGGCTGGGCAGACTGGACGTGGAGTTGTGAAGACCCTGGACTGGACGCGGCCAGCGGTGAGGGCTCTGGGAGTACTGTGAGCTTGCAGGGTGTTTCATCAGCCAAGCCCACAATAAATGCCGTACCGCTCAAGGAGAGGGCCAGGTCGACATACCCTTCTAGGGTCCAGCCGGTATAGTCCTCCGGCATAAATTGAGCAACGTCATCATCCAGCCCGCTCAAAAACAGGTCCATGAGCCGGGTTTCATTTAACGTTCCCAGATGACAGCAAGACAAAAAGTCCCTCGCATACCTCTCAATAGGCTGGCCATCTTGGAACACCGAAGAAAGGAACTTCCTCAGGCCCTGGTTGCTAACAACTGCTGGATCCATTTTGTGGCGAAGTCTTCTGTCATGAACTGCTCCAAGACAAGAAGGTGGAGAATCCAAATGCAGGTTTATTAAGGGGTAACCCAAAGAACAGGCAAGGTCAAACACAGGCAGGCAGTCCGTACAAACAAACAGGCAGGGGTCAGAGTCAAAAGAGTAATCCAGGGTACAGGGCAAGAAATCCAAAAACCAAAAGACATGAAAACAGGGAAAACGCTCGGAATTGCAGTGTGACACTTAAACAAGACTTCGCGGAGAGTGAATGAATAAACATGGTATAAATAGACTGAAACTAACAGAATGATGAGACACCGGTGAATGCAATCAGTGAATGAGGTACAGGTGAATGTAATCAGTGATGATGAGTCCAGGGGTGAGTATGGGTAATGTAGTTGTGAGCAGTGTTGGGAACGTAACTTTAAAAAAGTAATTAGTTATAGTTACTCACTACTTGTTCCAAAAAGTAACTGAATTACTCTATTATAAAAGTAACTCGTTACCAGGTAAAGTAACTACTTGCGTTACTGTTACAAAAAAGTTGCTATAATCCAAAGAATGTGGATTTTTGTGAGCAGTTTTCACAAGTCAGTTGAAATGAGTAGAACAGACGGATGTTTGTACATAACTTTCGATATTTATTGCACGTCGACAGACAGCAAGAGGTTTTTCCTGCACTTCAAGTATTATATTTGTAAGAAAAGTAAACAGTTACACCATATAAAGTGCATAACTCTAGCAAATTAAATCAAACTCTCTCAACCAGAGACAACTGGTCAAGAAAACAAGATGGCGAACTAGCATCTGTGGTGGAGGTATCTGGGGTTTTTTGCCACTAGCTTTGTAACGTTAGATGCGCGTGTCAATGTGAGATGCTTCATTAAATTAGAGTTGCTTACAACGGATGTCGACAAAGTCTTCGCTCCTGGACATAATGTACACATTACATGCACGTTCTTGCTTTTGACCACAATGAATTTGAAGTAGTGCTTATATCTCCACCCACTTTTCATCGGATTGCTACTGACTCGCCATCTCCGCTGCTCCGTCAAATCTGTTTAGCGGTTGTGTGTGTGTGTGTGTGGCGCCTGGCGCGTGTGCTGGCATGTGTGTAAAAACACTGGCTCTGATTGGCTACCATGAAACATGACTCTGCCTTAGCCAATCATAATTGCTTACATCGTTATCAACCCACCTCCTCACTAGCTGTGAGCCAGTGGTGCGTTCGGAACCGGATTACACAGTTTATTCAATCAATGCATATAACGCACCGCATTTAACGTCCAGTAACGTTAACGGCGTTGTAACGATGGGAAAAGTAATTAGTTAGATTACCCCGTTACTGAAAAAATAACGTTGTTACCTAACGCCGTTCTTTTAAACGCCGTTATTCCAAACACTGGTTGTGAGTGATAGTCTATTATGGAGTGCCCTCTGGTGGCTCTCAAGGGCACTCCAGCTGGTGACCGTTACATTAATGCTCTTGACTGCAAAACATTAAAATACTTGAGTAATGAGTGCTTTCAGGATCTAAGAGTGATTTGTTTACTATTTGCTTGTATGTTTTGAAACTATAGGCCTATATAGTTAGCTGAAAATTCTTAACACAATTGGTTTAATTTTTAAATAAAAGTACTTACATTTAATTGTACATTTTATTTAGTTATATAATTGTATGATTTAAAGCACATTAAAGATATGTTGGTAAACTAATTAATAAGAAATAAAATGTAGTGGTGCCTAAAGATTTCCACCCCTAGTAGTCACACAGTGGGAAATAAGAAATCCTGTATAGAAAAAAGGCTAACCTTTTAGTTTAGGGTCTAATTCTTACAATTAACAAGTTGCTTATTAGCATGCATATTACTAGTATATTGGCTGTTTATAATACTTACAAAGCACATACTAATGCCTTATTCTGCATGACCATATTCTACATCCCTTAATCCTACCCAATACCTAAACATAACTACCTTAACTATTAATAAGCAGTAAATAGGAGTTAATTGAGGCAAAAGTCATAGTTAATAGTGAGAATTGGAGCCTAATCTAAAGTTTGAATGGGGGAAAAAAATATATTATCGATGAATTTTGATAAATCTTAATCATCGCAGCCCTCTAAATATTAATCGAATCGAATTGTGAGTTGGCTAGAGATTCCCACACCAACCAGATACATGATAAACCATGCATTTAAAAGTACATGGGGTGAGTAGCTACAATCTTGCTGCTAGAGAACCATCATCCACTAATGCTGTTGAACCAACAGCTCCCCTCAAACACACATAACACCCTAATCCCATAAAACCACAGTCTGTTTCAGTCCAATATTTCATTTTTTATGTTGAGAGAGACATTAAAAGCTCATCAAAACTTGAACAGACTGATTACATGCGGTTCTCTTTATGCCGCTTTATTTCTCATCAGACTCCATACAGATGCCACTGCCATGTCATGCTTTTAAATGTATCTCCATGAGTCTTTTTGATCCTGCACACTTAAAAGGAAATAGTCAAGGATCTCCCTGGACATTATCAAGCAGTTACTTTATTATATTTTGGCCTCTGTTTGTAATAAACTCATTTTCTGCACATTTTATGAACCTTGTGATTTGATCTGGCTGCAAAACATCTCTGGCGCTCGGATGCATAAGCTCAAACACAGCAGAACGGTTTTGGATAGCTTGCTAGATAAGATGCATTTACATCATCAAGAGTCTGACAGTTATAATCTGGTCTGTCTGAAAAGTGATGTTCACTCACAGGTGTTAGAATCAATCCCAGCACTGAGAGTTTCCAAGAAACAGGCTTTCCTAACTGAGCCCAGATATGGAGAGGAATTCACCAGAGAGAGGAATTTTAAGAAAGCAAAAGGCAATGCAAATTAATTTCCAGGGAGACAATGAGAGACAGTGGGGCGCCGGATGTTCGCGTCTCCCCCGTAATTTCCCACTCTCCGGGTCGGATTCATCTCCTGTCAGCGCCGTCCACCAACTAAACGCAGTCAAAACACTGTTATTGCAGAGCGCACAAACACATTGATTTCAGACTTAACGCTTGCACTCTTCTCGTCTAAACCATCCACATTCTCACTATGTGATCGATACAAATAACAAGAGAAAGAGCTTATAGATAAATACAAAAAGCAAATGACAATTCACACAGGTGAAAGGACCAATGGAAGAGGCAGAAATGGTAATGAAATGGACCTAAATAAATCAATACAAGAGTGAACAACAAAAGATCACACAGTGACTATATGATGAGAATCAACAGCTGTGCTGAGATGCACATGGTTTTGCCTGCAAATCAAAAATACTGACTCATATAAAAGTATTAATAATAAAGAAGTGGATCTACATATTACATTTTCCCCAAAATTGTGTAGAACTACTGTCCACATTTCTGAAAACTTGCAATTCTCATGTCATTCTAAACCTTTATACATTTCTTTCTTATGCACAACACAAAAAATATATTGTGAACTCGGGCTGCACAATATGCAGTGACTGCGACATGCGCATCCGCAATAGTCACACCAAGTAAATACTTGGGATTGTAGTTGATCCGTAATATGTACGTAATAAGTTTATCCATCATAGAGTGAAAGTTTATCATTTGCACGTTTTAAGTAATGTCAGTTTGAACATTCAAGCAAGTTTAAAGCATTCAAGCGCAAGAGGATGCGAAAGAGAACTCAACTGGGAACTTGAACACTGTTTTCTGTTCGCGCACACAGAGAAAAGACTATAGAATTACACAAGACGCATCAAGAGCTGCACTTGCATGCCCAAGAGGCGTTTCAAAGTTGGCCGCCGAGTTAAATGAATAGTCTTAAAGGGACTTTGAGACTCCTAATTCTCTTTCCAGTCTTGTTGGGCTTGAACGGACACGTTCACAAAATTATGTCAAAATTCTTGTTTCACGCGTATCCTTGTAAACACAGGCACTTATGCCTTAAATGAATGTAAACAATTGAGAAATAAAAGGGATGCGTATCATTATATTGGATCTGTGGATTCACTCTTAAAGTGACAGCAGCCTAAAATACCTGCTGTTGTCTATGTCAGTGTTAATCAAACAACAAAAGACAAACACCTTTGTAGTTAACAAAAAAATGATTACATTTAAATTTATACAGTGCACTACATTGATGCATACAGTACTATGCAGTGTTATATTACATTTGATTATTCAATTTCTTTACCAGAATAGTGTTCGAGAGATAGAGCACCGTTTATTTCATTTGTATCTTTGTTCTGTTGTATTGATCTATGCTTGCAATTTAGTTATTTTCCATGCATATTTACTCCCGATTTAATCACCCCAATCATTTTAGAATGATTAATTCTTTCCAAATAGAATTCATCTGGTGAAATTGTTTTCATATTGCATTCACAATATATATTGTAGAAAAACAAAATATCACAATGTCAGTTTTTTCCAGTATCCAGCAGCCCATTTGGTCTATACAAAAGTTTATCTATACAAAAGTCAGAGGGGTTCAATGTTACCAGACGTTCTTCCAAATATATTTTGTGCTGCACAGAAGAAAGTCTCAATTGAATCAAGTGAAATCAATTGAAATAATCAATAATCAGTATTCTTTCCCATCCTTCAGTTCCATACAGGTATCATAAATATTTAACTGATCCAAAGTATTTTTTCCTTGTCCGATTCGTGACTGTCCAATCGGGAAAAAATAAAACAAACCCAAGCAACTAATCCTTGCATTAACTTATTCAGCACTTGTTCACTCTTTATTTGTTATCGTACAAATCTACAGTAACTCTTGCCAAAGCAGCGTTAAGAATTCACATTTATCCCTGGGCTAGAATTGAGTAGCGTCTAGACTGAATTAAGGAGTCTGTGCGGGTGAGAGTCAATTAAACCGTTCTTGGCTTCAGTTCACCGAAACGAAGACTCCTTTTGTGTGATGCTGAGGTGCTTGTCATCTAGACTGGTTTGTATGCGTAGATTCATATTCCTGACTTTGAGAGGGTGGCGGGGTGAACCACAACATGCTTGCTGAACTTCCACAGCTCTTCTTTGTTTCTGCTTATCTTTTGTTCATGCTTTCAACAATAGAGGAACAGGGAAGGGAGGGAGGGAGGGAGGGAGAGAAAAAGAAGAGAGACATTGCAGGGAATTGTAGGCTGACAGGAACAGACTCAGCCAGACACCCGTCATGCAATCTAGCTGTGCACAATCATAAACATACGATGAGCATGTTAAAGTCAACATGAAAGCGAGCTTGTGTTTTCTTTAACATTCCTGGTCTTATTGTGCATTATTTATTGGTGCACATAATTACAAATAAAACTGTTTATCTTCACAATATTTTTATCGAAATGTAATAACTTGATCCACCTCTGAAATGACTTTCCATTTTGGCTGTGAATCCCTCACCAACAAACCGTCTGGCTTGGCTCTGGTGTGATACACCTATCGTACATTATTCAATCAGATCTCAATGGATAAAGTCATTAATTGAACTGTTACATACTCAGGTGATTTATTTGTCAAGTTTGCAAAAAATGACAAAATTTCACATCCCTAAGGACATTCCAAATATTGAGGATGACTCTGTGGACCGTTATTACCCATCATCCTGGTGTGCATTTCCCAAATGCATTGTTAGCCAACTATGGTCGCAAGTTCTGTCGTTATCAGCACAGTTCAACGAGTCGGTGTTTCCCGAAACCATAGTTCTAATGAACATTCGCAAACAGCATCGCAAAGTGTGGTTGGAAAGAAAGCTCTCGAGCTGTGGTTAGAAGCAGAGTTTCTGGTTTGCATGACATGTGGACTCAATAAATCCTTATCTTGAGCAAAATAAGCAAGCTGTCATTCAGTACAATCTGTATCTTTTAATTAGAATAGCCTACACACAAATGTAATTTACATCTTTTAGTTTGTCAAGAGATTAAAGGCATGTTTTTGAAGAGCACGCATGTGCGTACGTGCTCTAGTACGCAAGAACAAGCCTAAATTTAATCTGAAAATGAAGCAAAATAACTGAGAAATAGTCCTCAGATGCCATGTACGTAATTTATAGCAAAACGTCTAGCATTGATTCGATCTCAAAACAGATTCATTAAAAGTAGTTATTACTCCACCACGTGCGTGACATCATTAAAGGACAAGTTCGGTATTTTACACTTAAAGCCCTATTTACAGATCGTATCTGATGAAATAGAACGGTTAAGTTTAAAATTTGGACACATGTTCCAGTCCCGAGAATTTTGGGTTTATTTCGCTTCCCCCCCACCCCCACACAATGGTTGTCTATGGCCACTGGAAGATTCCTTCCTAAAACACATTAAACTTTCGTTTACAAAGACGTGAAACTCACCGAGTGGTCAGGGGTGTTCACTGATACGGGCCCAAAAAAAAAACGCTGAAAAAGATGCATTCCAACAGGTTTTATCGTAGTGTTTGTCCAACTCCATTGATTGTATTGAATGTGCTGTGTGAGGTACGTTATTCCTCCGCCGCTTCTTCTTCTGCTTCTTCTGTGTATTAAATGAAATGCCAGCGGTTTGCTTGCAATCGGCAAAGGTGCATTATCGCCACCAACTGGTGTCTATTATTCAAGCTCTCAACGGAAGAATCTGGGTGTGACGCGTTTGGCAAAATAGGTCCACAAACGCTAAATAAAACTAAAATTCTCGGGACAGGAGCATGTGTCCAAATTTTAATCTTTACCGTTCTATTTCATCAGATACGATCTGTAAACAGGGCTTTAAGTGTAAAATACCGAACTTGTCCTTTAAAGTAACACTAGGTTACTTTTCTTTTTTTTGCTCTCGGGGTCCCCCTACAGTTGGGAAACAGTATTGTCCTCTACTACTGTCGTAAACTCTGTCATACATGCACGTGCATTTGTTGACAACCATGATAGCCCAGAACACTGTAGGAGTTCACATGCAGGTGTTCTGCTTGCGTCGCGTGTGAAATGTCTTCATCCAGGTACAGTGGCATATATTTCAGCATGTCATGATATGAATATAATTTAATGGGTTTTATTTTTTTTTTCAAACGACAAATGATCGCGATGCTCACGTTTACAAGCCAGCGTCATTATAGTAGCCTAGTCTATTGGTTACCGTTTTACTGAATCTATATGATACTTCAATGCAATGTTTGAGTGGTAGATAATAACCATATATCGTCAATATTATAATATCAAGCTACTATAGATGAATCTGCTAATTTTACTAATCGATTTGCATTATAGCTTGTTTATTTGTTTACAAATATCACAGACATGTTAGGTATCCTAAAATATTATTTTGTACATCTTATATATTTACTTGCAAGAATGTATAGCCCCTATCAAACTTGTACACGCCCTTTAGACATAGGCTTTCATTTGATATTTGAAAGTCCGCATCGGCATAGGGTTGCCACCTTTGATTTGTGAAAAACCGGGACACAGATTATTTTATTTTTTTGGGGGTCTGAGTCTGAGTTGTAGGTTGTAAATAGTATTTTCTTTGACACTGGTGGCTCATCCGACTTTGTTGTGTGATCCTCATAGACAGTGGTTATCCTCCTCGTCCTTCTCTCTCCCCATTTCACACAATAGATGTAAATAGACAGTTTTTAAAAAGCTAGCTAGCAACTAAACTCACACTGTATCATCTTGGATGTGTGTTGATGCGCGCGCGCGACCGACCGACAGCACAGGCAGTTGCTAGGTGATAAGTTGAGCTTCCAATCAAATAAAAGTAAACGCCTGGCATTGGCCAATCCACTGTTTTACCCGTTTTTACCATGGTTTTTACCCGTTTACGGACACAGGATTGGATGTACTGTACACAACTATGAAGAAAACACAGTAACAGTAGACGGAAACGGTTTAATTTGAAACCAGGAAATTCTACTTTAGAAGTACATTTTCACAAAAAAACGGGACAATTCGTGTCCCGGGAAAGAATATGAATTTTCTGGGACTGTCGCTCAAAAAAAGAGAACAATCCCTGGAGAACCGGGACGGGTGGTATCGGGCACCCCTCCTCTTCCTTCAGCTCACGCCAGCGAGAATACGCTAGCCCAATGTTGATCCTCGTTCTGCCTTTAATACGATCACTTTCTCGTTTCCTCTTGTTGCTTTCCTCCGACAAAACCTTTGCTTTCTTGCTTTTCTGTCTGCTTCGGCTATGACTATAACATTTGGCAAACAAACGCTAGTTTGGCTCGCACGTCCGATTTTAAGGAAGTGGGGGTGGTGGTGGAAGTGACGTATATGCCATAAAGCAGTCGAATTTTGTAGTTCTCTTTGTTCGCCGGTTACTACCCGAAACCCGAAGTTTAAAAGTACGATTAAAAATGCTACAGACCCCGTCAGGCTATGGCAGACGTGTCATTCAACCTATTGTAAGTCGATGTATCATCACAAGAGACTTGGAAATATATTATTAAGGTTGAAAAGTAACCTAGTGCTGCTTTAACCAACGTGGTTGAACAAACAATTTGCAACAATACGGTTTCGGGAAACAGTCGTGATGCATCGTACTATGGTAGTTAGGCAGCGAGTTACGTCGTTGTACGGGAAACGCACCTCTGGTCTGTTCCAAGACCACTGAACCAGATTTCTGGATGTTTGTAGTTATTCTTGTGTGTCACCTTCTGACTCCTGACCTACATGTAAAATCGTATGTAACACATTTAGAATCTCAGAGAGGTGCATGCTTTCTCTGACACAATGATATATAGAAGCATTTTACAGAGCCCCAAAGGAAAATTCAGGAGTAAAACAGCTGTAAAGAGTGCAAAATACACAATTATGCATGCAGGTATTAGTCTAGTGTCAATATTTAAAAGAAACATGTATATAATATAATCAGTGAGTCACAAATAAAGAGTGCTTTATTTCTGAACACTCAGATCAGTTTGTAGCGCCCTGGTAAATCCATTGCAAATGTTCATGGGCTATTATTGGGAACATGTATTTTAGACAGATCAGTGTCTATGGAACTTTGTCAACTCACCTTCAATATTAAACATTTTATTTAGGCTAATTTTCACATTGCTATGCATTTTTGAAGTCCCAGAGGGGTCATGAGAGGATTACAGAATGTGAGGGAGTAAATTGTTGCATTATGAAGCAAACAAACTGAATGGATTTTACCTTTTTACTAATACTTTATTCATTTTAACTTTTACTAATACTGAGCTCTGAACCTGAGGCCCTGTTTACACCTGGTATTAATATGCGTTTTAATCAATCGGATCACAAGTAGGCCTAGATGGAGACATTCCCATTAACATTAATGTTTTAATCCGTCTCTTTTGTCCACTTTTGACCACTTATTGTCCTGATTTCTTCTAGGGGCGGGGTCTATGTATGGGCTTTCTTTCAAACTAATGGACGAAATAAGCTTGCATAACTTGCATATGAACGTGAAAGGAGACGATGGAAAAACATACGAAGAACAGCAGCTTTCGTTTCTGCTCTGATAGCCACAAGACCATGGTGAACGCTGTGAGTGTGTGTGTTAGAAATCAGGAATGGTGAGAGAACATTGTGCTTGCCGTGTTTTTCATCTTCAAAACAGACTTAGGACTTCAGCCGACAAAGTTTAAATCCTGTCTGGCTACCGCGCTTCCCATAATGTTTACGCGTTCGGTCAGTAGGCGGGGAGTAGACGGTCTTTACTGGTTGTTCGAAAGCATTCGACCACATGAGCGTCTACACTACGAAAGCAATCTGGACTAATACATTTTCGGCTCCTTCTGGAAGTGGTCAAAACTGGACAAGCTCAAAACATTTTAAACCCCGTTTACACCTGTATTTTTAGCACTTGTGGTCAGCACTTGGTGTAAACAGGCCCTGAATGCCTTTAATCATCCATTACTAAAGCAATGTACGGAGTTAGTTTTTTCTTATTAGGACTATCACTTATATAAACATACTAAATCAAACATAAATAGAACTTCTCTTTACAGAATATTGCTTTTTAACCTACTGCATGCTCGTCAATGCAACCCATCCAACAGGATCTTCATGAATCTGCAGTCGGCCTCATTACAGCTCAGACTTGGCGAGGGGTGAGGAACCTTCATCAATAATGCTATTTGATCTCTGGCTCGGCCACGCCGGCCGTGAAGCTCCCTCATGGACAGCTAGACTAACTGAGCAGGCCTGCTGAACTCCATCACCAGTCTTAAATGGGCCAGAAAATACTTCTAAGTCCCACATCGGCTCACCTGCTAACACTGCGATTGTGCCGTAATAATGTTACATTAACACAGAGAGCTTCCTCAGCATTGCAGTATTTCAGCATGCATCAGACAGGGCTCAAATTTTCAGCACGGGGTTGCGGGTATTGCGCATAATTTTAATTATTCCCGCAGGTCTCGAGCTTAATATGCGGGAAATTCCTGCAAACATTTATTCACTTTAACATTGTATGAATAAATGAATCCACACAGATTTTAAGATCAAATCAGTCATTTTAAAACTTTCTGCGAGACGTAATGATTTTCTCTCGGTTTCGCTCTCAAAATGCATCACCACATTGCACCTGCACAAGGCAAGCGTCAAACACGCTGCAGGCGGCGATAGAATCTCGCATTTCGGGAGTGGGGACAGTTGATGGAATTGTAATTTGCACAATTGGGCCAGTGTTGCATCGTCACTAAAGTCTAGCATTTGCACGTCTTTTTAAGTCTTACCGATTTCACATTCAAGCGATTTAAAACTATTCAGTACTCGCACGCTCTCTGAGAGATACATACAGTGGGGAGAACAAGTATTTTATACACTGCAGATTTTGCAGGTTTTCCTTACAAAGCATGTAGAAAATCGGCAGTGTATCAGATACTTGTTCTCCCCACTGTACAAACAGTTAAGCCGCACAACAAACAGCTCGTGAGTAACAACAACAACAAAAAATTATGGAGATTATAGCGCTTTAATAGTTTAATTATGTCAATTCCGGTCTTGGCGACTATCCTCGGGAGATAGAAAACGTATTTATAACAGTATAATGGATCCGTGCACTAGTTCTCAAAGTGACAGCAGCCTAATACGTGTCTGTCATTAATGGTGATAAAAGATAGCTTTAATTGTAAGGAATAAGGATTAATAGCATATGTAATTAACTTATACAGGACTAAAAGACTATCCAGTCTTTCACATTTGATTACTTTTTATTCGGTTTCTGTTGTATTCCTGTACCTGAATAAAGGAGTTAGAACTAGCCCAAACATTTTTTAATTTGTATCTCTATTCTATTTCTATTGTATTTATTTGTCCATTTTATTCTATGTAATTCGAAGATTGAAATCAAGCTTCCTTGTGTTGTGTAAACATGCTGGTTTGGTGGTTACGCAACCTTTCTTAATGAATCAGACCTGTACCATGTAGGCTGAAGGTTTGAGACAAATAACTACCCAAAATGATCACACACAGCAATGAGAAAAATAATAAATAAAAAAAATTCAGTAGGCAAGAATTTAGAAGTGGTATTATATTTTTTACATTTTACAACAGCCATTCAGCCCTCACATGAGTTAAATGTATCTTTGAATGGACGTGTAAGAATGTGGGTGTTGTAAGAAGTGTGGAGAAGATGACAGCACTGAGGAAATCTATCAAGAAAAAACAACCCAACAAAAAAAAAACTAGGGAACATTTCTGATACCTTGAGAGTTGAGACTGCCCCCTAGTGGCAAAAACAACAATATATAAAAAAACACTTGTTAATGTGATTCATTACATCATTGTTAAGACAACTCAGAAAATGTTCAAGTAGATGAAAAGTCAACAGACTTGGTAATAATACAAGCATTATTTTTTTAAGTACAAGAAATCATGGCTCAACAACAAGGATTTTAAGGCCAGTTGACAGAACTGTCACGGTGCTGACACTGAAAATCAAGACAATTTTTTATTTATTGCAAACTTTTGCTAAATTTGGTTTCCTGTGTTAAACACCATACAAAGGTGTTAATGAATTACAATATAGTTGCATAATTCTCAGCTTGTTGTATTTTTGTAAAAATAAAAATGATTAAAAATATATATTTTATTATTTCCGGCTGATATAAAATTGCATTGCTAAAAATAAAATTTGATGGGGGCATTGAAAATGTTGACAGAGCAAGAAAAAGAAAAAATGCATCTGCAATTAGAGATGATGAAACATAATGTTGTTTACTTTGATGCCATTTAAATGTATTACATGAACAATGTTTAAAACATATTCCATAAATGGAGCTTATTTGCCATTTTGTTATTGGTTTGGTTTAGATGGAGATCTCGCATTCCACCGGTTCACAAAGAATCTCTGTGTCACTCATAGATTAGACAGCTGCGTATAGTTTCCCAAGCATACTAAGACAACATTTACACGCACGATAGTATGGTGGTGACATTACAAAAAAAAAGAAAAAGCTCCCGAAGTAAAAGCCTAAAGCAAACAATACATCCTCAGTGTTGAAATTCAGTGAGGCAGCTCGACTAAAGGGAAAATAAATGCCTTTTAAGGAGGTAGCTGATGTTTAGAGGTCTAATCTGAGGTCCTGGTCATTATGGGGAAGAATAACAGATCGCCATGCGTGTCATTATACAGATGTGGAGCACATAGGCTCATATTGTGCATCTGGGCTTAAGTCCTCACAGGAAGAAAAATTGGGACTCTGATACAGAGGTCGTTTGTTTTTGGCTGGGTCTTTAGGTCTCAGACTTAGTAGATGAATTTTGGGGATGGGCAGGGCAGTTTTAAAGGGGCAGAGGAAAGGGGGTCAAAAGGAAGTCTATGGTTAAGGCCACCAGAGACTTACAAATCACAGAGACACAATCCAGAGGTTGCTGCAAACCAGCAATGAAGCTGTTATTTTGTGCCAGGGGAGATGAGGTGAGGGAGGCTGAGAAAAAAAACTTGCAGATGTTGAGGCCAGGCCACAGGAACACCTCCATTCACGAAACAAACAAGTAGATTGTAATGATATTTTTGTCTATATCCCGCTCTCTTTTGCTGTACTGCTACTACTAATTCTGTGCATATGATATTCACAGGTGGTCCTATCCAAGCTTAAAGGGCTAGTTCACCCAAAATGAAAATTCTGTCATTAATTAGTTACTCACCCTCATGTTGTTCCAAACCCGTAAGACTTTCGTCCATCTTCGGAACACAAATGAACATCTTTTTGATGAAATCTGAGAGCTTTCGGTCCCTCCATAGACAGCAGCTACGCAACTACTTTGACGCTTCAAAAAGTTCATAAAGAGATCGTAAATCGAATCCATATGAATGGAGCGGTTTAGTCCAAATTTTCTGAAGAGACACAATCACTTTATATGATGAACAGATTGAATTTAGGCTTCTTTTTTAACTTATGGGTTTGGAAGGACATGAGGATGAGTAAATTATGACAATTTTCATTTTTGGGTGAATTATCACTTTAAAGAAAAGTGGTATGGTTCAAGTTAAACTCAACTGACAGCATTTGTGGAATAATATTAATTACAAAGAAATGTTTTTACTTCGCTCATTTGCTTTGAAAAAGGCATAAATGAAGGTCACAGTGAGGCACTTACAATAGAGGACATTTTTTAAAGGATTTAAAAACAGAAATGTGAAGATTAGATTACATTTCTATAACTTAAATCAATTTTTCTGTTTAAACTTGTTATTTGATCTGCCAAGTCACCCTTTTTAATATAGCCAGTTTTGGGTTAGGTTTCACATTGTCATTGCAAGTTGTAAAATTGTAAACTTTATATAGAAAAGAAAAGTGATTTTTCTACTCTGAAATTGTTTTATTTATTGCTTACATCCTTGGGGTGATACTAAACAGTGAATATTTTAATGTTATGGTTATGGTTTTCACACTGTAACCACATTTTTAGTCTTTTAGTTTTAGCCTTTTTGTTTTAAAAAACAACAACGTAGAAACCTAGAATTGTAGAAAAAGACGGGATAAATCAAAATGAATTTGATAGAATTAAGCTAAACTGATTAAGCTAAACTGAACTGATATTAATTTAATATGCAGAAGAAATCTGTATATAAAAACATATTTCAGGTCCCTGCTGCTTCAAATCTATCGGATTGTTTGACCCGTTTTATCATTCACCATCACCAGGCATAAATCCTGAATCTGATTGTTTAAAGTATTAGCTCATCTTTCCTCAAGCTGCTTGATTTGAGGCATTATTTATGTCCATAGCACAAACAGTACGAGACAAGTTGCATGCAAAAAAGTTTAACAATTAGGCTTGGGTATGTAAAAAAAAAAGAAAACTTAGCGAGCACCACTAATAATATATGAGGCATCTTATAAATGTAGAAAAGGAAGCACAAAATTAATCTATGCATCAAAAGACTCATAGACGGCCTGCAGGGAGCATTCCAAAACACTGCTTTGTTCAAGTTCTCTTCATCGTGCCTCTCTGTACACCTACTGTTTTAGGTTAGGCATCACAGGTTTTTCATTTATATTGGGTTGAATATATAAATCCAGATTAGTGCTAAATCCCCTTACTTTTACTTAGATTTGTGAAGCATGCAAAAGAGCCTTAGCAGCTAGGAAAATAAGACCCCATTTCAGAGTCACAAAAAGCACTGAAGGCACAATCGGTTCTTTTGGCGGAATCAAGAATCCCACATTAGGTGAACATCTGTAAGAAATTGATAAAATTCATTTAGCTGGTTGGTGACCAATGCGATTAGCAAACATAAATCATGTGTCTGTATCTCTTGAAAAGAACAAACCTTCTGCTGATGTAGATGCACAACTGACAGGCTTGTTATTTTAACAGAGGGCTTGGGTTTCTCAAACACACATTCTCATCAAGCTTAATGTGCACGTGCGCTCGCTCACACTTCTCCCTTTTGCTTTGACGTACAGTAAAAAAATTGCATTTGCACAGATGCTTATATAGGGGTGTAACGGTTCTCTGTTCAAAAAAAAAAAAAAAATACCGTTTTCCACCCACGGTTCAGCACGCACTTGATCTCAAATCTCATGACGCATTTATAATCTGGTTTGTTGAAAATAATGCGTAAAACAGTTTCGCTAATGTATGTTTCTGTTGATGATGCTGGGTCCCACAATAATACATTACAACAGCTATAATAAACAAATAAAAATATAAAACGGTTAATCTTTGTAAACTTTGTTCAATGCGAGTGCAGTACGCTCGAACATGACCATTTACGCCATCATCCCCCAGGTGTTCATAGCGTGCAAGCGCAGGTGAGAAGTAAACAGAACACGTTGCTATCTGTGTTTAAACTAAAGTCAGTTAAGCCTCGCCAATTTAAACATTCAGCAAGACACGAAAGAGAACTCGCGCATCCGATCTCAGTGTTCACTCATCCGAAGCGTACACACGTCTCAGACAGCCACAAATATTGAGTTCTCTTTCAAGTCTTGCGCTTGATGAACAAATTCACACAAAAATTATGTCAACATGTCCATCTTGATGAGTATCTTATAGCAGATATATAGTCTGTTATGCCTTTAGTGAACTTATACAGTCAAGAAAGACAACGCATGTGTACAGTATCGTATATCTCATTTGATTACTTTAGTCAAATTATGTACCGGTACCTGAAAACTACTGTTAGACCTACCTGAAAAAAAACAAAAACTTTATTTCATTTTTAGCCTTTCTTTGTTCTATACATTTGTGCCATTTGTAATTTGATTGTTTTATTTCTAACTGCTTACTTGTCTTTAATAATGTTTTAAATTTACATTAAGAAGGCTAATTAATTAATTAGTAGTTTTTGCTGTACTATCATAATTGGAATAGAAATTGTGATTTTTCACTGGTGTCCCACTGACCCAATCCTTAGCACTGAGTACTCTTCTCTAAATATGTGCTGTGCTATTAAATGGTAGATAAAAAATATATATACACATACACTGATTTGTATAGATTACAGATATATTATATGAAATTATCTCAGTTTCTGCAATACTTCCAACTCCACTAGAAGGGAACATTAGCTTACTTCAACTTCTATTTCTGTAAATGTATCATGTTAAGTGTTGGGGGTAACGCATTACAAGTAACACAATTTAAGTAATCATATTACTTTTTTTCTAGTAACTAGGTAACAAAGTACCACATTGCTTTTTAATTTACAATAAAAAATCTGAGTTACTTTGTTTTCCCAGGACTGACAGCTCTTCTGTCCCCATGTTGAGAGAAATCAGAGTTTGTGCAGAGGTGTTGTGTGCGCTGTGTGAACATGATGGATATTGTAGTTCTAGACTAAATGTGAGCAGGCATTTACTCATCTCATCTCCACTGCACCAAAACAGATTCAGTATTCCTCAAAATGAATTAAAAACAGTGAAAGACAAACTTGGAGAATTACACAAACCTGCAATAATTAAGTTAAATTACACAAATATACTTTATGTATTTAATCTCACTTTATTAACTAATGGCGCTTTTCCACTGCATGGTACGGTACAGTTCGGTACGGCACGGCACGCTTTGGCGCTTTTCCACTGCATGGTACGGTACAGTTCGGTACGGCTCACTTATGGCGCATTTCCACTGCATAGTACGGTACGGTACGGCTCGCTTTAAATGGTACCACCTCTGTTGAGGTTCCAAGCGTACCGTACCGATACTAAACGTGACGTGAAAACACTGCAGATCACTGATTGGTCACACAGAATCGTCACTTCAGCGTCATTGTATTTGCAACACGAGACATTAAACCCGCTAGATTTAAATAGCCAGACAACAGCCAACGCAGTAGCAACTGTTTTAGAGTATTTAATTGACAAAATAAGTAAAAAAAAAAAATCAAAAAAGAAATGGCTGAATCGTGGTCAGTGGACGAGGTGCAGACGTTCCTCTCGTTGATTGCCGCCGGACCTACAAACAGTGTAGGGACAAAGAGGCGACAACTATTAACGATCAGTCCCACCCACTTTGAAACGGTACTAACTGCAGTGGAAAAGCAACCGAGCTAAAGCATACCGAACCGTGCCGTACCGAGTTGAGTCGTACCACGCAGTGGAAAAGCGAAGCGAGCCGAACCGTTCCGCGCCGAGACGAACCGTACCGAGCCGAACCGAGCCGTACCATGCAGTGGAAAAGCGCCATAATGTATTTGCTACTGACATGCGCTGATCCAATTCAACCATACTAATAAGCAAAAATTACTTTAGAAAAACATAACATTTGTTAATTGTTTTTTTGTTATTGCTAAAATGTTGAAGTGTTGAACTTTCTTTTCCTGTCCTATTCTTCTGCGATCCAGAACAGCAGCACAGCTGAAAGGTTTGTTTGAGCTGCGCCCTCTACTGTACAGACGTGAATTTGCATTTCCTTTTGCATTTTCACTTTGTGTGAAGGGCCATTACATTTCCCAAATATATAACTTTTTTGTTATTACGTAAAAAACAACAAGCAAGCCCAGCCCAGGTAAGAAAAAGTAACTCAAAAGTAACGTAATGCATTACTTTCCAAAAAAAAGTAACCAAGTAATGTAATTAGTTTTCTTTTTTAGGAAGTAACGCAATGTAATGCATTACTTTTAAAAGTAATTTTCCCTAACACAGATCATGTATTAGTACTTTTAAATGTCTGAGTTCTTTCACTCCCTGAAAATAGAGTCTTCATATCAGCTTCACATTTTTGCCAGCGCAGCATGTTTGAGAGACTTATTTTTTTTAATTTCCGTAGCTCCTATATTTTTTCTCTCAGCATGCCATATTGTATCAACAATGTCAGTGGTTAAAAGTTCCGGAAGTAAAAAGAAGTGCTGAGTACATTGAAAAATGAAAGCATTTAAGAAGTTCCAAGAATTCTTAGTTTAGTGGGTTTATTAAAATCCCCATGAAATCAAAATTCAAGTTTTTGGGCTGTTAATATGAATATGTTAGCCTTAAAAGGGTTAAGTTCACCACCAATGTTCACCAAATTTCTGTCATTAATTACTCTCATGTTGTTCCAAACCCGTAAGACCTTCGTTCATCTTTGGAACGCAAATTAAGATATTTTTGATGAAATTATTAATAAATACTATAATAGTAATATAATACTAAATAGTACTGAATAGGCATGCTAAACACTCACATTCACAAAGTCACATTTGACTTAACACAGCATCCTAAATTGAACAGTATTACCAATATTCAGACAATTAGCCTACATCCTCAAAATGTACAGAAAAGTTACTGTTAGACAGTGGATGATCTTAAATAACTAAGCATTTAATTGGCTCCAAATAACAATAATAATATGATGTGCACACTTTCTAGTTTCTTTCATGTTTTTTGTCCTTAAATTCAAAACAAAATGGTGAGCTTGTGTATTACATGGACTTAATAGGGTCATACCACCTCCTTAGCAAAAAAAGTGGCAGAAAATTAAAACTTGTCTTAGCAGCAGCAATGGTTGTAGAGCTGATCTCTCAGCTGGCTCCAGCATACTCAAAAATGAGACAAGTTCACAGGAAGTTCACGTCTGCTTTCCTTTCATATGACAACTCTTTCATGTCTGTCTCCCAGCCGCCTACAGCCTCACAGCAGCAAAAGGGATCTAATCTGCACTTCATACTGAATGTGTACATCAAACCAGCTCAATATTTAATGCTGCCGCTTTTAGCCTTTATGAAATTATATACACTCATATTCTCTTTGAATTATGCCAAACCTCACTCAAATAACTGAAAAAAGAAACTTATTTTGATCAGCAATGAAAATGCAATGGAAAGTGGAAACAATAAAATTATAGATGCCTCATTTATTTTGCAGTTTTGTGTATTCTAATGCATCCCCATACTTCAACACTGTGTTCTCTGCAGGCATATGGAGGGTTTTTCTTTGTTTTAATGCTCTCAGACTATTGTAAATAAAAGTCCTTCTTTAAAAAGTAGTCTCCCCCACAAAGTAAATGCATGTCCTTTCTTTATGCACAGCTAAGACTTAGGTCACTTTATTTAATGAACAAATCCGTGTTGCATATTATGCACATTATATAACAAATTACTGTGAATTGAATTGTCAGAGCCATAAACAATGCAATCTTAATTTATGTCCACTAGGTGTCAGCAGCGCTCTATGCACACTTTGATTCGTTCACCAGATACGTCACCTCACTTCATATTAGCTCTGGCAAAAGAACCTTATTTCCTGTGCACAAGCTAAATGATTCATAAATCTTATTTAATCTCTATGGTTCTGCCACTCAACATCTGACATTTAGAAGAGATGTATTCCAATAGTACCATTAAAATATTTACAGCTAGTTACTATTAAATTCTCCAGGACGCAATAAAGGGAAAGTGAAAGACTTCCACTAAACCTCCAGAACAAGATGAGAACACAAAAGACAGATCCAATAATGATTTGTTAGAAACCGTTTGCATCATTGTTCTTCTGACCTGATCGTCCAATCTGATCAAGCAATCTGTTCAAATTATCTGGATCCAAGTCCAAAACACGACAGAGGCTATATTCTGATTAGTAAATTAGCATAATATCTTAATATTTCTGCTTTATAAAGACAAACAGTGTGTTGATTGCCTGTATTGTCATTGTGTATTCTACTTAATGATGCAGTTTTACGTAATTATGTAATGACATCTGTTAGTAACTTTTAGGAAGAAATCGACCATAGCAACTTCTCCTGAAAATTATAGGCAACAGTGCCAGTTTTAAAGTCAGTGGTTCTACAGAAAATGGTGCTCTCGTGTTTTTGATGCCATGCTTGACAAAAAATTAGAATTATAAAAAACTTCTTGCATTTCATATGAGACGTATGCTTACATTTAAGGTCTTGTACTCAAAAACAATTGATGTGCATCAATAAAAAAATACAGCTTCAACAGTTTTAATGTTGGTCATCAACTTAATATGCAATGTGGGTTTATTAAATAATGCTTGGAGGAACATCATCCAAATAATTTAAGTATTTAATTCAACAAACCTGATCTCGGCTCACCGTGAGGAGCAGCCAAAATTATCATTTTGGTTGTCACCTACAATGACATGCTCCAAGCTTAAGAGAAAAAGTGCAAATTATACTATGTGAATGCAAAACGTATACCAAAGGCCATGAGAAATGGCAACCTGTTACAGCGCGCACAACCTGTGATGCTATGGTTATATTGGCAGATGCACTATTGAGCATTGCAGGCACGTAAACAAGCTGGAATAGCACTTACAGCACACTTAACTCTCAGGTGGAATAAAACATGCATCCATCAATTGCATAACAGATTATGACAAACTCACTGCTTCCCAGTGGAAGTTAATTGAAAATATTGTTTCTTTCTTGTACCCTTTGAAGCGTTGACAAGAGATATTAGCAGCATCTATGGCAGATGTCATCTCATCTGTCAGCACTCTGGTGTACTCAGAGGATCGAAAACATCTAATACTGCTCAAATTCATTAAGAGAAGGTTCAGCGACAATGTAGTGACTACTATCCTGTACTTGTAGGATTAAAAATAATTTTGGATAAATCTGCCATAGGTGGATAAATGCAAAGGTTCTGTATAACTCTGCGCCACAAGCAGCACAAATAGATTTACAATAAAATTGATATTAAAAAAATATATATATATCTATAAAAATAATTACTAACAAAATGACAAGATTTCATCCTCGAAAATTCAGTTAACAACAGTAAATGTGACTTAAGATAATGACAAAAAATATTAACTACTTAACTACTACTGCATATAATTGGTCTTGGTATATTTATTTATTTCTATATTTTTTCAAAAGTCTTCTCCTCTTAAGGATTATGGAAATGTATCACAGTTGTATATTGAACATTAGTAAAAAATTATTTAGTATAAAACCATACATTATTTTATACATAAAACGTAGGCTAATTTACCTTTATGTAAGACGAGTAGGGCGCGCTAATATTTTCAGTCACTTTAACACAAAACCGGAAACTCGTGAACAGTGTTGCCAACTATTTTCAAAGGAAAGTCGCTAAAGCCTGCCCAAAAGTCAATAAATGTCACTAGATGGCATCATGCATAAATTGTCACATTTGTGACATCTCCCAATCCATGCTCACATACTGTATTGTAATATAATGTAGCTGAATGTCCAATAAAGCTGTTCTCATTTACATATTTTCTGTCTTACATTTATATAAATCTAAACTAATATTACATATAAGTACGGTATATCTCCAGAGGAGAAGTGCTTAGGGAAGTTGGCGAGTGCTTGTCTAAAAGTGGAGTTAAATGCAACCCTTCTCTTTTATGAGTAGGCTACTGTGAATTTGATTTTGTCACATTATGACTGCATCCGAAATCGCATACTCTTGAGTAGGTACTTATTTTGATTAAATAATTACTTCTAGGGCTGCACAATTAATCACAATTCACATGTAATCGCACTTAAACCGATTTGGCTAATCGCGATTATGACATCACAAAAAATGCTGCGATTATTTTTTTATGCGCAGCTTGTCATTGATGTACGGCTCTGTAAACGCTGCTCCATCTGAAAGCACTGTGAGTTTGAGTCGGTTATAGCATGCATTTGAAAAAGCAACCCGCGTCAAACATCTTTCCAAACATGAGAAGCATTTATGACCCTCTTTGTCCAACAAAAGACAACATTTAATAACATGCTTTTACTCTGTTGTGGCAAAAATTCATCAAACAAACATCACTGCGTAAGGGAGACTCAGAGTCAAATTATAAAATTAAAGTATTTATTCTTGCAAGAATAGGAGCAGTCTAATACACAGCTGTTACCCTGTGCAGAAGAGTGACACACCCCCAGACAGACTGAACCAGCTTTTATCTATAAGTTCCAAGGCCTTCTCCGCAGAGCCTTCCTACCAGTAGTTTTCCATAGACTAAGCCCTCCTTCACCAAATGGCCTTCTGACATCTAGGTCAGAGGTCCTCGTTCGTCTGTTCTCTGGAGTGTCTCTCCCTTCTGCCTTCCCAGGTACATAATAAGAATCTTCTCACACTACAAGTGAGAGTCACACATGTGACATTCTTTGAATCATCTATATTTTACTAAAGATCAATGAATATCATAAAACCGCCACCACACTCCTCACTTTTTATCATTATTAATCAAACATAATAATAATAACAACAATAATAATAAATGCAAGTTCAAGTCATTACATCACACATCATAAAAATCACTCTCCTTGAACCTGTGAATAAAAAAAGTTTAGGATGAAGAAGCATAAGGCTGTTTTTGTGGGGAAAGTCCCCAAAATATTTTAGCAAGCACGTAAATAGGTTTACTAATGCCGGGCTCACTACCGCAGTCACACTAGTAAGGAAAAAGATTATAGCACAGTAGGAAAACAAACAGATAATAAATAAATAAATAAATAAAAATAAAAAAAATAAAAAAATCCCTGTTTCAAACCCTGTCCTTGTACGCCATCTCGTAACACGGATGACTGCTACTTTTAACCCTCTTTACATATCAATCGTTCTCAGAAAGAAAAAGAAAACATCAACACATTTAACTGTAATCTCTACTTGAATCATCTGCATAATTTTGTTCATCATCATCATCATCATCCAGATAGACTGTAATTTTCACCAATTGAACATGAATAACAAAATTATCAGAATAACACATACAATCATAACTCCTACACATTCAACATTTTCCCCATTTTAGTTATTTTACTTTTAATTCAATCAGGCAGTGGTTCTACTTGATAAGCTTCAATAATAATCCCTATAATTTAAATTAATTAATGGATCTTCTCTTCCTGGAAACATTTGCCTTAAATATTTTCTAATTAATCAGTAACCAATCAAATCATTTGTCATATACCAATATCAATACTAAGCCCTATTTCAATATAATCAGATAAAATCCTCAAAATCATCACAAAACCACATTCTTAAACCATTAGATTGGCCAACATCCTCCTCCAGGCGTGTTGATCATCTCGTTTGCCCCATGGACCTGTGAATGGAGACCTTAAGTATTTTGTTAGTGACTGCTTGTCTTTCCCTCTCATCCCTTTTGGTGTGACCTGTGGAATTTTCACCATCTGTTTACAAACTGAAACATATTATCATTAGACATTTCTTGCTTAATAAAGTCGAAGTCCTTTTCCCCTGAAAACACTTTGCTTACGTTAACAAGTCAATATTCATACATTTGGAAAAAGAATCAGTTCAGCTTGATGCAATCCTCCTGACATTCTGCAAAAGGAAAATTTTAGGTTAAGGTGTAGCACCTTTCTGCCACAATAATAACCCAGGCCAGGACAGTTAGCAAAATTCATTTTGCCCTGTCTCCCAAACCTGCATGTTCTCTGTAAAGCAAAACAAATTTTGAGGTTATTATCAGATAGTAAAGTACGTATTTTCTTTTGTCTACTATTCTGCCACGGCCTTCGACGCCCTTGGAAACGTCCTGTTGAAACAATCCAGACAGCAATTTTGTTAGGCAGAAGAATGGCTTCTTCCAGGGCTTTTACCCAATTACCCATAGTGTTCTCCCAACATTTATTCCATAAAGAATATAAAACATAAAGCATCCCCCTTTTGATGGTCGACACAACTCGATCATCAATTTAACATAACATTTAACATAGTGTCTTCGATAAAGTCTGCCATCAACACTAACCCAAACGTTGTCCCTCAGACAAACTTCCTCCAGGCATCTTTCTCTGCCTCTGAAACAAAATATTACATTCTTCACTTAAAAGTCACAATCTCATTTTCTTATCGAAGTATTTGAAGGGCAACAGCACATCTCACAGCGTATCCTGCTTTTTCAGGTCTGTTGTTTTGTCTTGCAACCATTTTTAAAAGTCAGGTCGTGCTGTACAGACTTGGTCAATGTCAGTCAAAAAAAAAACATTCTCCTCTTGTTTACGATAATCATAAATGGCTCTCTCTGGATAATTTTATATTGACTTAGCCAATGTGTCCCTTTGTTGTTGCCGTCAAATCTATAACTGTACAACTCCCCAATTCCAATTTATATAAATACCTAAACTTATCCAAAAGTAATTCAAATCCACATCATAAATGACAAAAGTAATTACTACCAGACGGAGCGTGATCTTAAAGCTCGTCCCATGTTCTCTATCATCTTCTCATCAGATTCACTCAGCATTTGCCTTCTTTACAATTTGTCACTTGCCTTAACACATCTGTAATGAAAAAAAAACACTCTCCAGAGGTTAAAGACACAATATACTCACTATTCAGGCGGAATAGCTGCCCTAAACTAACACAAGACATAAAGTGCTGTCCCCATCACACACACTTATGCTAGACACACATATGTTAACTGCTCATTTACAATGTTCGCTTTTTTTTTTTTATATTAACTCTGAAAGTATAATATTTAAGGTTTAAATAAGATTTAAACTTCACATCTTTCTGTAGCTTTTATATAATTTTACATGGCCTTTCAAACCGTTTCAAATGTTCTATCTGTTCATTATTCATTTTTTTCTTTAGAAAAGTCAACTGGGTTGTTTTGGTTCATTATCATTATTTTGTTTAAACTTGCCTTACCATGCCTGATAACAGAAAGACAAACAGAGTACCAAGTCCCTTCCTCCACTCAGCAGTCTCTCTTATACAAATAATCTTTTCAACAGCCTCCTAAGACTGAAACTTAATTAATCATAGAACCCTTAATAGTTCATAAATGTTAATATACAAATGTTTAACTCAAATTAGAACCATTACAATAATCTAAAATACATTATGCTCTGAGTATTTATAAGGTTATCTTTAGTTTGAATACTTGTATAAATTCTCAATTCACCTAACCTTTGTTATCCAAACTCTACAAAATCGGTCTTAATCTATAGCTATCACCATGTCTAACCTTCAGGAGTTAAAACCATCTTATAGACACATTAGTTCAAAATCAACTTCTATAATTTTCCTTGCCCATAAGGCAACCAACATGTTCCTGATATAAATGAATAAGTTATGTTACTGTCTCCCCAACAAATAAGGACAATCACCTCATGGTCTCAGCTGACTCTTGAAAGCACATTTCACATTAGCTCTTTATCTATAATTTCCATCAGACTTGTCACAATTGAAAACAAGCCATACAGTGAATTGCGGGGTTTTCTCTGGTGAGTGGTATAGAGGAACTCACATTTTCTCGGTCAAACAATGCTCTGCTGACCCCACAATGCTCTGCTGACCCCAGTGGCCTCTGGTAATCAGCGCTCAACTCTCATACCTTCTCACATATAACACCTCCATCCGGAGATGCAGTGTCCGGGACCCCCTGCGTTAGAATGTCTCCTGGCCAGGAAAATCATCCCGTCTTTGAGTAGCCACGTACCCACTGGTGACCCGCTCGCATCACACAATCAGTTTCTTCAACAGAACTCAGCTGTTTTTCTGGAGCTTAGGAAAGACACATTCAAGAGTCACCTCACCTCCATCTGGACTGCCTAATAAATGCTAAGGGAGACAGGTTAATAACAACAGTATTTAATCACTTAAATCTGTTAGACCAGTCCGAATCAACAAAATCTCAGTGAACAAAATTCACATCGTCTACTCTATTCGATGTACATCTATAGCATGGTGATAGGTCCTGTGTCCCTGTCATGGTGAAGGCTAAGATCAGACAAATACGTTACTGGTCCTAAAATAACAAGTACAAAAATGTCACTTCTCAATTCAGGTCTACATTATTATTTTAAAGACTTCTTTAAAGTCATTCAGTTTTACAAATCTAAAATATTTAAGTACAAATTGCCCTCTGAATGGCAATGATTTCCTTTAACATGATTTCTTTTAACATCTGTGTCTATAATTTTCAACTGAAACACTGTGCTTTACTAAATAGCTTATTGTCATGACAGGCTAAGATAACAGCCTTCTGACATCTGAATGAGACAGAGACTCTGAGGCCTTCAGGAGTTGGTACAATGTTTCTCATCCCTAAACATTCTCTACTTTATCTACTTTATCTTTTAATTCTAGCCCAGTTTAAGACATCTTTGCCAGCAATTACATACGTTTTCAATATAAAAATAATTTTATAGTTGTCTTTTACTCTTATATCAGGAAATTTCGACATTACAAATTTCCACTCATATTGAGACTGTCATACTGGCAGTTTCAGCCAAGTCCCAATCTTATCTTTTGAAACCAAAACATCAGCTTCTAGCTTCTTCATGGTCAACACCAAGCTGTTTGTTTAATCAGATCCCTTTCTACAAAATTGTTTTTACATTTAGCAACCCAGTGCTACTGCTTCTGCTTATTTGATCTTAAATACAAGTAGTTATTCTATTTCTCAATAACGTTTCATTATAACATCTCAATTTTAGTTGTCAGATTCTCAATTACAATCTGCAAAAAAAAATGTTTAAGCGTTTCATTAAAAGACAATCATCTTTTTAGTTACCTTTACAAATATTTTCCCTATCTGTAATTTTACATTTACTGGTACTTTAGTTATTTTCCTTTTAAAAGGATTTCCTTACGACTTAAATCTTTCAACTTTCTTTTCTCTTTCAATCTACTTAGCACTGCATTCACATTCTTAGTTCTTTCTCAGACGAAAACTTTAATATCGTCTTCAAATCCTGTTCTACTTTCAAACCCACATTAATCCACGTCACTTTCACATTCCATCAACTTTCTTTTACACCTTTCTGAGTGGTCATTTACAGTTACTGCTAAATGCAGCTGACCACAATTAAAACACTCTCTGTCCCCTTGCCTATAGTTCGATCTCTCTGTGAGCTTTCAAACAGCTCCAGCTTACTGACACCCTTGAAGCAGTGTGTTCCAATCAGTTTGTAAACACAGCTGATAAGCAGTTCTCTCTATTCTTTGACAGTCCACCAGTGGCGGATTCAGTCACACTAGCCAAATCATAATTTTCATCATTATTGGCAGAACATTAATTTTCTGCACGGAAATGCATAAATTGTTTTAACAAAGTTTTCACAAAGTTTCTGTTTAACTTTAACACTTGTCCAGGGAAATTATCCCCGACCCATAATTTCCTTTATAAAACAGACAATGTCTTTTGCCTTCAATGACTTAATATCAACCAAATATCTGACATTTTACATTATTGAATTTCAAAATCTGTCTTTACATCTCTCTAATTCGGTATTATCATCAACAACAGTGATTACAATAGCAAGTACACATTTAACATCCGGAAGCCGGGCTGAATAAGCACGCGCTGTTGCTGTACTCCCAGCATAGCTGGAGTCTTTAGGTTCAAAAAAATAATGGTTGTCAAACCAAAAGTAAACATAATTTCACTCTTTATTTTACCACTAAAATATAGAATTGTTCCCCATTTTGCTTAATGAAACATTCATTATCTTTATATCATGTTAATCCCTGTTAATCATACTCAATACCTTATTATTATTAATCTGAACCTCACTTTTCATACCATTTCTTAATCTGACTTAACAGGCGTTCATAAATAGTTCCATAAATTTTATCAGAAATGTTATTTTCATAACATACATTTTCTACAGTTGTTTTCTTCTCAAGATGGTTAGTCTGCCGATTCAACAACTATTATCATTACTGTCTCTGTCCCACTTATCCTACTTACTGTTTTTACAGAAACCAAAATATCATATTACTCAAATCTCAATCCTTCACAAAGACAGCCTTATTGCTGCTTGCTACTTCAACTTTTGTTACAAACAAAATCTTCTGACATCTAATGTCATGCATCCATCTAATGGATGAAAAATAAAAAACCTTTTATCAGTTATATTCAATCTTACTATATGGAAATACATTCTACATCGACTCTTTTATCTGCTTCAAGCCAACACCTCATTGTTTTGTTTTTTTTCACACTTTTACACACGTTGAACGCAGACACAACAACCTTTGTTTCTCACTGCCCTGTTCAACTGATTCCCGCACCGTCTTTAATCTTGTGGTTCTCAATATCATACATTTCTGCCCTTAATTTTATCTCATTTGACAAAACACCGGTGTACCAAATTTCGCAAGCTTGCTTTTCAGACTTCCCCATATTGGCCGCTTATCTGTTCTCTGTGGATTTCTCTTTTACGCGCGTTCTCTTTATTTGTCAGGCGTCCCCGACAAACCCGACCTTTCTTTTAACCCAGCCGGACGGGTTA
The DNA here is from genome assembly GCF_949152265.1 of Phoxinus phoxinus. Lineage (NCBI taxonomy): Eukaryota > Metazoa > Chordata > Actinopteri > Cypriniformes > Leuciscidae > Phoxinus > Phoxinus phoxinus. The sequence goes on along the minus strand of NW_027639393.1, from coordinate 4,069 downwards.
CACTATTAGTGTCCTCCTAATTACGGTTTACCAAAAAATCTGTTACGACTTTCTTGGCTCCCCCTAATTAGCCTCAGCACCCAAAAATACTTTGCTCCGTGGTGGAACAATTAATTTCCAGGTACCTATCTGTATGAAATGTCTTGGTCTGTCACAGTTCTCAATTAATTCCAGATTATTTATCTGCTTGAAATATCTTGATCTGTCCGTAGATCTCAATTAATTCCAGATTATTTATCTGCTTGAAATATCTTGTTCTGTCACAGACCTCAATTAATTTCAGATTATTTTCCCTCGTATCTGTTTGAAATATCTTGATCTGTACGTAGATCAATTAATTTCAGATTACGTACCACAGAAAACAGTTCTCAGCCAATATGGTTCAATTTCACTCTTCCCCCAATTAAACTGAATTTAATTACCTTACTCAGAGATGTTGTTCTGTGCCACCTTGAGTTCTTTTGATTTCCAGTGGTCGATCCTCCCGGGGCTCTGACATCGGCCGGCCTCTCTCTCTCAAGTTTACGAGGTAGAGCTGGAACTTACTCAGTCCAGGTGGCCAAACACCGTCCGATCTCAGGTCCAGGAGGCATCGTCCAAGGAATCTCACTTCTGACACCAAATTGTTGTGGCAAAAATTCATCAAACAAACATCACTGCGTAAGGGAGACTCAGAGTCAAATTATAAAATTAAAGTATTTATTCTTGCAAGAATAGGAGCAGTCTAATACACAGCTGTTACCCTGTGCAGAAGAGTGACACACCCCCAGACAGACTGAACCAGCTTTTATCTATAAGTTCCAAGGCCTTCTCCGCAGAGCCTTCCTACCAGTAGTTTTCCATAGACTAAGCCCTCCTTCACCAAATGGCCTTCTGACATCTAGGTCAGAGGTCCTCGTTCGTCTGTTCTCTGGAGTGTCTCTCCCTTCTGCCTTCCCAGGTACATAATAAGAATCTTCTCTCACTACAAGTGAGAGTCACACATGTGACATTCTTTGAATCATCTATATTTTACTAAAGATCAATGAATATCATAAAACCGCCACCACAACTCCAAACTCACTTCATAACGACAGTTGAGCATCCTTCTGTGAGATGATGTGGCTTCTTTCACAGAATAAGGCAGTTGTGTGTGTTTATAAGTCATGTTTAATTAAAGCATTTCAATCTTCTGTTTATTCAACTACAGCGATAGTGTAATGCATGATAGGGATTTCCTGGGCTGCGTTCCAGTCCAAAATTGTCGTGCCCTTCACTTGCTAACTTTTCCTCCACCTCGTTCACTCGGATGTACGTCATTGCTTGTGTTGCACGAGTGCCCACTACTGGCGGAAACTGCAATGGGCTGAATTGGAACGCCCTAAGCCCTTGATCACTTGGAATCAGCTATGGAGTTGATTTATTATTTTAAATGTTTTCCCCTTTAAGAATTTGTTTAATGCAGCATCCAAATGTATATACATGTGCTTGATATATCCGAGTTGTTTGTTGTGGTGGTGATTAGGGCTGTCACTTTTGTGAAAAAATCCTTTTCGATTTTCGAGACATAAGTGTTCATTGAATCGATTGTAAAATCGATTTTTCATGTCTAAAGACATTTAGAAAACATAGTCCCTGACCGTAAACAGCAACAGAAGTTACATACATTATTTCGCCAATAGATGGCGGCAAAGACTGTCTTTAAGAGTGAGTCAGTCAGTAGAGAAGACTTTTACATTGAAAGGACTCAAACTTGTGATCACGGAGAAGGAAGACGCAACTGACAGATGACTATGGGCACGAGAAAACCCCTTAACGTTAACTGTTAAAAGGACAAGATATCGCAGCGGACATTCAAGCGGATGTTTTTATTATTATTATGAATATATAGGACTGACCTGAAGGAAAATGCTATTTCTACTTTAAATGCAGGTACACTCGCTTACTTGATCTCTCACAATACTCTACTACAGATGAACAATATCGATGAGATCAAACAAGTTTAAGTTGCTAAGAGTGGTTGCTAGGGTTGTGTAGTGATGCATAGAATAGTTGGGTTAAGCGGTCATACGCCCGTTTCACACATACTCCGTGTGCAGTGCGTATGCGGTGCGTGTTGCGGTGCGTATGCAGTACGGGAGCAGCACGCGCTATAGTGCTTTCACATATGCTGCGTGCGTTTGCAGTGAACTGATCCGCGGCTGTACCACAAACACATTTACTCACACTATTTGTATTTCAAATTGTATTTCAAAGTTATCAGCAACTTTTATTTAACAAAAAAAAGTTGTCAGCATTGCGATTCTCTTTGTACACATATACACTCTTTAATAGGTGTATTCACTTTTAAACACAATTTAAACAACGTGTTATTCAATGCATTACTTCTATATATATTATATAATATGTTGCTTAAGCAAGTGGTAACATATTTAACCTTACTTGTATATTAAAATAGCAGACATTTTAAATTAAAACTTAAAATTGACAAAAACGGCAGACTCATACCTTTTTCTTTTGCATAATTTAAATCCTTATACAATAAATCTTGCATGTCACAAAGAACTTGCTTTTCCACCTCCACGAATGAGACGAGTGTCGTTCATTATGATCTTGTTGAAATAATTATGAAGTAAAAAGATACTGTGAAAAATAGTAGTATTTATTTAAATGCATTTATGGTGAGATTACTACATTCAATTTAATTAAGTGCATTTATGATTAAATTACTACATTTTCATGTCAATTTGTGTTCATTTTGACCACGAAACATGCGCTGTCACTTTAATTCAGCGCGTGCAGCACAGCAAAAATAGACTCGGTGCGGAAACGATCGCTGCACTGCTGTATACGCACCGCAACTGGAACGGATCGCCGGACTGCATCTGCGTGCAGTGTGAAAGCTCTAACCTGTTAAAGGTAGGGTAGGTCAGAATTGTCTAAAAAAAACTTTTATTCAAATTTGTTTAAACTGTCTTTATATACCAATGCATAATTAAAATGCAAGTACTCTGAAATAGAGAGTATAAAAAACCGAGTGACTCTAGTGTATTTAATCTTCAATAAACACAGCTCATTAATTCCATTCACTCCCTCCTAAAAACGGGGTGCGCGACTGCGCGCACGTGGGCAGAGCCAGTAATAACGGCGGTAGTCATGGCGACGGAGAGTGACAGTCGCGCAAGCCAATCCTGTGATTCGTCCCGAATGGAAATAATGAGCTGTGTTTAATGAAGATTAAACGGTCTAGAGTCACTCGATTTTTATACTCTTTTTATCAGAGTACTTACATTTTAATTATGCATTGATATATATAGAAAGTTTAATCAAATTTGGTAAAAAGTTTTTATATAAATCCTACCTACCCTACCTTTAACATGGGTACGGAAAAAAATACGCACCGCAAACGCACTGCAAACGGAGTATGTGTGAAACGGGCGATAGCCTTGTTTTATCGTAAATAAATATCTGCTATTGACCTATCAGAATCAAGGATTGGAACTCGGACACATTTCTAACCGGCATGCATCTCGCGCTGATCACCTGTGCGCAGATTTTGCTCATCTCAAACAAGCCTAATACATGTCTGTTCATTGGAAGATCAACGTGGTGTCATGAATAATTAAGAGTCAGTGTCTTTTCATAGGATATGAAAGCTCAGTCTCATCAATAGTTATGAGAGACTGATGAGTCATCAAAGTACGTAGTAGCCTACAGTGCACTGCCATGTCACGATGAAGATTTTAAACCTGGAAGACGAAAATAGCGGATAAAAACTAAAATTGAACCAATCTAGGTCCCAAAAAAAAAAAAAAAAAAAATTCTAATCACACACACAGTCAATCATTCATTACCCAACTCACTTTTCCATATCTATCTCTATTCTTATAACCTATCAAATAAACCCGTTTCCCTTAAAAACATGAATGCCCTCTCAAATTAACCTCCTTTTCAACCAGTTTCAGCCAAAGATCATTTAAAACTTTACAGCAAAATTCATTATCCTATTTAGAATAAATTAACAAATCTGTCAGCATATCTTCTTTTTTTTTTAGTTGGTTAGGCTATTTAAAGTCTATTAACCTTTGTC
>NW_027639394.1:0-17542 GCF_949152265.1 Phoxinus phoxinus | reverse complement strand
GACTTTGTCTCCTGCCACCCATGTGAGAGCTGTTCACCTCTATTTGAAGTGTTGATCCCGTCTGTTCCAGCGACCGTCGCTCAGCTTGTGACTTTGTCCCCTGCCACACACGTGAGAACTGTTTACCTCTGTTTGAAGTTTATGCTGCCTGTCCCAGTGAGAGCCCGGCTCAGCTTATGACTTTGTCTCCTGCCACCCTTGTGAGAGCTGTTCACCTCCATTCGAAGTGTTGATTCCGTCTGTTCCAGTGAACGTCGCTCAGCTTGTGACTTTGTCCCCTGCAACACACGTGAGAACTGTTTACCTCTGCTTGAAGTCTGTGTGCTGTCTGCCCCAGTGAAAGCCCTGCTCAGCTTATGACTCTGTCTCCTGCCACCAACGTGAGAGCTGTTCACCTCTATTTGAAGTGTTGACTCCGTCTGTTCCAGTGAACGCCCGCTCAGCTTGTGACTTTGTCCCCTGCAACACACGTGAGAACTGTTTACCTCTGCTTGAAGTTTGAATGCTGTCTGTCCCAGTGAAAGCCCTGTTCAGCTATTGACTCTGTCTTCTGCCACCCATGTGAGAGCTATTCACCTCTATTTGAAGTATTGATTCTGTCTGGGCCAGTCAAAGCCCCGCTCCGCTTGCGACTTGAGTCTGCTGTAGCCCCGAAACCCACCTGTATGGTGCGAAGTGCCCGCCCTTTACAACTCCTGTGAGCCCTGATCCACCTACTCACCTGCGATACTCACCTGTGATACTCACCTGTTCAGCGAGTTGGCACCAGCGCCAGAAGGAAGTAAGCCTGACTCATTTACTTACCTGCGATACCCACCCGTGCAGTACCTACCACTGTGAGTTGGCACCAGCGCCAAAAGGAAGTAAGCCTGACTCATTTACTCACCTGTGATACCCACCTGTTCAGTATCTACCACTGTGAGTTGGCACCAGCGCCAGAAGGAAGTAAGCCTGACTCATTTACTCACCTGCGATACCCACCTGTTCAGTACCTACCACTGCGAGTTGGCACCAGCGCCAGAAGGAAGTGAGCCTGACCCCCCACTTGCCTTGGATTCCTGGGAAGAGGAAGGAAGAGGAATTTTAGATTAGGATTTTCAAATTGTTTTTATATTTAATAAAGCCTGTCATTCTTTTTATTCCTGTCTCCTGCCTTCTCCTTTGACACGCTCCTCAGGGTGATCCTGGTCTAGGGGTGGGTGCAGTCTGGCTTGGCCCACCTCGACCTGTGACATATTTTGGCGTAGTCGGCAGGGTTCACCTTGAGTTGAGCGATCAGAGGTTGAGATGGCGGAGGAGGAAGAGCCTGGAGCTCGGCAACCTGTCATGCCGATTTTCATGGGTGCCCCATGGGCCTCGAGGTACGGAGGCCCGGGGTCCGAAGTAAGTCTGTCCCTGTGGAAGACCCAGGTGGAATACCTGGCGGGGCTTCAAGGTCTGAGTGCTCTGCAGAAGGTCCAGTTCGTTTTGAACTCTCTGGAGGGGGAGGCGAGAAGAGAAGTTCAGGCAGCACCAGAAGCCAACCGTGCGACGGTCCAGGCTATCTTTGAGTTTCTTACGGGGCAGTATGGAGATACCACTCCGGTAGCTGCTCTCAGGACGAAGTTTTTCAATTCTCGCCAGGGTCCCCGACAATCCGTTCGGGCATTCGCCTTGCAACTGCGGGAGCAGTTTTCCATTCTCACGGGAAGGCCGGACCATGGCTTGGGGGAAGGAGAGGTGTTGTTGCGAGATCAATTCCTGTTGGGGCTGCGAGAGGGTCCCGTACGACAGAGCCTGCGGGTGCAGCTTCGGAGAGGGCCAGACATGACTTTTGAAGAGCTGAGGCAAGAAGCCCTGGCTCTTGAGCGCGACCAGGCGGAGCATGTGGAAACCCCCAGCTGTTTGGCTACCAATGTCGTCGAATCCCCCTTGGCCATTGCGGCACCCGACTGGAAGCAGGCCCTCCGGGAAGAACTGAGGCGAGATGTTCAGGAACAAATGTCCGAGTTGTCCAAGTCTGTCATGGAGGAGCTTCGTCGAGAGCGCCTGCAGCCACCTTTTCGCTCTCGGGAACGGGCTTACTCCGACGGGAATCGCCCTTCCGAACGCCGTCCTCCCCGGCCAGTGGGCTCCCGATTCCAGTGGGACGAACATGGGCGGCCCATTTGTAATGGCTGTGGAGAGTCGGGGCATTACTTTCGCCAATGCTCTGCCCGACGGGCATCACAAGGGGGTTTTTAGAGTCTCCGGCCACTGTGGGTCAAGTGGTCGGGACCCCCGTATTAGACCCCTCTTCTTCCACATCCCCTCAGAGTCGCTTGATAGGCCGCTGCCCAGTGGTGGTGGCCCAAGTTAATGGTCAGGAGATACATTGTCTCTTGGATACAGGCTCCCAAGTGACCTTATTCTCTGAGAGTTTGGCCCATGAGCTGTTTGGCACCAATGGTAGATCGCCTGTGGATGCTCCCTGGTTGACGCTGCGTGGGGCAAATGGACTGGACATACCATACGTAGGATACCTTGTGACCGATTTGGAGATCCATGGAGTTGTAGTGCCTCAGAAGGGGGTGGTAGTTGTCCGAGACCCGTGTCTAGGGTCCCATCGTGCCCTGATTGGGATGAATGTCATCTCGGATTGCTGGGAGGAGCTATTCCGAGGTAGACCGGCGCGAACAGCTGTAACCCCGGCCGGACAGGAGTGGGACCGTATCAGGGCCGATTGCCGCCGGATATGTCTGGCTGAAAAACAGCATGACCGGGAGATCACGGGAAGAGTGGCCTGCCGCTACGCCCTGTCTATCCCAGCTCGAAGTGAGGCTGTAGTCTGGGCCAGGCTGCCCCCTCGACGTTACCATCCGCAAGAGTGGGTGATGGTGGAGCCCCACGAAGAGGGTCCCAAGGTGGAGATAGCTCGAGGACTGGCAACCGTTCAGGGAGGCCGAGTCTCAGTAAGGGTGAGGAACACGAACCCCTTCCTTGTCCACCTGTATCATCACCAATGTTTGGCCCGGGTGACCTCAGTAAGACCGCAGCAGGTTCGTGAGCAGGGCGAAGTCAACTTTAAGCGGGTGAGTCCTACAGTGGTCGAAGTGGCTTTAGCGCGGGCCGGTCCAGGAGTGGAGGAGATAGAAGGAGGATTGCCTGCTCACTTGAAGGGAGAGTCTTTACGGGGTGACGGGCTGGAGGAAGAACAAGTGGGACAACTGCAAGAATTCTTGAGGGGATGGCAACACCTGTTCTCTACTCACGAAGAGGACTATGGCCGCACGGATGTGGTAAAACACCAGATCCCCACTGGGGACGCTGCACCGAGCCGAGAGCGCTACCGACCTGTACCCCCGACCTTGTACACGGAGGTCCGTACCTTGTTGCGAGGAATGCTTGACAGAGGGATTATCCGTGAGAGCAGCAGCCCTTGGGCCGCACCAATAGTGTTGGTCCGTAAGAAGACGGGTTCCTGGAGGTTTTGTGTAGATTACCGCCGGTTGAACCAGGTAACCAAGAAGGATGCTTTCCCGTTGCCGCGGGTTGAAGATTCGCTTACGAGCCTCACTCAAGCTGCCTGGTACTCCACCCTCGACTTGGCCAGCGGTTATTGGCAGGTACAAATGGACGAGCGTGACCGGGAGAAGACGGCCTTTACCACCCCTTTCGGTCTCTATGAGTGGGACCGTATGCCGTTCGGCCTCTGCAACGCTCCAGCCACATTCCAGCGGCTGATGCAGCGTTGTTTGGGCAGCCAAGTGATGGATACCACCCTCGTCTATCTGGATGACATCATCACTTACTCTCCCGATTTCAAGTCCCATCTGGAACATCTTGGGCAAGTCTTCAGCTCCCTAGAGCGCTATGGGCTGAAGTTACAGCCGGACAAGTGTCAGCTCTTCCGAAAGGAGGTTAAGTTTCTGGGGCACGTGGTCAGTGCGGCGGGGATCTCCGTCGACCCAGAGAAAGTGAGGGCGGTGCAAGAGTGGACAGCTCCCCAGACAGTGCGCCAAGTTCGGTCATTCCTGGGCTTCGTGGGCTACTATAGGCGATTCATTAAGGGCTTCTCCAAAATTGCCAAACCCATTAACCAGCTGTTGGGAGGCACGGGTCGAGCACGGGGTCGAGGGTCCCCTTCCATTCAATGGGACCCCGCCTGCGAAGCCGCTTTCCAGCAGCTCAAGCAAGAACTCTTGCAGGCCCCGATACTGGCCTATGCCGACTTTACTCAACCATTCATCCTGTACACCGATGCTAGTCAACTGGGGTTGGGAGCCGTGTTGGCGCAGAAACAACAAGGAGAGGAGAAAGTCATCGCCTATGCAAGCCGAAGCTTACACCCCGCAGAGAAGAATGACTCGAACTACAGCTCCTTTAAACTCGAGCTACTGGCCATGAAGTGGGCGCTGGGTGAAAAATTTAAAGATTACTTGTGGGGAGCCAAGGTACGAGTTGTCACGGACAATAACCCGCTGGTGCATCTACAAACGGCCAAACTAGGGGCAGTGGAGCAACGCTGGGTGGCGCAACTGGCCAACTTTGACTATCAGATCCAGTACCGGCCAGGGAGAGAGCACACCAACGCTGACGTGCTATCCAGGTTACCGGGTGAAGGATCGGCAGGCCATACATCGGCCCCAGGACTGGGATCCGACGAGGGATTAATGGTGGGAGTTGTAGAGGCCCCAGGGCAGACGCCTGAGGACCCCCCTCCGTGTTGGGGGTGGGACCCACAACGATGGAGACTGTGGCAGGGTGAAGATGGAGATGTGTTGCGGGTACGGACATGGTTGGAACAGAAGACCTGGCCCGAGGGGGCGGAACGTCGAACTCAGACCCGAAGTGTGCGAGGCCTGCTGGGACAGAGGGAAAGGCTCTACTTGAGGGATGGGGTGCTCTGTAGGACGCTCCAGGACCCCGGCCGAGGAGAGGAGGTTTGTCAGATCGTGGTCCCCGAAGGACGGAGGCAGGCTTTGCTGGAGGCGTATCATGCTAGGATGGGACATCAGGGGCAAGAGAGGACATTGGCCTTGTTGAGGCGACATTTCTACTGGCCTGGGATGGAGGGTACCACCAGGACTTACCTTCAGAGATGCCCACGTTGCACCTTGTTCAAGTCCAGGAGGGAGAAACGGGCACCGCTGGTCCCGATTCAGGCCAGGGCACCTCTGCATATGGTGGCAATGGACTTCCTCACCCTGGGACGGCCGGTGGACCAGATCCAGAATATTCTCGTTGTCACCGATCTGTTCACCAAACATGCTTGGGCCATCCCCACTATGGACCAAACTGCCCTGACCACTGCTAACGCCCTCTGGAAGTACGTGATCCAGCCATTCGGATGCCCTGAAATCCTCCATTCAGACCAAGGGGCCAACTTCTGAGAAAATAGAAAGCATCAGAAACACAATTGTAAATGTACAATCTTTGACAGCGTCTTATGATTCAGCCTCAATTATCGCCCCTCAAGAACAACTACAGCGCTTTACAACTATAGGACAGGAAGAGCTAAATAAACTTATCACTGCATCTAAACCAACAACATGTTTATTAGATCCAATACCCACTAAACTACTGAAAGAAGTGTTACCTGTAGTGGAAGAGCCTCTTCTCAATATTATTAACTCGTCTTTATCTTTAGGACATGTTCCAAAAACATTCAAGCTAGCAGTTATAAAACCTCTTATTAAGAAACCACAATTAGATCCAAATAACCTAGCAAATTACAGACCCATTTCAAATCTTCCATTTATGTCTAAAATACTTGAAAAAGTTGTGTCCGCTCAATTGTGCTCTTTCTTGCAAGAAAACGATATCTATGAAAAGTTTCAGTCTGGATTCAGGCCACATCATAGCACAGAAACTGCGCTGGTTAAAATTACAAATGATTTACTTTTAGCTTCTGACCAAGGCTGTATCTCAATACTAGTTTTACTCGATCTTAGCGCTGCGTTTGACACTATAGATCATAAAATACTCTTAGATCGACTTCAAAATTACACTGGTGTTCAGGGACAGGCATTAAGCTGGTTTAGATCGTACCTGTCAGACCGTTACCATTTTGTCCATTTAAATGGGGAAAAATCAAAGATAACGTCAGTAAATTATGGAGTGCCGCAAGGATCTGTATTAGGCCCCCTGCTATTCTCAATTTATATGCTGCCACTTGGTAATATTATAAGAAAACATGGAATAAGTTTCCACTGTTATGCTGATGACACTCAATTATATATTTCATCTAGACCAGATGATAACACTAAATTATCTAAAATGACAGAGTGTGTTAAAGATATAAAATATTGGATGACGTGTAATTTTCTTCTATTAAATTCAGATAAAACGGAGGTATTACTGATTGGTCCAAAAAACTGCCCACAAAACCTCTTACAATACAACCTTAATCTAGATGGACGTCCTGTTACTTTATCCTCTACAGTAAAAGACCTGGGTGTTATACTAGACCGCAACTTGTCTTTTGAAAATCATATTTCAAATGTCACAAGAACAGCCTTTTTCCACCTTAGAAACATTGCTAAGCTACGTAATATGCTATCAGTTTCTGATGCAGAAAAGTTAGTTCATGCATTCATGACCTCGAGACTAGATTACTGTAATGCTCTATTAGCTGGTTGTCCTGCATCCTCAATAAACAAGCTACAGTTAGTCCAAAATGCAGCCGCTAGAGTTCTTACTAGGTCAAGAAAATATGATCATATAACACCAATTTTATCATCTCTACACTGGTTACCTATTAAGTTCCGTATCAATTACAAAGTATTGTTACTGACCTATAAAGCCCTAAATGGTTTAGCTCCTGTGTATTTAAGAGATCTTCTATCGCCATATAATCCATCGCGCTCTTTAAGATCACTAAATTCGAGGCTTCTGGTCGTACCTAGGATATCTAAGTCCACTAAAGGAGGGAGGGCGTTTTCACATCTAGCTCCTAAACTCTGGAATAGCCTTCCTGATATTGTCCGAGGCTCAGACTCGCTCTACCAGTTTAAAACTAGATTAAAGACGCATCTCTTTAGCCAAGCATTCACATGATGCATCTCATACCTTTTATACTACAGTTAAATCAGATCAAATGCATTCATATTATGAACAGCAGCTACGCTAATTATTTCCCATCTGCCTTTTTTGTTGTTATCTCGGGACGCCTGTCCCGAGATAACTCAAATAGAGTCCGTCAGCTCCAGTTATGTATCCAGCCTCTCACGGAGACTTCAGATGCCCCAACGCCTGTGATGAGACGACTCGACGCCTGTGAAGAGACGACCCAACGCCGGCGATATGTTATGCCCTAAATTTCATGATTAACTAACTGTATTTTTGTGTGTATATTTTTGAAATGCATTTTCTGTAAAGCTGCTTTGAAACAATGTGTATTGTGAAAAGCGCTATACAAATAAACTTGAATTGAATTGAATTGAACTTCGAGTCAAAGGTGATTCATGAATTATGCCAACTGTACGGATGTAAGAAGACCCATACGACCCCTTATCATCCTCAAGGGAACGGGGGGTGTGAACGATTCAATCAAACCTTGCTGGGCTTGTTGGGAACCTTGGAGGAAGAGCAGCAGGGCCACTGGGCTGATCGGCTCCCAGCCGTGATGCAGGCGTACAACAATAGCATACACAGTACCACCGGTTATGCCCCTACCTACCTGATGTTCGGCCGACATGTGAGGCTCCCAATGGACATGCTTATGGGAACCACTGGGGGAGAAGAGGGAAGTAGTCTGTCCGACTGGGTAGCGAACCATCACCGACGCCTCCAGTCCGCATACGAACAGGTCGCTGGCCGGATTAATCAGGCGGCGTTAAAGAACAAGAGATTGTATGATAGGACGGCCCGAGAAGCCCCGCTACTGCCCGGGGAGAGGGTGCTGCTACGGGATAATCGTCGACAAGGGAAGGGAAAATTGAGCAACCGATGGGAGGCCCAGCCATATGTCGTTCAGCGACAACCCCATCCGGACCAACCTGTATATGCCCTACGGCCCGAAGGGAAGACGGGCCCCGAACGGGTGATACACCGTAACCTGATCCGCCCTTGCCCGAATTACCCAAAGCCAGTGGTAGAGGGCCCACCGGCCGAGACGCCTTGGATGCCCCCGCTGGTAGGATGGGCAGTGATCCCGAGGGGCCTAGGCCTAGGACCACGACCTGAAGCACCCATCTCTCCACCCCGGCGTTCGCAACGAGAGAATCGGGGTCAGCCTCCAGCCAGGTATGGAGACTGGGTGTCTGGAGACCGTTCTCGGGACTAGAACGGTTTGGCAGGGGGGTATGTCACGGGGTGACAAATAATCCCCGGAACTAACCCCATCAGAGAAGTGTTCCCGCCGGGACACTTTTAGTGTAACACTGTCCCCGGGCTTGTGTGTGTGTCTGTCGTCATGACAACTAAACGGCAGATTGGCAACAGGTGCGGGGATTTCACTTGAGTGCCTGATTGAGGTGGCGCCAGTTTTGGAGAGGATAAAACACAAGAGGAAGAGAAGGCTGCGTTGTGTTCTCCCTCCGCGTTGTGTGGTTGTTTCTTTGTCTTCCCCCGGCGATCTGGTGTGGTTCTCTCCTGTTGGGAAATGTTTGTGGAGTGTTGCAGCTGAAGGACCATCGTGAAAGAAGCGGAGTGTTGCTTGTGGGATCCGAGGGCAGTTTTGAAGAGTGGAATTCGTCGTCTGGACTGGGAAAGAGTGAGATGAGTGATTGACAAATTGAATCTCATAAACGCATGTTTTCTACACTAAATTGGATACTGGTTTGAAGTGCTTGGATCACGTTGTATACATCGCACTGAGTGAAATAGACTGATTCCTTGTCGATCTCTAGCCTCCCCCTCGGCCATTGAAACCAGCGAATTGAAGCCGCTTGTAGTGGTGAGGAAATTATTCACCGCATCTGTCCCAACTCTGACTATCACCGGCTCTTCAGATCGAGACCTCTGGGTGAGTGTTGGCCTTACTTTGCACTTGAAGAGTGGATTTGTAGTGCTGAAATTGACGTTTCCCATCACGTTGCATGTTTGGAATTGGACTGTCGTGTGTGTGTGTGGAAGATTTACCTTTTATCGCCGTGCACTCCCCATGTGTTATGCTGGTCTACCGTCCATCATAAGAGTCTAGCAAGATCGATTGCAGTCACCTGTTGGATGTCAGAAGGAAAAGCCCCCGTGCGCACACTACACGTGAGAACTGTTTTCCTCTGCTTGAAGTTTATGCTGTCTGTCCCAGTGAGAACCCTGCTCAGCTTATGACTTTGTCTCCTGCCACCCATGTGAGAGCTGTTCACCTCTATTTGAAGTGTTGATCCCGTCTGTTCCAGCGACCGTCGCTCAGCTTGTGACTTTGTCCCCTGCCACACACGTGAGAACTGTTTACCTCTGTTTGAAGTTTATGCTGCCTGTCCCAGTGAGAGCCCGGCTCAGCTTATGACTTTGTCTCCTGCCACCCTTGTGAGAGCTGTTCACCTCCATTCGAAGTGTTGATTCCGTCTGTTCCAGTGAACGTCGCTCAGCTTGTGACTTTGTCCCCTGCAACACACGTGAGAACTGTTTACCTCTGCTTGAAGTCTGTGTGCTGTCTGCCCCAGTGAAAGCCCTGCTCAGCTTATGACTCTGTCTCCTGCCACCAACGTGAGAGCTGTTCACCTCTATTTGAAGTGTTGACTCCGTCTGTTCCAGTGAACGCCCGCTCAGCTTGTGACTTTGTCCCCTGCAACACACGTGAGAACTGTTTACCTCTGCTTGAAGTTTGAATGCTGTCTGTCCCAGTGAAAGCCCTGTTCAGCTATTGACTCTGTCTTCTGCCACCCATGTGAGAGCTATTCACCTCTATTTGAAGTATTGATTCTGTCTGGGCCAGTCAAAGCCCCGCTCCGCTTGCGACTTGAGTCTGCTGTAGCCCCGAAACCCACCTGTATGGTGCGAAGTGCCCGCCCTTTACAACTCCTGTGAGCCCTGATCCACCTACTCACCTGCGATACTCACCTGTGATACTCACCTGTTCAGCGAGTTGGCACCAGCGCCAGAAGGAAGTAAGCCTGACTCATTTACTTACCTGCGATACCCACCCGTGCAGTACCTACCACTGTGAGTTGGCACCAGCGCCAAAAGGAAGTAAGCCTGACTCATTTACTCACCTGTGATACCCACCTGTTCAGTATCTACCACTGTGAGTTGGCACCAGCGCCAGAAGGAAGTAAGCCTGACTCATTTACTCACCTGCGATACCCACCTGTTCAGTACCTACCACTGCGAGTTGGCACCAGCGCCAGAAGGAAGTGAGCCTGACCCCCCACTTGCCTTGGATTCCTGGGAAGAGGAAGGAAGAGGAATTTTAGATTAGGATTTTCAAATTGTTTTTATATTTAATAAAGCCTGTCATTCTTTTTATTCCTGTCTCCTGCCTTCTCCTTTGACACGCTCCTCAGGGTGATCCTGGTCTAGGGGTGGGTGCAGTCTGGCTTGGCCCACCTCGACCTGTGACATATTTTGGCGTAGTCGGCAGGGTTCACCTTGAGTTGAGCGATCAGAGGTTGAGATGGCGGAGGAGGAAGAGCCTGGAGCTCGGCAACCTGTCATGCCGATTTTCATGGGTGCCCCATGGGCCTCGAGGTACGGAGGCCCGGGGTCCGAAGTAAGTCTGTCCCTGTGGAAGACCCAGGTGGAATACCTGGCGGGGCTTCAAGGTCTGAGTGCTCTGCAGAAGGTCCAGTTCGTTTTGAACTCTCTGGAGGGGGAGGCGAGAAGAGAAGTTCAGGCAGCACCAGAAGCCAACCGTGCGACGGTCCAGGCTATCTTTGAGTTTCTTACGGGGCAGTATGGAGATACCACTCCGGTAGCTGCTCTCAGGACGAAGTTTTTCAATTCTCGCCAGGGTCCCCGACAATCCGTTCGGGCATTCGCCTTGCAACTGCGGGAGCAGTTTTCCATTCTCACGGGAAGGCCGGACCATGGCTTGGGGGAAGGAGAGGTGTTGTTGCGAGATCAATTCCTGTTGGGGCTGCGAGAGGGTCCCGTACGACAGAGCCTGCGGGTGCAGCTTCGGAGAGGGCCAGACATGACTTTTGAAGAGCTGAGGCAAGAAGCCCTGGCTCTTGAGCGCGACCAGGCGGAGCATGTGGAAACCCCCAGCTGTTTGGCTACCAATGTCGTCGAATCCCCCTTGGCCATTGCGGCACCCGACTGGAAGCAGGCCCTCCGGGAAGAACTGAGGCGAGATGTTCAGGAACAAATGTCCGAGTTGTCCAAGTCTGTCATGGAGGAGCTTCGTCGAGAGCGCCTGCAGCCACCTTTTCGCTCTCGGGAACGGGCTTACTCCGACGGGAATCGCCCTTCCGAACGCCGTCCTCCCCGGCCAGTGGGCTCCCGATTCCAGTGGGACGAACATGGGCGGCCCATTTGTAATGGCTGTGGAGAGTCGGGGCATTACTTTCGCCAATGCTCTGCCCGACGGGCATCACAAGGGGGTTTTTAGAGTCTCCGGCCACTGTGGGTCAAGTGGTCGGGACCCCCGTATTAGACCCCTCTTCTTCCACATCCCCTCAGAGTCGCTTGATAGGCCGCTGCCCAGTGGTGGTGGCCCAAGTTAATGGTCAGGAGATACATTGTCTCTTGGATACAGGCTCCCAAGTGACCTTATTCTCTGAGAGTTTGGCCCATGAGCTGTTTGGCACCAATGGTAGATCGCCTGTGGATGCTCCCTGGTTGACGCTGCGTGGGGCAAATGGACTGGACATACCATACGTAGGATACCTTGTGACCGATTTGGAGATCCATGGAGTTGTAGTGCCTCAGAAGGGGGTGGTAGTTGTCCGAGACCCGTGTCTAGGGTCCCATCGTGCCCTGATTGGGATGAATGTCATCTCGGATTGCTGGGAGGAGCTATTCCGAGGTAGACCGGCGCGAACAGCTGTAACCCCGGCCGGACAGGAGTGGGACCGTATCAGGGCCGATTGCCGCCGGATATGTCTGGCTGAAAAACAGCATGACCGGGAGATCACGGGAAGAGTGGCCTGCCGCTACGCCCTGTCTATCCCAGCTCGAAGTGAGGCTGTAGTCTGGGCCAGGCTGCCCCCTCGACGTTACCATCCGCAAGAGTGGGTGATGGTGGAGCCCCACGAAGAGGGTCCCAAGGTGGAGATAGCTCGAGGACTGGCAACCGTTCAGGGAGGCCGAGTCTCAGTAAGGGTGAGGAACACGAACCCCTTCCTTGTCCACCTGTATCATCACCAATGTTTGGCCCGGGTGACCTCAGTAAGACCGCAGCAGGTTCGTGAGCAGGGCGAAGTCAACTTTAAGCGGGTGAGTCCTACAGTGGTCGAAGTGGCTTTAGCGCGGGCCGGTCCAGGAGTGGAGGAGATAGAAGGAGGATTGCCTGCTCACTTGAAGGGAGAGTCTTTACGGGGTGACGGGCTGGAGGAAGAACAAGTGGGACAACTGCAAGAATTCTTGAGGGGATGGCAACACCTGTTCTCTACTCACGAAGAGGACTATGGCCGCACGGATGTGGTAAAACACCAGATCCCCACTGGGGACGCTGCACCGAGCCGAGAGCGCTACCGACCTGTACCCCCGACCTTGTACACGGAGGTCCGTACCTTGTTGCGAGGAATGCTTGACAGAGGGATTATCCGTGAGAGCAGCAGCCCTTGGGCCGCACCAATAGTGTTGGTCCGTAAGAAGACGGGTTCCTGGAGGTTTTGTGTAGATTACCGCCGGTTGAACCAGGTAACCAAGAAGGATGCTTTCCCGTTGCCGCGGGTTGAAGATTCGCTTACGAGCCTCACTCAAGCTGCCTGGTACTCCACCCTCGACTTGGCCAGCGGTTATTGGCAGGTACAAATGGACGAGCGTGACCGGGAGAAGACGGCCTTTACCACCCCTTTCGGTCTCTATGAGTGGGACCGTATGCCGTTCGGCCTCTGCAACGCTCCAGCCACATTCCAGCGGCTGATGCAGCGTTGTTTGGGCAGCCAAGTGATGGATACCACCCTCGTCTATCTGGATGACATCATCACTTACTCTCCCGATTTCAAGTCCCATCTGGAACATCTTGGGCAAGTCTTCAGCTCCCTAGAGCGCTATGGGCTGAAGTTACAGCCGGACAAGTGTCAGCTCTTCCGAAAGGAGGTTAAGTTTCTGGGGCACGTGGTCAGTGCGGCGGGGATCTCCGTCGACCCAGAGAAAGTGAGGGCGGTGCAAGAGTGGACAGCTCCCCAGACAGTGCGCCAAGTTCGGTCATTCCTGGGCTTCGTGGGCTACTATAGGCGATTCATTAAGGGCTTCTCCAAAATTGCCAAACCCATTAACCAGCTGTTGGGAGGCACGGGTCGAGCACGGGGTCGAGGGTCCCCTTCCATTCAATGGGACCCCGCCTGCGAAGCCGCTTTCCAGCAGCTCAAGCAAGAACTCTTGCAGGCCCCGATACTGGCCTATGCCGACTTTACTCAACCATTCATCCTGTACACCGATGCTAGTCAACTGGGGTTGGGAGCCGTGTTGGCGCAGAAACAACAAGGAGAGGAGAAAGTCATCGCCTATGCAAGCCGAAGCTTACACCCCGCAGAGAAGAATGACTCGAACTACAGCTCCTTTAAACTCGAGCTACTGGCCATGAAGTGGGCGCTGGGTGAAAAATTTAAAGATTACTTGTGGGGAGCCAAGGTACGAGTTGTCACGGACAATAACCCGCTGGTGCATCTACAAACGGCCAAACTAGGGGCAGTGGAGCAACGCTGGGTGGCGCAACTGGCCAACTTTGACTATCAGATCCAGTACCGGCCAGGGAGAGAGCACACCAACGCTGACGTGCTATCCAGGTTACCGGGTGAAGGATCGGCAGGCCATACATCGGCCCCAGGACTGGGATCCGACGAGGGATTAATGGTGGGAGTTGTAGAGGCCCCAGGGCAGACGCCTGAGGACCCCCCTCCGTGTTGGGGGTGGGACCCACAACGATGGAGACTGTGGCAGGGTGAAGATGGAGATGTGTTGCGGGTACGGACATGGTTGGAACAGAAGACCTGGCCCGAGGGGGCGGAACGTCGAACTCAGACCCGAAGTGTGCGAGGCCTGCTGGGACAGAGGGAAAGGCTCTACTTGAGGGATGGGGTGCTCTGTAGGACGCTCCAGGACCCCGGCCGAGGAGAGGAGGTTTGTCAGATCGTGGTCCCCGAAGGACGGAGGCAGGCTTTGCTGGAGGCGTATCATGCTAGGATGGGACATCAGGGGCAAGAGAGGACATTGGCCTTGTTGAGGCGACATTTCTACTGGCCTGGGATGGAGGGTACCACCAGGACTTACCTTCAGAGATGCCCACGTTGCACCTTGTTCAAGTCCAGGAGGGAGAAACGGGCACCGCTGGTCCCGATTCAGGCCAGGGCACCTCTGCATATGGTGGCAATGGACTTCCTCACCCTGGGACGGCCGGTGGACCAGATCCAGAATATTCTCGTTGTCACCGATCTGTTCACCAAACATGCTTGGGCCATCCCCACTATGGACCAAACTGCCCTGACCACTGCTAACGCCCTCTGGAAGTACGTGATCCAGCCATTCGGATGCCCTGAAATCCTCCATTCAGACCAAGGGGCCAACTTCTGAGAAAATAGAAAGCATCAGAAACACAATTGTAAATGTACAATCTTTGACAGCGTCTTATGATTCAGCCTCAATTATCGCCCCTCAAGAACAACTACAGCGCTTTACAACTATAGGACAGGAAGAGCTAAATAAACTTATCACTGCATCTAAACCAACAACATGTTTATTAGATCCAATACCCACTAAACTACTGAAAGAAGTGTTACCTGTAGTGGAAGAGCCTCTTCTCAATATTATTAACTCGTCTTTATCTTTAGGACATGTTCCAAAAACATTCAAGCTAGCAGTTATAAAACCTCTTATTAAGAAACCACAATTAGATCCAAATAACCTAGCAAATTACAGACCCATTTCAAATCTTCCATTTATGTCTAAAATACTTGAAAAAGTTGTGTCCGCTCAATTGTGCTCTTTCTTGCAAGAAAACGATATCTATGAAAAGTTTCAGTCTGGATTCAGGCCACATCATAGCACAGAAACTGCGCTGGTTAAAATTACAAATGATTTACTTTTAGCTTCTGACCAAGGCTGTATCTCAATACTAGTTTTACTCGATCTTAGCGCTGCGTTTGACACTATAGATCATAAAATACTCTTAGATCGACTTCAAAATTACACTGGTGTTCAGGGACAGGCATTAAGCTGGTTTAGATCGTACCTGTCAGACCGTTACCATTTTGTCCATTTAAATGGGGAAAAATCAAAGATAACGTCAGTAAATTATGGAGTGCCGCAAGGATCTGTATTAGGCCCCCTGCTATTCTCAATTTATATGCTGCCACTTGGTAATATTATAAGAAAACATGGAATAAGTTTCCACTGTTATGCTGATGACACTCAATTATATATTTCATCTAGACCAGATGATAACACTAAATTATCTAAAATGACAGAGTGTGTTAAAGATATAAAATATTGGATGACGTGTAATTTTCTTCTATTAAATTCAGATAAAACGGAGGTATTACTGATTGGTCCAAAAAACTGCCCACAAAACCTCTTACAATACAACCTTAATCTAGATGGACGTCCTGTTACTTTATCCTCTACAGTAAAAGACCTGGGTGTTATACTAGACCGCAACTTGTCTTTTGAAAATCATATTTCAAATGTCACAAGAACAGCCTTTTTCCACCTTAGAAACATTGCTAAGCTACGTAATATGCTATCAGTTTCTGATGCAGAAAAGTTAGTTCATGCATTCATGACCTCGAGACTAGATTACTGTAATGCTCTATTAGCTGGTTGTCCTGCATCCTCAATAAACAAGCTACAGTTAGTCCAAAATGCAGCCGCTAGAGTTCTTACTAGGTCAAGAAAATATGATCATATAACACCAATTTTATCATCTCTACACTGGTTACCTATTAAGTTCCGTATCAATTACAAAGTATTGTTACTGACCTATAAAGCCCTAAATGGTTTAGCTCCTGTGTATTTAAGAGATCTTCTATCGCCATATAATCCATCGCGCTCTTTAAGATCACTAAATTCGAGGCTTCTGGTCGTACCTAGGATATCTAAGTCCACTAAAGGAGGGAGGGCGTTTTCACATCTAGCTCCTAAACTCTGGAATAGCCTTCCTGATATTGTCCGAGGCTCAGACTCGCTCTACCAGTTTAAAACTAGATTAAAGACGCATCTCTTTAGCCAAGCATTCACATGATGCATCTCATACCTTTTATACTACAGTTAAATCAGATCAAATGCATTCATATTATGAACAGCAGCTACGCTAATTATTTCCCATCTGCCTTTTTTGTTGTTATCTCGGGACGCCTGTCCCGAGATAACTCAAATAGAGTCCGTCAGCTCCAGTTATGTATCCAGCCTCTCACGGAGACTTCAGATGCCCCAACGCCTGTGATGAGACGACTCGACGCCTGTGAAGAGACGACCCAACGCCGGCGATATGTTATGCCCTAAATTTCATGATTAACTAACTGTATTTTTGTGTGTATATTTTTGAAATGCATTTTCTGTAAAGCTGCTTTGAAACAATGTGTATTGTGAAAAGCGCTATACAAATAAACTTGAATTGAATTGAATTGAACTTCGAGTCAAAGGTGATTCATGAATTATGCCAACTGTACGGATGTAAGAAGACCCATACGACCCCTTATCATCCTCAAGGGAACGGGGGGTGTGAACGATTCAATCAAACCTTGCTGGGCTTGTTGGGAACCTTGGAGGAAGAGCAGCAGGGCCACTGGGCTGATCGGCTCCCAGCCGTGATGCAGGCGTACAACAATAGCATACACAGTACCACCGGTTATGCCCCTACCTACCTGATGTTCGGCCGACATGTGAGGCTCCCAATGGACATGCTTATGGGAACCACTGGGGGAGAAGAGGGAAGTAGTCTGTCCGACTGGGTAGCGAACCATCACCGACGCCTCCAGTCCGCATACGAACAGGTCGCTGGCCGGATTAATCAGGCGGCGTTAAAGAACAAGAGATTGTATGATAGGACGGCCCGAGAAGCCCCGCTACTGCCCGGGGAGAGGGTGCTGCTACGGGATAATCGTCGACAAGGGAAGGGAAAATTGAGCAACCGATGGGAGGCCCAGCCATATGTCGTTCAGCGACAACCCCATCCGGACCAACCTGTATATGCCCTACGGCCCGAAGGGAAGACGGGCCCCGAACGGGTGATACACCGTAACCTGATCCGCCCTTGCCCGAATTACCCAAAGCCAGTGGTAGAGGGCCCACCGGCCGAGACGCCTTGGATGCCCCCGCTGGTAGGATGGGCAGTGATCCCGAGGGGCCTAGGCCTAGGACCACGACCTGAAGCACCCATCTCTCCACCCCGGCGTTCGCAACGAGAGAATCGGGGTCAGCCTCCAGCCAGGTATGGAGACTGGGTGTCTGGAGACCGTTCTCGGGACTAGAACGGTTTGGCAGGGGGGTATGTCACGGGGTGACAAATAATCCCCGGAACTAACCCCATCAGAGA
>NW_027639395.1:0-10778 GCF_949152265.1 Phoxinus phoxinus | reverse complement strand
AATGGGTTTTGCATTTTATATATATTTATATAAAAAAAAAGATGTCAAATTCGTCCTCTTAGCCATGAAATTACCAAAAAAATATATTTTTTAAACAGAATTTGTTCGAGCTCAAAGAAGTAAACAAATCTCAACCATTTTTTTCCCCCGTCTCTTTTTTTCCCCTTGACATCCTTTTAGTTCATCTTTTTAAATGTTTTTCCACAAGCGAGTACCGTAGATCAAATTGGCATTTTTTTCCCCCTCGCTTGTCTTTGTGAATTAATTCAAATAAAATGAGAATCCCTGATGTTTGAAGAATTTTTTATTATAAACGGAGGCTAATCTTTGACTTCAGAGTTCTGGTAAATGAAAAGATCATATCTGCTCTCTCATAAAAATGAAAATGACATTGAATACGAACGGGCTTGTCTGCAGTGTTAAACAGTAATTGCGTTAAAAAAAAAATCAACTGAAAAGACTTTGAAAGACTACAATTAAATGCAAATGTTCCCTGACAGCAAACAGGATTCCGACAAGACTTTTGACTTGAAAATAGAGTTTCTTTTATAAAAGCAGACTGATGAGTTCAGCCAATAAAGCGGATGAATTCTGCTGAGTGAGATGAAGTGTGTGTGCAGGATAGTGCTGCCATTAGGGAAAGCAGGCCTCGCTTTGAAAACTTTGAAAACATTCATTTAAAGTATCACAGTCCTTCGATATTTCTCAGTAAATTAATTAAATCATAATCATCTGCTTATATGCATGAATGTTCGTCATCTGAGAGCAGAGCTCTGTGCTCAATAAAGAGAAGAGAAACTAACAATAACGGTAACAAGAACTAGGGCTACATCTATTCAACATTTCATCACACATAAGCAGATTGATGACACTTCACAGAAAATGTCTTTTTTTAAATCTCTCTCTCTCTCTCTCTCTCTCTCTCTCTCTCTCTCTCTCTCTCTGCATAGGCTGCATTAAGTATAGAATTATATACTAGTATACATAGTATTATTACAATTTAATATAAAGCTGAGTCTTCAGCATCATTACTCCAGATACTGTACTGTATATAGGAAGGCAAATGTAAAAGTGTGTGTGTCAGTGTGTGTGTGTGTGCCCAGCATCTCTCTTTTCCCTCTGGGCTGTACAACAGAATAAATGTGTCGTATTTCATAAGCTCAGGTCTGATTTATTGAGCGAGGCCAATGACATGACCAACTTTCATTTATTAGCTCTGTGACTCCCCATCTATAGGCATGTGCCTCCCTCACACACACACACACACGCTAAAACACACACACACACACACACACGCTGTTCCGACTATGAGACATGCTGTAACTCTCTGGAGTGTTACACATTTAATATGGTCTCTGCTAAAGATAAACAGAGGTTTAGTCCAGGTGGAGTGGTGGGATCTGAGTGGGATCTGAGTGGATCTGAGTGGGATCTGAGTGGGATCTGAGTGGATCTGGGTGGGATCTGAGTGAATCTGAGTGGGTCTGGGTGGGATCTGAGTGGGATCTGAGTGGGTCTGAGTGGGGTCTGAGTGGGTCTGAGTGGGATCTGATTGGATCTGAGTGGGATCTGAGTGGGATCTGAGTGGATCTGAGTGGGATCTGAGTGTGTCTGAGTGGGATCTGAGTGGATCTGGGTGGGATCTGAGTGGATCTGGGTGGGATCTGAGTGTGTCTGAGTGGGATCTGAGTGGATCTGGGTGGGATCTGAGTGGATCTGGGTGGGATCTGGGTGGGATCTGAGTGGATCTGAGTGGATCTGAGTGGGGTCTGAGTGGGTCTGAGTGGGATCTGATTGGATCTGAGTGGGATCTGAGTGGGATCTGAGTGGATCTGAGTGGGATCTGAGTGTGTCTGAGTGGATCTGAGTGGGATCTGAGTGGGATCTGAGTGGATCTGAGTGGGATCTGAGTGGATCTGAGTGGGATCTGGGGGGGGGATCTGAGTGGATCTGGGTGGGGTCTGAGTGGGATCTGATTGGATCTGAGTGGATCTGAGTGGAATCTGAGTGGGATCTGAGTGGATCTGAGTGGGATCTGAGTGGGATCTGAGTGGGATCTGAATGAATCTGGGGGGGGGGGGTCTGAGTGGATCTGGGTGGGGTCTGAGTGGGATCTGATTGGATCTGAGTGGATCTGAGTGGATCTGGGTGGGTCTGAGTGGGATCTGAGTGGGATCTGAGTGAGATCTGAGTGGGATCTGAGTGGATCTGAGTGGGATCTGAGTGGATCTGAGTGGATCTGAGTGGGATCTGAGTGGATCTGAGTGGGATCTGAGTGTGATCTGAGTGGATCTGAGTGGGATCTGAGTGGGTCTGAGTGGATCTGGGGGGGGGGGATCTGAGTGGATCTGGGTGGGGTCTGAGTGGGATCTGATTGGATCTGAGTGGGATCTGAGTGGATCCGAGTGGAATCTGAGTGGGATCTGAGTGGGATCTGAGTGGGATCTGAGTGGGATCTGAGTGGGATCTGAGTGGGATCTGAATGAATCTGGGTGGGATCTGAGTGGATCTGAGTGGGATCTGAATGAATCTGGGTGGGATCTGAGTGGATCTGAGTGGGATCTGAGTGGGATCTGAGTGGGATCTGAGTGGGATCTGAGTGGGATCTGAGTGGGATCTGAGTGGGATCTGAGTGGGATCTGAGTGGGATCTGATTGGTTTTGGTTGGGATCTGAGTGGGAATAACTCCAGGCTATGAGACGTCCACCAACATGACCCACTGAAAGATGACCTAAGACAGTGGAATGATGGGTAAATAGTGTTTGAACTGGACTGTGTAGCAGAATTATTATTAGAATAATCATATAACTAGCAACATTGCCCTGGCTCCGTGTAATACTATAATTAAAGGAATAGTTCACCCAACTATGAAACATATGTTGTGTATGATAGTTTGGTACGAGGAACGGGCTGACAATAAATGTTGTCAGGGGTCTTGATAGAAATACTGCCTTCTATCATTTATCAGTTTGATTATTTTATTATCTCTATTATGATCTTGACATTCATCTGTTCCTATTTGTTGTTGCTGTATGAAAAGCAGCAGGAGAGACATTCAGTGTAACATCTTTGTGTTGCCCTTTACAGACGAGAGAAAGTCATATGGGTTTGGATTACAGACTTTGGAACGACATTAAGGTGAGTAAAAGATGTCAATTTAAATTGTTGGCGTGAACTATGCCTTTATTTTTCTGTAATTTGTGTTATACGAGATGAAGGAGAGAGAAGTGAGAAAGAATGTTTGACACATTTGCAAGGATCTGCATAAGGAGAGGGAGACAGGTCACTGAACAGCTTGCCAGTGCCCAACCTGTGCCCGCTCAGACTGGCAGAGCTGCTGGTGCCCGGGCACGGCTGGAGAACAGGTTCACACAACCAGATGTCATATGGGGGGATGAACAATTATGCATGAAGAAAAAAGCACAAACACTGCTGTCTCCTTGCCTCCTTTCATGCTGTTTTTCAAAATGATCATTGTGCGTCTTCTCACGTCCTCACACACACACACACACACACCTCTACGGTCACGAGGCAGAGAACAAACACACACGTTTTCCTGCGCCAGCCCCTTCATTGTTTCCACCACGCTCCGTTGATCACATTATGTCTCCGCGTTAAATCGGGTGACTGGGTCTCCTGCCACAAAGCCTGAGACCGAACCCTTGCATGTACGCCAAGCGAGCAAATCCAAACATAACCAACCTCATTAATTTCTCCTATCAAACGCGCCTCGCCTGACGAATGCAGGAGCTCCGAAAGTCTCGCGCTCCTCGAGGAAGATCAAAACCAGCTCGGCTGATTGATAGCGAACACTAGAGGAACACCAGTGAAGAACAGAGGAGACACTGGCACGCTCATGAAAGCAACTGGGAAAGAAGTGCGAGAGGCCGTGATGCTATCGACACCATCAACAGATGCATGCTGGGAGTCAGGTGCTCATGAATACACACTCGCCTTGACAAAGGAGGAGCGGCGTGTTGGAAGACTGAGGCGGACGATAGATATGCACGATGTGCACTTTATAAGATCTCTAGATAAAGTGTCTGGGTGTTTGCTTGATGAAAGCACGTCCGTAAGAGAACAAAAGCTTTTCAGGTTAATGTTGGACAATATGTCATGCAGAAGAGCAACACACAGCTCCTTGTGGTGCAGCTCGCCAAACATATACTATTCATGAATATTTATGAATTAAAAAGTCATGCTACTTTAATTATTCTTTTTTAAATTAGGATTTATACACTCACTACAAAAAAGTTTGTTCAAAGAGTGAATTCTAGTACACTGGGTTTACTTTTAAGATAAGTAAATAAGATAAGTTTTAGGACACACACACACACACACACACACACACACACACACACACACACACACACACACACACTAATGTTGGACAACATTGTGCAGGCGAGCTACAAACTAAGTTTCAGAGAGTAGGCCCATGGCCTGGAAGAAACCTCACGCTCAAACAACGGTTTACACCCTCATCAGCCACTTCTTCGCACACTAGCCTGCATAAAAGCTAAAACAAGGGGCCGGAAAAGCAACGTCGACAACCTTGACTAACATGACGGGGACTGTTAAAGTCCTGTAGGTCTGCGGGTCTGAGACGAGCTCAGAGAATCAATGAGCTCTTGTGTCTTGCTAACATGACACATCCCGTTTGCCGTCTGGCACATCACAACGGTTGTCCGACAAGGAACTTTTGTTTTCCTCTGACACATCTGGACTGACTGCGACGTACACTGACATCTGTGACACGAATGACACGTAACCATCCTCAAACAAACAGCGTGCGGCATGTGTAATGTGCGTCAAACCACTTCTGAGGCCGTTTTAATGGCATATCCTCACACAACAGAAGCTTTGCGAACACTTGAGGCCATAAATCCCCAGCTTCTGGATTCCCTCTCTTCTCCCGGCGCTCAGACAGAGCAGCGTTTGTGTTCTCGCAACATCAGCGTCCCTCCCTGACCCCTTCATCGGTCCCCACTCCTCAGACACAAAGCCTTCAGTTTCTCCACCGCGCAGACTGATGATGTCACATCAGAGGATCACCGGGGGAAGCCGATTGGCCGAGGTCCCAGCAGCCATACTGAAGACATACGGTCTTCAAGGGTTCCCGCTCGTTGCCTAAAGGAACTATCGAAAGCCTGGCGAGAGGGATTGGAGGAACGGAGAGATGAAAGATGTGTCGATGTGGGAGGAAACGCAACGTCCACAAGGTCATCGCTGGAGATCCCGACGCACAGGAAGTAGAAAGAGCTTCAGTGTCAGGATGAACTAAAGATGATTCGTTCTGCTCGTTTTTTTCATTGACGTTAACAATCATTTGGAACCAGAAGTGTAGGCAGGATTTTCCATTGGGTAAAAGACACACAAATGGGTGGTGCAATAGGCAAATTAAAAACTGGTTTCGTATTCCATATGATTTAAAAATCAAATGTTATCCACAGAATAAACAAAATATGGCAGTATTATCATAGTGACGGCCTCAGGTGTATTATGGGATACTTTAAAGAGTAGTATAAATAGACTAGACTAGACTAGACCAGACTAAAATAGAATAGAATGGAATAGAATTGAATACAACAGCTGCGTTTCCACCAAAATTACCCGAAACAATTTGTCCCAGGAACTTTTTTTGCCCCAGACCGGTTGCTTTCTGCGTTTACACTGCGGTCTAAAGTACCAGGAAGATTATAAACTGTATGGAGGAGATTCGAACTGTGCTGCAGTTGTTTGTGATGTATTGGTTTACTAACGAGGTAATTAACAGCAGAAAAGAGACGAGCTGATACTAAAGCGTGTTCAGAAAGCTCGTAATGCGAGATATAAAATTAGACGATGCAGACATTGACCGTGAGACGGCTGGGAGGAACGCGCAGAAAATTTCCTGTTCCACAAATATGCTTAATAAAGCCTGACCCTCGTCGTCGGTCCGGCTGTGTTTTCTTTTTTTTTTAATTCTTGCAGACAGACAACTCTCACTGCATGAAGCCACGAACCGCAATAGATTTTTAAAAACGCTGGTTAAATTAGACAGCTGCGTGGAGTCATCCAATCAAAATGCGGCGTGAACACAACCAATCAGCACGTTCAGCGCACAAGTCCCGCCCCCGAAAGTTCCTGAACTTTGAAAAAGTTCTGCCTCACCAGCAGGGATTTCGGAGGGGGAAATATTTACCCGGAACTTCATTTAGACCCTGATTCCTGCGGTGTAAACACACCGAGTACCAGCCCAAAGTTCCTAGTTCCTGGGGAAAGTTCCTGCGGTGGAAACGCGGCTAATGTTTCACTTTATTTTGATGGTCCCTTTTGAACATTCTGTTGACTATAAGTAACTTTGTAACTACATATCAACGATCTCTCATCAGAGTATTAGTCTGATTAATATCTGCTAACACTTTATTCTGATGCTCCTCAACAGACTATAAGTAACTTTACAAGTACATGTCAACTTATCCTAACCCTAACTCTACCAGTCTACTAAAACTCTACAGACATGTAGCTGCAATTTTACTTAGTCAACAGAATGTGTTAATCCATCAAAATAAAGTGAATCCAAATAGAATTGAATAAGTATGGTCATGCGTGGTCATTTTCAAAACTGTGTTTTTGGTCTTATATCATTCTAATGCCACAGAATGGTTACCATATACCATCGAATTGATTTTGTTCTCAACAAATACCATGTTATTATCATCATGATAATACATGAGTATCATCATTATCACATTTCAGATGTTCTCAGGTTTCTGACTACACCAGCACTTCCATAAATATATTGTATCTCTACGTGTCTGAGCGCTGTGATCAAAACTGACGGAGGATGAAGAGCTGAAGTTTAACTCCAGCCAAGATTACGCCACAGCATCTCTCTCTCTCTCTCTTATCTGTGCATCGCCTCACACTCAGAGAAAAACAGAAGGAGAGAGACGGACAGAGGAATAAATCACGCTGAGGTAAAGTGTTTGCTTTACTCAAGTCAACAACTGAGAGAAGAAGGCCCTGCTCATCTATGACTGATCCACTCCAAACATCTGATCATGACATGCTACAAGACACAAGATTTAAGACTGTATGGACAAGAGGAGGAGAGACAAAATAATGTTATGTGATTCCGCTGATCCCAAGTACCTAACAAACATGTGTTCACTTTTACAAAAATGAAATCATTTTTGATGAGTTATAGTGAAAACATAAGTTGCATAATTTTTTACACTGCACTGCAAAACCGTGGTACATCCGGTTTGCTAATATGAGTGAACGTTGCTTTTTTGTAGCCAGCATTGTCTTATAGACAATACATTGTATCAAAATAAATCATATTCATTATATTTTAGTCTTTTTCAGTCTTTTTAAATTCAGATATGCACAGATTCAGATATCATTTTAGTCTTTAACTTGTAACTTTAGATGACAAAATGATGAAAATGTACTTTTGTGTCCAACCGTGGCAGAACACAAATATGTAGACGTTTATTCATTTTAAACATGTACCAATTTAAGTTAAGTGTCATCATGCTCATGCTTTACAGAGACAACACAACCAGTCAGATTTTTTATTTTATTTATTAATTT
Source organism: Phoxinus phoxinus (assembly GCF_949152265.1). Taxonomy (NCBI): domain Eukaryota; kingdom Metazoa; phylum Chordata; class Actinopteri; order Cypriniformes; family Leuciscidae; genus Phoxinus; species Phoxinus phoxinus. The sequence goes on along the minus strand of NW_027639395.1, from coordinate 3,197 downwards.
GATAAAAAAATAAAATAAAAATAAAAACTATTTAATTCCTGTGATCAAAGCATCATTACTCCAGTCTTCAGTGTCACATGATCCTTCAGAAATCACTATATTAAGAGGATTTGATGCTCAAGAAACATTTGATTATTATCAATGTTGAAAACAGTTGTGCTGCTGCAGATTTCTGTGGAAACCTTGATTATTTCCCCACACGTTTATATTCACACACACACACACACACGCACACACGCACGCACGCACGCACGCACGCACGCACGCACGCACGCACGCACGCACGCACGCACACACGCACACACACACACACACACACACACACACACACACCTGACCCATTGTCGCATCCCTCCACACCTGGCGATCACATGGATTAACACTTTCTCTCTCAAACACACGGGTATGCTCTCTCATCCCATCTCTCTCTTTCTCACCTCTCGAGCAACATATGTTCAGTGAACGGTTTATCTGTCGGTTTAGAGTCTGCAAACATCTCCCAGTGGGACAGACCATCACCATGCCTTCCTGTAGCTCAAACTGTACAGCAATGCCAAGGTCATGGACTCCATTTACAGCAACTGATTAAAATGTGTTCCTTAACAGCAGTGTAAGTTACTTTGGATTCAAGCTTCTGGCAAATGCATGAATGTGAAGACTGAGGGTGTATTCACACCTGCCTTGTTTGGTTCGATTGAATCGAACTCTAGTTCGTTTCCCACCTTGGTGCGGACCTTTTGCGCAGGTGTGAATACAGCAATCGAACTCTGGTGCGGACCAAACAATCGAACCGAGACCCAGCTGAAGAGGTGGTCTCGGTACGGTTCCAAACGAACTCTGGTACGGTTCGTTTACGATGTGAACATGAACCGACCCAATATCGGCCCAATATCAATATCGACCCAATATTGTTCGTTCAAGTGCGAAAGAGAATTCCATTCCGGCGCGCTGTCTGGCCACTACTGTTGCGCGTCTTTCTGCGCGTCGTGTGTGCATCATTGGCAGTGTTGTGCATGAACGCGTTCATATTTTCGCCGAACGCTGAACTGAACGAATCACTTTTCATACAATGAACGTGAACGAGAGATTTTTCGAGAGAACTCATATGATTTTTTTGTACATAGCAGTATAGCCTATTTGTTAGGATTTTAGTATCATAATGATTAGGCTAATAAATGCACGCACAATTATCCGTGAACTTGATTTGAACAAATGCCTTTCAACTTGTGTGTGCAAACTTCAGAATTAAATTAATGTGCAGAAATTTGTACAAATAGAGAGTAGGATATGTAGGTCTACTATACTGTTGTAGCCATTAAAAAAAGCGCGTTTCATATTTGTTCAAATATTATAATGTTGTTGTTTTTTTCCATTTATGTTGATTTATGAAAAGTGAACAGCACGACCGAGATAGGATGCGCAATATGAGACATGGAGCGGGTCAGACATGATTTTGACCGTTGAAGTTGAAGTTGTTATAGAAAGCCTTTCTTTAAAGTGAATTTCGGTTTGTATAAATTGTATCTTAATTTTAATCAATTTTTCATCAACCAATTGCCTGTATTTAATGAATAGGCCGACGAAACAAATATAACGGAGGGAGGCGCCCGCGCGCTCACTTGCGCACGTGAACTAGAGCACATCCTAACTTGACGAAACTCAGTGTATGCCTCACACAGACATGACAAATACACCAAATACACAAAGCTTGAAATGACTTTAAACGAAATAATTCAAAACGAAAAAAGAAAAAGGCTACTCTTTGATTATGTAGGCATAGCTTATCCATTATTAGGCTTAGCCTATTTATGTGCATTTCTCTCTATAAGCGCGTTCACACGGAGATGGCGATCGTCAACTTCATCTTTGCAGCCGAGTTGACACTTTTAGAGAAAACACTTGTTTATTAATAAAAATCAATACACGCGTCACCGGATTTACAGATGCACGCACACATATTATTTCGAAATAACGAGATATTGTGTTGAAATAATATTATTATTAATAATAGCCTACATCTTTGTTAAAATAATTTAACTAATGAACGTGAACTTAGTTCATTTAAAAAAAAATAGGCTATATTTCTCTACTTGAGAATCCTTGTCCAATGAATGGACGACCTTAGCACACGTGTGGTTTTGTTTACACATTTTGGTTCACTTGCAAAAAGAGCAGTGTGAAAGCGAACCGTACCAAACAAAAAAAACAAAAAAATTATTTGGTCCGGACCAAAGCAAGTGAACTATCGGACTTTCCTGGTGTGAATACACCCTGAGACTCTGCAGCGTGGCCTGGTTCTCTCTTATCAGTCATGTTTATGTGTCGGTCTACAGTTCAGGCCATCACCTGGTCAGGGCCGTTACACATGCACGCCGGGACGCGTGAGATTGATGGACAGATGTTGTGATAAGGCTGGTCACAGGTTGTGTTGTGTATAAATAACACCAAGGCCGAAGCTTTGTGTTTAACAGAGAGGACAGGACGAGAGGAAAACCCAGAATGAAAATGATATAAGGCCAAAAACACTGCGGTGGAAATGACCGAGATCCACCGTATCTGCTTGATCCACGTTATATGAAAGTGAAAGCAATTACACAATCCTATTCTATTCTATAAAATAAAAAAAATAAATGTGTCATGGTACTTTGTTATATACCATGGTACTGAAATGTATGGTATTTGCATGATAAACCAAAGCATTTTTCAAGATCTACCACAGTACACGACCTTACAAAATATGGTAGTACCATACAACCAGAGCATAAGTGTGGACGTACCCTGGCATACAAAGAAATGACTAAAAATCCGGTTTTAATGTTGTTTATGTGTCTATGTGGTGTTATTAATATGCTTTATGATAAACCATGTGTAAGTTCATAAGTCGACAGCATTGCTGAGTATTTTCTGCTTAAAACTGCAGTGAACCAAAGACAGTCTCAAAAACACGGTTTGAAATCGCTGGTGTTTCTGACGTCACACACTACCTTGTAACCAATCAGATCAACGTGTGATCGCCAACCAGTGGATCTCTGAGTGAGTGAGTGAGTGGAGGCGGGGCTCATTTGCATATATATATATATATCATTTTGGTGATCAAAGATGAGTTTTAAGGATAACAATGACTACAGGGAACTTTAAATACCATGGTACTGCTATCACTGAAGCAGTGTAACCGCTGTACTTTCTGTGAGGCACAA
>NW_027639396.1:0-1000 GCF_949152265.1 Phoxinus phoxinus | reverse complement strand
TAAAGCAGTGTGTGTTCAGGTGGAGTGTGTGTTCAGGTGTAGTGTGTGTTCAGGTGGAGTGTGTGTTCAGGTGGAGTGTGTGTTCAGGTGGAGTTCAGGTGGAGTGTGTGTTCAGGTGGAGTGTGTGTTAGTGTGATGAACTGTTAAAGAAGTGTGTGTTCAGGTGGAGTGTGTGTTCAGGTGGAGTGTGTGTTCAGGTGGAGTGTGTGTTCAGGTGGAGTGTGTGTTAGTGTGATGTTAAAGCAGTGTGTGTTCAGGTGGAGTGTGTGTAGTGTGATGAACTGTTAAAGAAGTGTGTGTTCAGGTGGAGTGTGTGTTCTGGTGGAGTGTGTGTTCAGGTGGAGTGTGTGTTCAGGTGGAGTGTGTGTGTGATGAACTGTTACTGACTGTGCCACTGTCAGGTCTGAACACGACACGTTTGATCGCTCACATGATTTATTATTGCTCATAATGTTAGACAAAAATAAACAGCGTAAATAATCGTCTTTCTGGAACTCATCAAAGCGTTACTAGAAAAGCACATTAATAATGCTGAAGTTCTCATGTCAGTGTTTGTGCAGATGAGTTTGTCATGTGATCGTTTGATTCGTTTGACTATGAGAATTAGACACTGTAAATCCTCTGGTCTCGCAGGTCAAAGGTCACAGCAGAACCACAATCCAGATATGGGACTATAAATAAGATATAAAGTGCATTTAATTCATTAAATATTTTAGTAGTGGTTGACCGATATATCACCATGGCTGATATATCGGCCGATATTTGGCATTTTTTTAAATATCGGGCGAAACGTTTTTCTGATTGGCTGATGTGTTGGAAGCGGGACTTTTATTTTGATACTGTAATTGGATTGCAAATTCAAGAAGTTGCCATCTAAAGTAGAAGCATTATTTTAAAGATTAGTTTTCTACATGATTTAAAATGTATTAAATATTAAAATAAATATAATATATATATATATATATATATGAAAAAAATATCGGCTTTATATCGGCCATCG
>NW_027639397.1:62500-151330 GCF_949152265.1 Phoxinus phoxinus | reverse complement strand
AAAAGCATTAAATAGGTTGGAAGTGGACACAATAGGCGTTTCTTGGACAAAAGCAATAAATAGGTTGGAAGTGGACACAATAGGCGTTTCTTGGACAAAAGCATTAAATAGGTTGGAAGTGGACACAATAGGCGTTTCGTGGACACAAAAGCATTAAATAGGTTGGAAGTGGACACAATAGGCGTTTCGTGGACACAAAAGCAGTAAATAGGTTGGAAGTGGACACAATAGGCGTTTCTTGGACAAAAGCATTAAATAGGTTGGAAATGGACACCATAGGCGTTTCGTGGACAAAAGCATTAAATAGGTTGGAAGTGGACACAATAGGCGTTTCGTGGACAAAAGCATTAAATAGGTTGGAAGTGGACACAATAGGCGTTTCGTGGACACAAAAGCATTAAATAGGTTGGAAGTGGACACCATAGGCGTTTCGTGGACACAAAAGCATTAAATAGGTTGGAAGTGGACACAATAGGCGTTTCGTGGACAAAAGCATTAAATAGGTTGGAAGTGGACACAATAGGCGTTTCGTGGACAAAAGCATTAAATAGGTTGGAAGTGGACACAATAGGCGTTTCGTGGACAAAAGCATTAAATAGGTTGGAAGTGGACACCATAGGCGTTTCGTGGACAAAAGCATTAAATAGGTTGGAAGTGGACACCATAGGCGTTTCGTGGACAAAAGCATTAAATAGGTTGGAAGTGGACACCATAGGCGTTTCGTGGACACAAAAGCATTAAATAGGTTGAAAGTGGACACAATAGGCGTTTCGTGGACACAAAAGCATTAAATAGGTTGGAAGTGGACACAATAGGCGTTTCGTGGACACAAAAGCATTAAATAGGTTGGAAGTGGACACAATAGGCGTTTCGTGGACACAAAAGCATTAAATAGGTTGGAAGTGGACACAATAGGCATTTCGTGGACACAAAAGCATTTAAATAGGTTGGAAGTGGACACAATAGGCGTTTCGTGGACAAAAGCATTAAATAGGTTGGAAGTGGACACAATAGGCGTTTTGTGGACACAAAAGCATTAAATATGTTGGAAGTGGACACAATAGGTGTTTCGTGGACAAAAGCATTAAATAGGTTGGAAGTGGACACAATAGGCATTTTGTGGACAAAAGCATTAAATAGGTTGGAAGTGGACACAATAGGCGTTTCGTGACACAAAAGCATTAAATAGGTTGGAAGTGGACACAATAGGCGTTTGGTGGACACAAAAGCATTAAATAGGTTGGAAGTGGACACCATAGGCGTTTCGTGGACACAAAAGCATTAAATAGGTTGGAAGTGGACACAATAGGCGTTTCGTGGACACAAAAGCATTAAATAGGTTGGAAGTGGACACAATAGGCGTTTCGTTGACACAAAAGTATTAAATAGGTTGGAAGTGGACACAATAGGCGTTTCGTGGACACAAAAGCATTAAATAGGTTGGAAGTGGACACAATAGGCGTTTGGTGGACACAAAAGCATTAAATAGGTTGGAAGTGGACACAATAGGCGTTTGGTGGACACAAAAGCATTAAATAGGTTGGAAGTGGACACAATAGGCGTTTCGTGGACACAAAAGCATTAAATAGGTTGGAAGTGGACACAATAGCATTAAATAGGTTGGAAGTGGACACAATAGGCGTTTCGTGGACACAAAAGCATTAAATAGGTTGGAAGTGGACACAATAGGCGTTTCGTGGACACAAAAGCATTAAATAGGTTGGAAGTGGACACAATAGGCGTTTCGTGGACAAAAGCATTAAATATGTTGGAAGTGGACACAATAGGCGTTTGGTGGACACAAAAGCATTAAATAGGTTGGAAGTGGACACAATAGGCGTTTCGTGGACACAAAAGCATTAAATAGGTTGGAAGTGGACACAATAGGCGTTTGGTGGACACAAAAGCATTAAATAGGTTGGAAGTGGACACAATAGGCGTTTGGTGGACACAAAAGCATTAAATAGGTTGGAAGTGGACATAATAGGCGTTTCGTGGACACATAAGCATTAAATAGGTTGGAAGTGGACACCATAGACGTTTCGTGGACACAAAAGCATTAAATAGGTTGGAAGTGGACACAATAGGCGTTTCGTGGACAAAAGCATTAAATAGGTTGGAAGTGGACACAATAGGCGTTTCGTGGACACAAAAGCATTAAATAGGTTGGAAGTGGACACCATAGGCGTTTCGTGGACACAAAAGCATTAAATAGGTTGGAAGTGGACACAATAGGCGTTTCGTGGACACAAAAGCATTAAATAGGTTGGAAGTGGACACAATAGGCGTTTGGTGGACACAAAAGCATTAAATAGGTTGGAAGTGGACACAATAGGCGTTTGGTGGACACAAAAGCATTAAATAGGTTGGAAGTGGACACAATAGGCGTTTCGTGGACACAAAAGCATTAAATAGGTTGGAAGTGGACACAATAGGCGTTTCGTGGACAAAAGCATTAAATAGGTTGGAAGTGGACACAATAGGCGTTTCGTGGACACAAAAGCATTAAATAGGTTGGAAGTGGACACAATAGGCGTTTCGTGGACACAAAAGCATTAAATAGGTTGGAAGTGGACACAATAGGCGTTTCGTGGACACAAAAGCATTAAATAGGTTGGAAGTGGACACCATAGGCGTTTCGTGGACACAAAAGCATTAAATAGGTTGGAAGTGGACACCATAGGCGTTTCGTTGACACAAAAGCATTAAATAGGTTGGAAGTGGACACAATTGGCGCGTTTCGTGGACACAAAAGCATTAAATAGGTTGGAAGTGGACACAATAGGCGTTTCGTGGACACAAAAGCATTAAATAGGTTGGAAGTGGACTAGTGTTAATTTTGTCACCTATTTTTAATTTAGTCTTAGTCTTAGTCTTGTGCCAAATGTCCTTGTTAGTTTTAGTCATATTTAGTCATTCACATATCTTTTTTTGTTAGTCTAGTTTTAGTCGACTAAAAGTCTCATCATTTTAGTCTAGTTTTAGTCAAAAGAGAACTTAAGGTATCTTAGTCAAGTTTTAGTCGACTAAAAGTCTTTTCATTTTAGTCTAGTTTTAGTCAAAAGAGAACTTAAGGTATCTTAGTCAAGTTTTAGTCGACTAAAAGTCTTTTCATTTTAGTCAAGTTTTAGTAAAAAAAATTGTCTTCTTTTTTTTTAATAACACATTATTACTGAGATTATTTCTGATTAACATTTCAGTAAAAAAGTGTTTCACATATCTCAAATATTGGTAAAATGTCATAATTACCTGACAAAATACACTTGTTGAATGATTTTTGTTGAATGCAACTGTTAAACATGTCTGGTTTTCAATGTCTGATTTAGGAGACACATTTACAAATGATGAAACTGTTCTGTATTTTATTTTAACCATCACAATTCAAAAGCTGGGGCCCAACAGACTCCGACTGAAGTTACAAAGGCGCGGGAAGAGGTTTCAGGGGGTGCTGAGTTTTTTCAGTCACCACTTTTGAATAAGAAACAATATCAAGACTATAAAACTTGTCAAAACTCCGCGAATCACAACAAGTGTATCGTGAGAACACTCGTTTAAACATCGCATACACTCGAACTTGACTGCACATCACATTTTTGACTTTATTGATACTGCTTTTAATCGTAATGCAACGGTCCGGTTAACGGGACATAACCTTAGCCTTTAAAGAAAAGGGTTATTAGTCTGTCATGTACAATCAAAAAGCCTGCGCAGCGACAGGAAATATAATTTAACACAAAAAGCCTGCCTAGTGCTAACGTTAGACGGTGGACTTGCGCTCAGGATTTTTTTTTTTTTTTTTTGAGCGGCGTGTGGACGAATTCTTTCTACGCACACACACCATTTTATGTAACAATCTGTGCGTATGTTTAAAAAAATTTTTTTTTAAATGACTTGGTCGAATTCTAATGTAGAATGCGCTTCTAAGTATAACACACTGTTGCCATGAAAAACAGAGCGTTGCCATGGATCGTTGCCACACACAGGATTCTAACCGTAGACGGAGCGCGCGCATTATTTTCTTTAGTGAAAGCAATACAATCGTAACCTGCATAATGTATGTGCCAAAACAAACACCATAGCTTCGTAATGTTACTTGAGCAACAGCGCGAACTCATTCGGGATATTTTAAAGGCGTACAGCTGATGAAAAAGTAGAGACGATTGTAGACGAAAATGAAGAGAGATTTTATCTTAGTTTTTATTTTATGCAAAACATTTTCGTCTCGTCTTTTTTCGTCAACAATAATGCATGTTAATTTAGTCTTAGTCAGCGTTTTTGAACAGTAGTGCAGTCTCGTCATCGTCTCGTCTTAGTCATGGAAAAAAAGGTCGTTGACGAACATATTTCGTCTCGTCTCGTCTGACGAAATTAACACTAAAGTGGACACAATAGGCGTTTCGTGGACACAAAAGCATTAAATAGGTTGGAAGTGGACACAATAGGCGTTTGGTGGACACAAAAGCATTAAATAGGTTGGAAGTGGACACAATAGGCGTTTCGTGGACAAAAGCATTAAATAGGTTGGAAGTGGACACAATAGGTGTTTCGTGGACAAAAGCATTAAATAGGTTGGAAGTGGACACCATAGGCGTTTCGTTGACACAAAAGCATTAAATAGGTTGGAAGTGGACACAATTGGCGCGTTTCGTGGACACAAAAGCATTAAATAGGTTGGAAGTGGACACAATAGGCGTTTCGTGGACAAAAGCATTAAATAGGTTGGAAGTGGACACAATAGGCGTTTCGTGGACAAAAGCATTAAATAGGTTGGAAGTGGACACCATAGGCGTTTCGTTGACACAAAAGCATTAAATAGGTTGGAAGTGGACACAATAGGCGTTTCGTGGACAAAAGCATTAAATAGGTTGGAAGTGGACACAATAGGCGTTTGGTGGACACAAAAGCATTAAATAGGTTGGAAGTGGACACCATAGGCGTTTCGTGGACACAAAAGCATTAAATAGGTTGGAAGTGGACACAATAGGCGTTTCGTGGACAAAAGCATTAAATAGGTTGGAAGTGGACACAATAGGCGTTTCGTGGACACAAAAGCATTAAATAGGTTGGAAGTGGACACCATAGGCGTTTCGTGGACAAAAGCATTAAATAGGTTGGAAGTGGACACAATAGGCGTTTGGTGGACAAAAGCATTAAATAGGTTGGAAGTGGACACAATAGGCGTTTCGTTGACACAAAAGCATTAAATAGGTTGGAAGTGGACACAATAGGCGTTTCGTGGACACAAAAGCATTAAATAGGTTGGAAGTGGACACAATAGGCGTTTCGTGGACACAAAAGCATTAAATAGGTTGGAAGTGGACACAATAGGCGTTTCGTGGACACAAAAGCATTAAATAGGTTGGAAGTGGACACAATAGGCGTTTCGTGGACACAAAAGCATTAAATAGGTTGGAAGTGGACACAATAGGCGTTTCGTGGACACAAAAGCATTAAATAGGTTGGAAGTGGACACAATAGGCGTTTCGTGGACACAAAAGCATTAAATAGGTTGGAAGTGGACACAATAGGCGTTTCGTGGACACAAAAGCATTAAATAGGTTGGAAGTGGACACAATAGGCGTTTCGTGGACAAAAGCATTGAATAGGTTGGAAGTGGACACAATAGGCGTTTCGTGGACACAAAAGCATTAAAGGGCACCTATTATGACATTTAAAATGTTCCTAATGTTGTTTAGGGAGTCCCCAACAACAGTTTTACATGCATGCAATGACAAAAAACACTTTTGTTTTCGTATAATATGCATTTATTTATACCTGATTTGCTCACCGACTCCCAAATGATTCGTTTAACGACTCGTTTTTCAAACCCCTCCTTTGCGCGACGCTAATCTGCGTTGATTGGTCAGATGACCCAGCAGTGTTTACAGAGATAATACTTATTTTTAACACGGAGTACAATGATGCTTTTATCAATTAAATTGTATTATAATAATGATTATAGTCCACTGCTTTATAGTTTGTAGTAAAAAACGAAAAATAGGATAAATAATTTAATGTTATGCGAGCATAGCCCAGAGTTCATTGTAAAAGCACAATCAGTCTTTGTTTGCGTTAGCCCGATGCATAAACATAACGTTTTTACACAAAAAAATGCAGTTACGTTACTACGAGGTATTATTCTATTCTTTAGACAACTCCGAAAACAACGACAAACACTTCACATATCTCAATACAATTGTCGTTGAAGACCTAGAAGCTAAACGGTGCTTACACAACAAACAAAATAATTATTAAGCATGCTACATAAAATATAAAAGCAAAAATTATTAATAACACTTACAGGTTGTGATACGGAGGAGGAAGCTGATGCAAATACACTTGGAACTGAACCCTCCTTCAATATCAGCCGTCTCGCGAATCCAAGTTTGATTGCATTTAAAAAGCAATCGTCTTCAAAATGACGCGAACAAAGCACAAGGCTCGGACTACTCTGTGGTATAGTGAATTGTAGCCACTTAGTCTTCAAATGCTTCTCCTTGGGCAGATGAAAAAGGTTTGCTTTTGAGCCGCACTTCAGAACACAGCGTCTCGTCGTCATGATATTTTTCCCTGGCCTTGGAGCGCAATAAGTGGGCGTATCGTATTCAAATAACTTTACAAGTTGACGTCATCTAGTCAGAGAAAAAGCTTCGGTCTTCTAACGATTCATAAAAATGACTCAGAGTCGACTCTCACTTTTGAAAGACAATAACTTTATATACGGTGCACTTTCATATTTCAAACTTTGCAGGATGTTTTTGTTCACTTAGATCTATGTTACACACTACATGAAAGGTAAATTTCAAAATTCCATAATAGGTGCCCTTTAAATAGGTTGGAAGTGGACACAATAGGCGTTTCGTGGACACAAAAGCATTAAATAGGTTGGAAGTGGACACAATAGGCGTTTCGTGGACAAAAGCATTGAATAGGTTGGAAGTGGACACAATTGGCGTTTCGTGGACACAAAAGCATTAAATAGGTTGGAAGTGGACACAATAGGCGTTTCGTGGACAAAAGCATTAAATAGGTTGGAAGTGGACACAATAGGCGTTTCGTGGACAAAAGCATTAAATAGGTTGGAAGTGGACACAATAGGCGTTTCGTGGACAAAAGCATTAAATAGGTTGGAAGTGGACACAATAGGCGTTTCGTTGACACAAAAGCATTAAATAGGTTGGAAGTGGACACAATAGGCGTTTCATGGACACAAAAGCATTAAATAGGTTGGAAGTGGACACATTAGGTGTTTCGTTGACACAAATGCATTAAATAGGTTGGAAGTGGACACAATAGGCGTTTCGTGGACACAAAAGCATTAAATAGGTTGGAAGTGGACACCATAGGCGTTTCGTGGACACAAAAGCATTAAATAGGTTGGAAGTGGACACAATAGGCGTTTCGTGGACAAAAGCATTGAATAGGTTGGAAGTGGACACAATAGGCGTTTCGTTGACACAAAAGCATTAAATAGGTTGGAAGTGGACACAATAGGCGTTTCGTGGACACAAAAGCATTAAATAGGTTGGAAGTGGACACAATAGGCGTTTCGTGGACACAAAAGCATTAAATAGGTTGGAAGTGGACACAATAGGCGTTTCGTGGACAAAAGCATTGAATAGGTTGGAAGTGGACACAATTGGCGTTTCGTGGACACAAAAGCATTAAATAGGTTGGAAGTGGACACAATAGGCGTTTCGTGGACAAAAGCATTAAATAGGTTGGAAGTGGACACAATAGGCGTTTCGTGGACAAAAGCATTAAATAGGTTGGAAGTGGACACAATAGGCGTTTCGTGGACAAAAGCATTAAATAGGTTGGAAGTGGACACAATAGGCGTTTCGTGGACACAAAAGCATTAAATAGGTTGGAAGTGGACACAATAGGCGTTTCGTTGACACAAAAGCATTAAATAGGTTGGAAGTGGACACAATAGGCGTTTCATGGACACAAAAGCATTAAATAGGTTGGAAGTGGACACATTAGGCGTTTCGTTGACACAAATGCATTAAATAGGTTGGAAGTGGACACAATAGGCGTTTCGTGGACACAAAAGCATTAAATAGGTTGGAAGTGGACACAATAGGCGTTTCGTGGACACAAAAGCATTAAATAGGTTGGAAGTGGACACAATAGGCGTTTCGTGGACACAAAAGCATTAAATAGGTTGGAAGTGGACACAATAGGCGTTTCGTGGACACAAAAGCATTAAATAGGTTGGAAGTGGACACAATAGGCGTTTCGTGGACACAAAAGCATTAAATAGGTTGGAAGTGGACACAATAGGCGTTTCGTGGACAAAAGCATTGAATAGGTTGGAAGTGGACACAATTGGCGTTTCGTGGACACAAAAGCATTAAATAGGTTGGAAGTGGACACAATAGGCGTTTCGTGGACAAAAGCATTAAATAGGTTGGAAGTGGACACAATAGGCGTTTCGTGGACAAAAGCATTAAATAGGTTGGAAGTGGACACAATAGGCGTTTCGTGGACAAAAGCATTAAATAGGTTGGAAGTGGACACAATAGGCGTTTCGTGGACAAAAGCATTAAATAGGTTGGAAGTGGACACAATAGGCGTTTCGTTGACACAAAAGCATTAAATAGGTTGGAAGTGGACACAATAGGCGTTTCATGGACACAAAAGCATTAAATAGGTTGGAAGTGGACACAATAGGCGTTTCGTGGACACAAAAGCATTAAATAGGTTGGAAGTGGACACAATAGGCGTTTCGTTGACACAAAAGCATTAAATAGGTTGGAAGTGGACACAATAGGCGTTTCATGGACACAAAAGCATTAAATAGGTTGGAAGTGGACACAATAGGCGTTTCGTGGACACAAAAGCATTAAATAGGTTGGAAGTGGACACAATAGGCGTTTCGTTGACACAAAAGCATTAAATAGGTTGGAAGTGGACACAATAGGCGTTTCGTGGACACAAAAGCATTAAATAGGTTGGAAGTGGACACATTAGGCGTTTCGTTGACACAAATGCATTAAATAGGTTGGAAGTGGACACAATAGGCGTTTCGTGGACACAAAAGCATTAAATAGGTTGGAAGTGGACACAATAGGCGTTTCGTGGACACAAAAGCATTAAATAGGTTTGAAGTGGACACCATAGGCGTTTCGTGGACACAAAAGCACTAAATAGGTGTGAAGTGGACACAATAGGCGTTTCGTGGACACAAAAGCACTAAATAGGTGTGAAGTGGACACAATAGGCGTTTCGTGGACACAAAAGCACTAAATAGGTGTGAAGTGGACACAATAGTATTTTTTTCCTACTAGGTAAGTCAATGGGTGCCGTCCACTGTTTGTTCAACAGAAGAAAGCTCAAACTGTGTCAAACTCAAACTGGTTTGGAACAACATGAGGTTGAGAATTTTATGACAGAATTTTTGGGGTAAACTATCCCATTAATTAATGATATGCATGTATTACAATAATCAATACAAAAACAATTTTCAGTAAAAGTGTCACAGGTCGAGGTGGGCCAAGCCAGACTGCACCCACCCCTAGACCAGGATCACCCTGAGGAGCGTGTCAAAGGAGGAGGCCGGAGACAAGAATAAAAGAATAACAACTTTATTTAATGTTTAAAAGCAATTTGAAAATCCTAATCTAAAATCTTCTTCTTTCCTTTCCCAGGAATCCGAGGCAACACCGTGGTAAGTCTATGGACAGGTAGGTATCACAGGTGAGTAGGTAGGACAGGGCTCGCTTCCTTCTGGCGCTGGTGCCAGACTCACAACGGTAAGTGACGAACAGGTGAGTATCCCAGGTGAGTAGACGGTCGGAGCTCACTTCCTTCTGGCGCTGGTGCCAGACTCACAGTGGTGAGTGACGAACAGGTGGGTATCCCAGGTGAGTAGACGGTCGGGGCTCACTTCCTTCTGGCGCTGGTGCCAGACTCACAGTGGTGAGTGACGAACAGGTGGGTATCCCAGGTGAGTAGACAGTCGGGGCTCACTTCCTTCTGGCGCTGGTGCCAGACTCACAGTGGTGAGTGACGAACAGATGGGTTTCAGGGCTACAACAGACTTAAGTCACAAGCTGAGCGGGCCTTCACTGGAACAGCCGGAATCAACACTTCAAATAGAGGTGAACAGCTCTCACATGGGTGGCAGGAGACAGAGTCACAAGCGGAGCAGGGCTTTCACTGGAACAGACGGAATCAACACTTCAAATAGAGGTGAACAGCTCTCACATGGGTGGCAGGAGACAGAGTCACAAGCGGAGCAGGGCTTTCACTGGAACAGACGGAATCAACACTTCAAATAGAGGTGAACAGCTCTCACATGGGTGGCAGGAGACAGAGTCACAAGCGGAGCAGGGCTTTCACTGGAACAGACGGAATCAACACTTCAAATAGAGGTGAACAGCTCTCACATGGGTGACAGGAGACAGGGTCACAAGCGGAGCAGGGCTTCCACTGGGACAGACAGCATAAAACTTCAAGCAGAGGTAAACAGTTCTCACGTGTGCTGCCGGGGGCAGAGTCACAAGCTGAGCGGGGCTTTCACTGGAACAGACAGCATACAACTTCAAGCAGGGGCAAACAGTTCTCATGCGTGGTGTGCACACGGGGGGCTTTTCCTTCTGACATCCAACAGGTGACTACAATCGATCTCACTAGGCTCTTATGATGAACGGTAGACCAGCATGACACTTGGGGAGTGCACGGCGATTAAAAGATAAATCTTCCACACACACACGACAGTCTAACTCCAAACATGCAACGTGATGGGAAACGTCAATTCCAGCACTGCAAATCCACTCTTCAAAGTGCAAAATAAGGCCAACACTCACCCAGAGGTCTCGATCTGAAGAGCCGATGATAGTCAGAGTTGGGACAGATGTGGTGAATAATTTCCTCACCACTACAAGCGGGCTTCACTTCGCTGTTTGCAATGGTCAAGGGAGAGGCTAGAGATCGACAAGGAATCAGTATATTTCACTCAGTGCGATGTATACAACGTGATCCGAGCACTCCAAACCAGTATCCAATTTAGTGTAGAAAACATGCGTTTATGAGATTCAATTTGTCAATCACTCATCTCACTCTTTTCCAGTCCAGGCGACGAATTCCACTCTTCAAAACTGCCCTCGGATCCCACAAGCGACACTCCTCTTCTTTCACGATAATCCTTCAGCTGCAACACTCTACAAACATTTCCCAACGGGAGAGAACCACACCAGATCGACGGGGGAAGACAAAGAAAACAACCAGCCCACACGGAGAGAGAACACTCCCGATCAACGGAGGAGAAAAAACAACACTCAGCCTTCTCTTCCACTTGTGTTTTATTCTCTCAAAATGCTGGCGTGGCTTCAATCAGGCACTCAGAGTGAAGTCCCCACACCTGTTGCCAATCTGCCGTTTAGTTGTCATGACAACAGACACACACACCGGCCCGGGGACAGTGTTACACTGAAAGTGCCCCGGCGGGAACACTTCTCTTGTGAAATCAGTTCCGGGGATTATTTGTCACCCCGTGACAAAAGCAATGTTAAAATTGTAACATTGTGAGACAGATTTGTTATTTTGGACTTCAAAGAGAAACATTGCCACTGTGCCACATTACCCTATTTTCATGTTTGGCTAAACTATCCCTAAAAATATGTTCGATTCCATGTAAACTAAAAGGTGAAGATTTGTTTTATCATAAAAAAATGTGTACAGGTGTAACGCCGGTGCGGCTGAAGCAGAGATGAGGCAGGATCCAAATGCAGCACACGCTTTATTTAACAGACTAACTTACACACTAGAAACTAGACAGGACAACGGTTCTCGGGAACAGGAACAACCAACATCAACGTTAACAGTTAAACATTAAACAAGAACTCACAAGGACAGGGCAGAAACACAGGTCTTAAATAATCAGAGACAAACGAGCTAAACAGGATAACAAGGGGGCGTGGGAAATGAGAGACACCTGGGATAACTAATAGACAAGACAGGGAACCACAAAACATGACAACAGGTTACATGTGTATATCTTCACAATGTATACACTGTAAAAAGTGATTCTGAGTTTTAGTCAGGTGAACTAGTAAAATCATGTCCTGTCAACTTGCAGTGTCTCACTACACAATAGGATGAGTTATAACAACCTCAACTTGAAGGGAAATGGAAAACTTAAAATAACGTGTTCATGTTACAACAAAACATAGGTTCTTTCAATTTTCTGCCTCATGCGCATGTGCCAGAAACACTACGTCATGATGACGTACTATTTTAACGAATTTGAGCCAGACGCGCCATCGCCATTTTCTGCACGAGAAGATGAGATCACGACACGAGTTGCTGAAGCGAGAAAAAAGACGAAGGATCGAGCTCTTATTTGAACGACTACAGATGGATTTTTATAGTAAGTATACCCTGATTTGTTCTTTCTTTCTTTCGTTTGCGCCCACCGACCGGGCATTGATTTCAGGCTATCTCATTTGACAAACTAAGACAACTTGATTTGTAATAAGGAGCCACACGCACTGGCACAC
Organism: Phoxinus phoxinus; assembly: GCF_949152265.1. Lineage (NCBI taxonomy): Eukaryota > Metazoa > Chordata > Actinopteri > Cypriniformes > Leuciscidae > Phoxinus > Phoxinus phoxinus. The sequence continues at coordinate 138,824 of NW_027639397.1, read as the reverse complement.
CCATTATTGCTAGCTATACAGTGTGTTAGACACCGAGCTGCTGTCGAGACGTGAGCAGAAAGAGAAATCGTCTTTGACTAGTATAAGTTAATGTTGGTAACTTAAATAGATTAGAAAGTGTACATAGAAGTTACTTTTTAGCGTGTTCTTGATTGGATCTCATTATCGTTAGAAAGACAGAATGACCAGTAAGTTAACGTTAATATTTGAACCACCGCCGCCAGTCCATATTTGTGTTTATCATTACGAATAAAATGTTTGATTTACTTATGTTAAACGGCCAGTTGTTATTTTTTTTTTCAAATGACATAACGTTACCATAATGTTTTTGAGCACGTGCAAACGGTGTCTTCTGTAGGCCTACATAGGTAACTTGCCATGATTTTGTATATAATGTCAACTTTTTGTAGTTCACATGATTAAACTTTTATGTCAATTATGTTACCTGTGAAGCCCTGAAGAATCATGAATTTCAGGATTACGTTATTTTTATAAAACATTTTCCCATAATAAAAGCTATATTTACAGCACTGCTCAATTTTATATTGACAGCAACATCATTAGTGTAACATTAAATACATCACCAGAAATAGAAATAAAAAGTTTGAATATTTTTTTTCCTCATAATTGTATTTGGGAAGTAAGATGTTTTAGGGCGATTATAATTGTTGATTATTCCCTTAAAATTGTAATGGATTATTATTAATTACAAATTATTGAATTATGTTTTGAATAGCCTAGCTTTATCACAGTGGTTCTCAACTAATTTGCCCATGGCACCCACATTTTCCCATGGTCATTTTTTATGCCTATTATAATACATTTGTTTACACAAAAATTGTAGACTCAAACAAGTACTGTCCCCCTTTACTTAACATAAACATATATTGTAAGAATATGACTAATACTGATAAATAAACGCTTAACAAGGTTAAGCTATTTAATAGCAGTCCCAAACTAGTTTTTTTAATAAAAGGTTGGATTTAACACAGTCTTTTAAAAATATTTTTTTATATTATATACAAAGTTAATATCAGGCTATATACAAAATAAGACAAAGTGAACATAAATTTTCATTTTTGGGTTATGAAAACAACACTTACCATGGTAAATACACAATACTAACAAAAACTGTTAATACAACACGGAAACTGCTCCTGATTATTAGAATGAACATCATATCTGCATGCAAATCCTTCTCAGCTAACACGACGTACTAGTAGTAACGTGGTATTTTACTTTTATTTTGTGACTTTATAATTTACAACGTATAGACATTGCAATCTCATAGTTTATTTTGTGCTTTATATGTAGTGAAGTGATACACAGGGTGCAATTAAATAGTGTGCACTACTAGCGCAGTATAACGGCTGACATGTGAGAGACTTTATTTCAGCATACACTTACATCACTGGTCACTTGTAGTTCCTATTGTGCTGCATTCTTGTTTGAACAATTATGTTATCGTGGCATCTGTTATTAGATATTTGAATAGTTGTGCAGCCCTATGTTCAGTGAATATTTCTGTATGTAACATGTATGTGTACTTGGATGGAGTTTAACTTTTTTTTATTTTTTTTATTTGCAGGATCAGTATAGTGCAAGCAGAGTGGAAGCAGAAATCGATGAGGTGGTGTTGCAAGATTTGCAGATTTTCCTCGCCCAACCAGCGTACCCTAATCACACACTACAAGCTTAAACACTGCCATCAGGCAAGTCACTGTCCACTCCCATGCATCTATAAGGATTGTGTATGCACATTTAGGAGTGAACTGTCTCTGAAGAAGCATTTAACCTGTGAACATAGTCAATGTCTTCAAGCCTCCTCAAAATTGCTTAAAGCAACATCAAATGTGAACTGTGACCTGTGTAATTTTTCAGAGGCTTGCAGTATTTCACAGTATTTTGCTCATCTTGCAACACACATTAAAAAGAAAGAGTCAGTGAGGTGCCCCTTTCAAAACTGTAGTTTCCAGACCAGAGTGTGCAGCACTTTCCGTGCTCACAAAAGTAGGAATCATCGAAATAGCACTTTTCAAGATTTTCGAACAGACTTGTATCAAACTTGCATTCCTGATGATTCAAACCCTGAAAGTGCAGACTCTGAAACCCATTCATTCAGCCAGGATTGCTCAAAAGTAGATAGTGACATAGATGTTGAAGAACTACAGGATTTGATTAAACAAAAAGTAGCATCACTGTTACTTCGCATGCAAACAACTTTACATGTCTCAAAGGCCACCACACAGGAAATTGTAAATGAGCTTTGCAGTGTTTATTATATTGTGCAAGAGTTCACTCCAAGAATAGTTGAAAGTGTATTGGTTAAGCACAATTGTTTATTAACCAATGAATTGACTGCTGCCTTAGCTGAGATAGTTGAAAAAATAAATCCCCTAACTTCCCTTTCAAAAAGTGGCCCTTTTGCAACCGAATACAAAAGAACCACTTATTACAAGGACAACTTCAAAGTAATTGAGCCAGTTGAATATATTTTAGATTCGTCCTCCCAAAGAAAGTTTGTTTATATTCCAATTTTGGAAGTTTTGACTGAGTTGTTGAACCGTGATGACATTTTGGATAAAATCCTGCAGGAAACTGCTGACCAGTCCGGTCAGATTAAAACATACAGAGATGGACTGTGCTGCAAAGGGAATCCTTTGCTCTCCTCGGAGAGTTTAAGCATTGCACTTGGGATGTATATAGATGACTATGAGGTATGTAACCCACTTGGCACATCCAAAAAAAAGCACAAGGTCTGTGCAGTGTATTGGTTAATATCAAACTTGCCAGCACAGTATAGGTCTTCGGTACAGTCAATTTATCTGGCTTGTCTGTGTAATAGCAGTGATGTAAAGACTTATGGCTATGATGCCATTTTTCAACCACTCATTAAGGACATTCAAGTCCTTGAAGAGGAAGGATTATATGTTCAAAAATTGGGAACAAGTGTCAAGGGTTCTGTGTTGTATGTGTCAGCGGACAACTTGGGAGCCCACTCGCTAGCTGGCTTCCAAGAAAATTTCAATGTTGACAAATTCTGCAGATTTTGCCTAGCTAGTCGCAAGGATATTGACTTGCATGAAGTCAGAGAGGGGGTGTTTCCACTCAGGACGATTGAAAGTCACAAACACACCCTTGATGAATTGAAGATGAATTCACTGGTTTCCCTGAATGGAGTAAAGAGAGACTGTGTTCTTGAGAAACTGAATTATTTTCACACAGTTCAAGGGTTTCCTCCCGATTTTATGCACGACCTGTTTGAAGGTATAGTACCAACAGAGTTGAGTCTTTGCATAAAGTCCTTTATTTCCAAAAGGTACTTTACATTAGATGACATTAATGCTGTCATCAAGTCTTTTCCTTTCAAGTTTACCGATAAAACCAACAGACCACAACAAATTTCAAAGACTTTTGTGTCAAAACATTCAATTGGTGGAAACAGCCATGAAAACTGGACTCTGTTAAGGCTACTGCCATTGATGATGGGTCACAGAGTACCAGAAGGAGACAAATCTTGGCAAATCTTACTAGATCTGAAAGATATTGTTGAGCTCCTAGCTACTGGACAATTTTCTGATGAGACATTGTGCTACTTGGAGTCCAAAATCTCAGAACACAGGTGCTTGCTCAAAGAGTGTTTCCCAGATTTCCATATTCTCCCCAAACATCACTTCTTGGAACACTATCCTGAGATGATTCGTCGATTTGGGCCTCTGACAGATTTTTGGACTATTCGCTTTGAGGCGAAGCACAAATTCTTTAAGAGAGTTGTTGAGTTGATGGTAAAAACTTCAAGAATGTCTTGCTCACTCAGGCCAAAAAGCATCAGCTTGCTTTGGCTTACTACTTGGATTTGCCAAGTGTGTTCAAACCTGATCTAGAAGTAGGACGCGTTGCTGTCGTTTCACCTGACACACTTGAACGTTCAGTGAGGCAGGCCATTGAGCATAAATATGGAAACATAAGCACTGTACTTCTTTCAACCCATGCATGCATCTATGGTACCAAATACTCGGAGGGAATGTTTTTGTCTGTAGGGCACACCAGTGGACTGCCTGATTTTGGCGAGATTGTTAAAATGATAATTGTGAACAACAGAGTGTCATTCATCCTCAAACCCTTCAAAGCCTGGTACATAGAGCATTTGCGAAGTTATGAGCTGACGAGTTATTGCACTTCTGAACTGCAGGTTGTGGAACACCAGGAGCTTAATGGATACCATCCACTTTATCCTTATGTCAGAGCTGGCAAGTTAAATATCACACCAAAAACCTTCTTGCTTCACTAAGGTACATTTGATTTTTTTTTTAGGTGTTCACATTAAAATGTAATCATCAATCAAATTAATAACATATTTTTAGTTTTTCCCCAGTTGGAGAGAAACCCTGGAATTTTCCATTCCTATTTCAAAATGCTGTTTCGCGTGATCATCTCCTTACAGAACATTCAAAAAGTTAGACTTGATCCTGTTCCAGATTCTGTTGATGGCCTCAAGCTTGAACTCAAAAGCAAGCTCCAGCTGAAAGATTCTTTTGACCTTCAATATGAGGATGAAGACTTCCATGATTTCTGTAACCTTACCTGCGTAGCTGATCTGCCCACAGACAAGGTAACACTGAAGGTCCTTTTCACCCCGTTTCCAGATACATTGTCAGACTCCAGTTTAGACACTACAATTTTAGGTGAATCGTCATCTCCATCAACTTCTTCACCCAGCATCCATTCAGAGTTAATATCTGCCGCCCGTTCACAGCCATGGCCAACCACCTTTCCCATCCCTGTTTTTACTTATGATGTGGAGCTGAGGCTAAGACAAGGTAATGAGGCATTTCGAAAGGATGGAACACTTATGTCAATTCCCAGAGACATTAAGATTTAAATTCTTGAGAAACTTGCAGAAAATATATACTCATACAAAGCCTATCCTGGGAATGAAGAGATTGAGAGTGTAGCGGCTGCCTTAATTGAAAAACACCCCTGTCTCAAAGAGCCAAGCTCCACATCTGGGTGGTATGGGTGGAAAATTAGTTTGAAGTTTAAAATGGGCAACTACAGACAAAAGCTGAGAGATGCTGGTTGTCAGGAAATGATAGTGAATTCTGAAAGAAGAGGTCTTGGAGAGACAAGAGGAAAGCGAAACAAAGTCAAGAAACCAAGGCGGTGTGAAACTAATTTTCTACCAGATCTAAAGTCTAGAAAAGGAAAAAGAGCAAAAGGCTGTGGAGATGACGAAGAGGACTCCAGACATCACATTTGTTGATGCTGCTATGAGCAGCACGTATTCTTTGAGAAGACAAGAAGTCGTTGATGAGGAGCCACCAGTGTCACAAATGAAAATCCGATGGCCAGCAATTTTCACAGAGAGACAGGTAAATTGTGTTTATTTGTTTCTGTGGGCTTTGAATGAATCAGAAAATATTGGGCTGTGAAAGTTGTGCTGTTCTATTAGAAGATATGGGCAAACTTAATATCCTAACATTATATGAACAGTTTTTTCATGTTGAGTTAATTTTTTTAAACTTGTTAATGTTTTAAGACTGTCACTGAGACCTTGGCATCTTTGTTTAATTTGTAAATGTATTTGTTTTTATAGATCAGCAAAGAATTCACCAGGCTTGTGTCAAAGGACCTGAGCAAGTCCTTTTTGGAAGGCCTAGATGGTCATCTCTCAAAGCTGATGCAGTTATTCCGGTCAAAGCGTTATGAGGACATTCCAGAAATGACTTCAATACTGGAGAGCCTTGATAAGAATGTGAGTCAATGTATTTTAAAGCAGTCTTTCTCTCCCCAAAATGACAATTCTGTGATCATTTACTTACTACTCGCGTCATAAACCTATTGATAGTGACATCTTTTCATACAATGACTTCAGAGTAAGCATCTAAAAAGTAACCTATTCAATTTGCATGTCATATTCAAAGTCTTCTGAAATCATACAATGTCTTTGTATGATGAAAACATAAAAATGTCAGTCTTTGTTTACAATGATGTTTTATTGTATTAGCTACTACATAAATATCAAGCCTCAATGGTTCTTGCAAGTCTTTTGATCAAATGTCATGACACAATAACTAATGAGATTTGATTTTGTTGTAGTATGCTGTAGTAACATCAAAACTGATATGATCAGTTCATTACACAAACTTATAAACTTTTAAAATAGGCAACATGAGTTGTCCTTTATAGATCTTAACAGCCTAGCCATTGTTAATTTTCTGTTATGAATATGTTTGCATGTGTTTGGACTGGCATGTTGGTGAGTAAATGACAATTATCATCTTTGGTAAGCTATCATTTTAAATAATTTAAAGTGTTGTTACAACTCTGCAATACCTTATTGGCCCTCCAGGAGCAGAATTAGGCTGCTTTCACACTGGGCTTGTTTGCTGTGGTCCGAGCCCAAGCGTGATTGTTCCTTGCGCCCCATGCAACGTTGGTCTGGTTTCACACTCAAATGGATTCTGTCGAACCCTGGTGCGTGTGTGTGCATATTATGTCATTTCTAACATGCACGGCGCATGATAAAAAAACAACACGGGTCAATATATTGTGTTCTTTATTAATTCAGTGCTATTATGCACAGCAGAGTGAACAACAGGTTTACTGTGTGTGTGTGTGTGTGTGTGTGTGTGTGTGTGTGTATGTGTGTGTGTGTGTGTGTGTGTGATGCATAAGGTGGTTTTCCGCTGCTTGCAAACAAACTCTTTTGAGAAGACAGTGGATTTCTAAAAATTTGTTGTCCTGATTCCACACGCTATGCGCGAACACTGAAGGCTCACTCTCTCTCATATCCAAGGTAAATCATCAACATTTCATCCCTTACATGTATTATATTTAACTAAATACACCATAATAAGCTAAAATGCATGCACAGGTCACTTTACTTACTGAACAAGTGTGCACCCGAGTCCGTGTTGGTTTCACATTCACCCGAACCGCGGCACAGTTCGAGTGCAACCGAACAAAGACCACTTCCTCCAGGTAGTCTTGGCTTTGGTACCCCAGTGCACACCCGAGTCCACATGACAAAATCACAATGTGAACGCTGTCATGTGGACTCGGCTGTGCACTGAGGTACCAAAGCCAAGAATACCTGTAGGAAGTGGTCTTTGTTCGGTTGCACTCGAACTGTGCCGCGGTTCGGGTGAATGTGAAACCAACACGGACTCGGGTGACCTGCACATGCGTTTTAGCTTATTATGATGTATTTAGTTAAATAAAATGCATGTAAGAGATTATAATGTTGATGATTTACCTTGGATACGAGCGAGAGTGAGCCTTCAGTGTGTTCGCGCATAGCGTGTTGAATCAGGATAACAAATTTGGAAATCCACTGTCTCAAAAGAGTTTGTTTGCAAGCAGCAGAAGCCTACATTATACGACAAACACACAAACGTAAACCTGTGTTGTTCCCTCAGCTGCGCATAATAGCACAGAATTTTAAAAAAAACCTATATATTGACCCGTGTTCTGTTTTCTATCATGCATGTTTGTGATGACGTAATAACGCACCAGGGTTCCATAGCATCCAGTTGAGTGTGAAACCAGACCAACGCTGCGGGGGGCGCCGGGAACAATCACGCTCGGGCTCGGAGTCCAGACTGCAGCAAACAAGACCAGTGTGAAAGCACCCTTAGACACTGTTTACATCCACTATTACATTTTAATTTGGTGCTGCACAAAAAGGTAACAAACAACTGTTGTTGTACCACATCACTGGTGATTTATTTACAACAAAAGTACACAAGTGTACATATTTGAAATTAATGTTTTTATTTTTCAAGACAGAGGGAAGGGGTGAAAGGATAAATGAAATGAAAAACAAAGGATTGAACCAACAAAGCAGGTACCGTAACCATCCTATATTTTACAGACAACAAACCAAAGGATGAGGACTGCAGCATTGCTTGGCCTGCCGTGGTACATGCGAGAGACTCCTTCTAAATTCATGAAGATATGCGAGGTAAGCTGAAACCTTTAAGGCAAAACAAGGGACAATTGAACATTAGATCTATTTAGGGGTATGGGGACTTTAAATTGTTTGTGAAATTGGTTTTAAGTAATAGTACCTTAATTTTGTTTTCATTCTACAAAGCCCAGTGACCGTGAAGAGGATGTGATCAAGGGTGTGGTGATCGGAATCCTAGTGGTTGTGGAAAATGTGATGGAACCTCTCCCAGAATTCTACAATGACGTTGCCCTGGTGATTGAGGAAGAAGTGGTAATGCGTCACCTGAGTGACATACCTAACCCTTTTCTGAACCTGATGGGCCTGGTGTACGCATTAAACCTTGACTACCCAAAGGAATTAAAATTCACTTTTGAAGTGATACAGCGCCTGTTCATTGGAGTTGGATCAGACTCTTGCACCGCAAGAGTTCACTCTTTGAAGAGCAAGTTGGTGAGATAAGATAAACTATTTTCTCCTTGTTGCTACTATTAGCACTTACACTGTTACATTGTTTTAAAGTTAGACCATTGTTATTTTAGATCTTATGGTTTAAGTGTAACGTTGGTATTCTTGAATGTTTTCCAAACAGACTGTTTTCTTGTTAGCTTGTCCTGCTTCCTCTTTCCTTATCATGTTTGACGTTTGATTGGGAATTGAAGACATGGTTTAATTTGAAGTTGTTAAACACAGCTTATTGTGAATTCTGCATGTACACTTGTTCCTGTAAGGAAAATATCTGATCATGACAAGGAGAGTAATTTGTACTATTTTGGCTCTAAAATAGGTCTGTGCATATAGAGAAGTTTGCACGTGTTTCTCTGAGCTGTATATTTTAACAGTGGTAAATGTAGAAACATTTTTTGTCAAAAAGACTGTTTTCTTGTTACCTTGTCCTGCTTCTCTTTCCTTGTCATGTTTCTACAAATTTTACAATTGAAGACACTGTTTTTAGACAGTTTAATGTGATTTTTTTTTCAACGCAGCTTTTATTGTGAATTCTTCATGTACACTTGTTCCTGTAAGGAAAATATCTGATAATGACAAGGAGGGTTATTTGTACTATTTTGGCTCTAAAATGGGTCTGTGCATATAGAGAAGTTTGCACGTGTTTCTGTGAGCTGTGTATTTTAACATTGGTATTCTAGAATTCTTTTCAAACAGACTGTTTTCTTGTTACCTTGTCCTGCTTCTCTTTCCTTGTCATGTCTGATATTTGATTGGGAATTGAAGACACTGTTTTATTTGAAGTTGTTAAACACAGCTTATTGTGAATTCTTCGTTCCTGCAATGAAAATATCTGATAGAGACAAGGAGAGTTAATTGTACTATTCTCTAAGAATGGGTCTGTGCATAAAGAAGTTTGCACATGCTTGTGTGAGCTTTGTTAGCTTTGCAAGCTAAGTCTTTTTGTCTGTTTTTGGGTGCAATGCATCGGTTTAAAAAATAAATGCTAGAATTTCAATTTTGCAGTTGTGTTGATTTCATAAAAAAATCTGGTTCCAGGTAGATATCTAGAACGTCTTGTCAAAGCAAGCAAGTAAGTTGTGATGTTGAGGAAAAATTACTATTTAATGTCAGTTAGACTTGGTTTATGGTTGTGAAAACATGACAAATTAAGTTCAACCAATGTTTTTCAGTTGACTTAAATCTAAATGCGTATTAATTGATACAGCACGTTGGCCCAATTTACTGCAAGTTATTTCAACAAATACATATAAGTTGAGTTAACTTAACTCTTAATGTTGGCTAAAATTAACTCTTAACGTTGGCTAAACTTAACTGAGTCAATGCAACAAGATGACTTGACCAAGTCAAGTTGTGTCAACAAATAATTTTTTACAGTGTATTTAAAAGGTTTACTTTTCTTTTTTATGTTTATTGATCATTGCAATATTTATATTCTTACTTAATATGTTGTATTCTATGTAACTAAATAAAGTGATAGTTTGTTTTATTGTTAAAAAGTGTTAATTACATCAAATCAAACTTTTCATCATCACTGTAAAAGAACAATTACATAATTATTATGCTATTATATCAAATAATGAAAATCCATAGTAAACTTAAACATATATTCTTTATTGGTGTGGAAAATTGGGGTACATAGAAAAATAAAACATCACAATACATCATAATATTAGTTTGTATACAGTGTACAACAAAGCAATCACAATTAAATACTTAAAAGTTACTTTAAGTTATTTAAAAGCAACCTATACATTCAAGTAAATTAGTAATAGGAAACATTTACATTATCCAAAGTAGGATGACATAATCAGTTGAAATATAATTTTTCAAGCTGAATGAATGACATTGTTGTCGTGGGAATTCATGACATCACTGACCTGAGATAAACATACTCTCATGTACACTTATAATCAAACACAATATCTTGTGTTCATGTTCAAAGGCACTCATATATGATAGTGCATTAATACTATAACAAAATTGTTGATAATTGTCATGATTCTTAATATTAATATTAGGGATGGGCGAATCAATCCTGTGGTGTCGATATATCGATATACTCACGCTACTCATTTGGCATCGATTTCCTTAAAAAAAGATCGATATAAACTAAAAATGTATAATTGGGAGTGAATTTATCACTTTCAGCTGTTTTAGATTACTTCCTTAAATTTCTATGTGCCGGGACACCCCTGGCTGTACCTGGCGGCGGCCCATGTCACGTGACAGGAGAAGCAAATGAGCGACATTGTGCGACACAGCCGACAACGACGACACACACACACACACACACAGCCAAGGCCACCAGCCCAGCACGAAAGCGGGAGCCGGACGGAATGAACCGTATAACGTTATGGCAGACAAAAAACTAAGTGTGGTGTTGTGTTATTTTTCACCAGTCGATAAACTCACGGCAAGGTGCCAAGTGTGTGATAAAAAAGTTTCCCACAGCTGCAACACAAGTAATTTATTCAAACATCTAAAGACGACGCACCCCGAGAGCCACAGTGAGCTTGAAAGTCCAGTCTCCTGCCCCACCCGCAGTCCGGCAGAAGACCCTGCACGAGAGTCTGCACAGTAGCCAAGTGTATCAGGTACAGACTTGACAGTGGAGTGATAAAGTCTATAAATATTACAATCACAATCTAATTTTAACAGATACTTCAGGTGAAGGCGATAATTATATCCAGTAACGTTACTGTCCAGTTGTTGATTAGCCTACTTAAAACAGGCCTTGGTTTTTAGTAATGTTTACTGAATATTTTTTTTAAGTAAATATTATATACATAATTTCCACACCTTAAAGGGGAATTTATTGAAGTTGAAAATTGCTGGCACAGAGTATTAAAACAAGATAAGAAAATATGAGATACAATTTGGGGGATTTTTCATCTTTGCTTGACAGTTTTATTTTTTCCATTGAAAAGAAAATATTAAAAACTATGATGTTGGGATATTGGTTTTATTCTATTACATGATTTCTTACAATTGGAAAACATCATTTCATATTTCATTAATTATATCGCAAACTTCTGCAGCTTCTTGCGATTCAGATATGACAGTTAATTGGAAAGTGACGTGAAAACGTTATCCTTTTCAGATGAGTCTCAAAGAGCGCGTGATATCACAACGGGCCTGGCCAAAATGATTGTGAAGGACTTGCGACCCATTTCAATGGTAGAGGATCAAGGTTTCCGGCATTTTATGAAGGTGGTGGATCCCCGATACAAGATCCCTTGTCGAAAATCCATGATGACAGGTAAAATTTCCAAACTGTACGAGCGAGCACAAAAAACAGTAAAGGACTCCATACAATCAGCAAGCAGTCTGGTTTAACAACCGACATGTGGACTGCAAGAACTATTCAAGCTTATTTGACTCTGTCAGGACATTTTATTGACAAGGACTGGCAGATGCAGTCTTGCAATCTTACAACAATCCATGTAGCTGTGCAGCACACAGCAGACAATATATCTCAACTCCTCACAAACATAACTGATGAATGCGGCATCACCCGTAAGGTTCATGCAGTTGTTACAGACAATGGAGCCAATATGGTCTCTGCTGTGCGTAAAACTGGTTGGAAACATATTCCTTGTTTCTCTCACACACTCAACCTCATTGTGAAGGAATCCATTTAGGCTGACACAAGTCTTGAGTCCAGCTTAGAGAAATGCAGTGCTATTGTTCGGTTATTCCACCACAGCGACTGACAAACTAACAGAAGTACAAAATCAGTTGAACTTGCCACAGCATAAACTAATCCAAGCAGTGGATACTAGATGGAACTCTGTGTTGTACATGATTGATTGACAGACTGTATGAACAACAACAAGCCATCACAACTGCACTTTGTCTTCTTGGGAGAAACAACATGTGCCTAAGTGATGGAGAATGGACCCACATCAGGCAGGCCATTGACGTCCTCAGGCCTTTTGAAGAGGAGGTTTCAGCAGATTTCCAAAGTCATACCTCTGGTCTCTCTTCTCCAGCAAGCAACCGCATCTGCTGGGCAGAGTAACAGTCTGGCTTCACAACTTCCCACATAATTTTGTCTGCCCAGATCCGGCCCACATCTGGCACTTGTGGAATGCGGATCTGGCCCACATGCAGCGTGGAATGACGGCTCTTGGGTGGCCCACTCCTGTTTGCCAGATCTGGGCCACAAGCAGGCCATAGCAATGCCACATGTCAGCCAAGAGCAAAGAAATAAACCAGAACTGGACCTTATCTGAGCCACAAAACCTGTGTATATTAAATATGAAGTAATTTCAGCCTCAGTAAAGCCTGTTAACAAGTAGAATCACTGATGGAAAGAAGAGAACAGAAAAAAGACAAGCAGAAACACAAGAACCAAAACTGACTTCAGTCACAGCCTTAGAAGAAATCCACTGAAGATAAAAGACATTAAATCTGTGAAGATCTCAGCAGAGGAGGATTAAACAACTCCACAAACAGCATTACCAGCTTCACTTATTACTAACCAGACTGACTTTATTTCTGTCAGACGTCTACAGAAGTTTTATTGAGAATTAACAGAGGTTTAACTCTGTTTCATTTGAAGTTACCGTAACAGTGATTAGTGTTTCCATTATTTGGGCTCTTAACTCTTGTTATGTCTTTATGGCTGCTATGACAGCGTGTCAAACACATTTTCAGCAGCAAAGAAAGCTAATGTGAATCAGGTCAGGTGATGAAGGTGATCTGTTGATGGTTTTATAATCATCATGAAATAGAATGATTCACTGATGTCTTTTGAATATAACAGTTGTGTTGTTCCATTAGTGTTTGCACATCACAAACCCTGTGTTACTGCAGCATGAGGTCTGGCAATATTACAACAATCAGTCAGAAGATTTTAACAAACACGATCACAAAAAGCTAGCCTGCAATGACACACACAGACATCAACAATCAGTGTATGAATCGCATAAATGGTGACAATCAACAATATGTAGATAAACAGATAATTTCAGAACAGCACTGACACTGACTGAACAAAATAATAGGACAATTCAGCTGCATAATTTATTCATGTTGCAGTGCATGCTGGGAGTTTTGTTCAATGCTGGTACCCAGCATGCATTGCAACAAGGTACTTTTGATTGTCACCATTGTTGAGATTCATACGCGGATTATTGATGTCTGTGTGTGTTATGATTGATCAGATTTTTGTCCTTGTGTTTGTTAAAATCTTCTGACTGATTGTTGTAATATTGCCAGATCTCATGCGGCAGAAACACAGGGTTTGAGATATGAATATATTAATGGTACAACACAACTGTTAGAGTCAAATGACATTATTGAATCAGTCTATTTCATGATTAGTATATAACCATCAACAGATCACCATCATCATCTGATCTCGTTTCACTTTAGGTTTCTTTGCGGCTGCAAATGTGTTTGAAAAACACACTGTCACAACAGCCAAAATAGACAAGAGATATTTTAAGAGTTAAGAGCCCAACTAATGGAAACACTAATCACTGTTACGGTAACTTCAAATGAAACAGAGTTAAACCTCTGTTAATTCTCAATAAAACTTCTGTAGACGTCTGACAGAAATAAAGTCAGTCTGGTTAGTAATAAGTGAAGCTGGTAATGCTGTTTGTGGAGTTGTTTAATCCTCCTCTGCTGAGATCTTCACATATTTAATGTCTTTTATCTTCAGTGGATTTCTTCTAAGGCTGTGACTGAAGTCAGTTTTAGTTCTTGTGTTTCTGCTCGTCTCTTTTTCTGTTCTCTTCTTTCCTTCAGTGATTCTACTTGTTAACAGGTTTTACTGAGGCTGAAATTACTTTATATTTAGTAAACACAGATTTTGTGACTCAGATAAGGTCCAGTTCTGGTTTATTTCTTTGCTCTTGGCTGACATGTGGCATTGCTATGGCCTGCTTGTGGCCCAGATCTGGCAAACAGGAGTGGGCCACCCAAGGGCCGTCATTCCACGCTGCATGTGGGCCAGATCATCTTTCCACGTGTGGCAGATTTGGGCCGGATCTGGGCCGACACAATGTTGCTATGTGGGTTGCAGCACAATGCAAGCGGCGGTTCCAAAACATTGAACGCGACCACACTCTTGCAGTCAGCACCTTTTTGGACATTCGCTTCAGAGACATTGAGTTCTGTGATTCTGCAAATGTGGAAATGATTAAATCACGGATCATCACAGAGATGCAAGCCCTGGCTTGCGCTGAAACACAGTCAACCAGACATGAAGCGCTGCGACTGCGTCAACTGTGACGCAAGGGACACACAGATGCATATATTGAAATGAGAAGATACACGGAGGAAAAGGTAATCCCAAGGAGTGAGGACCCTTTGATTTGGTGGAAAGAAAATGAAACCACATTTTCACTGCTGAACAAAGTTGCGAAAAAATACCTCGGAACTGTTGCGACGTCTGTTCCAGCAGACAGACTCTTCTCTAAGGCCGGAGAAATAATCAGCCACAGGCGTAATCGTCTTAAAGCGAAACATGTGAATATGCTACTTTTTCTGAACAGCAATCTGAAACTTCAGTAAAGTGTGACGACATATCTCGAGTGCACTAAAGGCGTGATGGTGTCAGACAGTTTTCTAGGTCATTTTTCCAAGTTCATTTTCTCAGGGAACAACTGTCTTTGTTATGCAGGTTTATAGGATAAGGAAATCCTAGTTTATTATGATCTTTATGACGTCTTGTTTTTGCTTCACTGAAGTGTTACATGTTTACTTCTACAAAGAGGCTCGGAACATAACATTGTTCATTGGTCTGTATTTGTCTTGTGTTTTGTCTTAAATGTAATAATATTCTTAGTGACAAAAATTGCCAATAAGAAATTAACGGTATCGATGAAAATGCAAGAAAAAGTATCGGTATGGTATCAAATCCTAAAAGTGTGGTATCACCCATCCCTAATTAATATATGTAGTTATTCACGAGCTAAACATAAGCCCTTCTCTTCTGCACAATGGTAACGATCAAAACTTCAACAAAATATAAACTCTTTTAAATGTCAAATATAACTGAACATATAAATGATCAATATATTAAATGAAATAACAGCATATTTGAAACTTTGCAGATTTGCAGGCCCGAACTACCAGACTGAAGAACAGCTTCATCCACCAATGAAGCGGTCAGGACGTTGAACTCTCCTCCCTCTTTTCTCTTAGCCCTTCCCTCAGATGAACTGAACTGTGACTCTTCACCCCCAGAACACACACACACACACACACACACGCACACACCCACACTCACACACAAACACACACACACACACGCACGCACACACACACACACACACGCAAACACACACACACACACACACACAATCACACGCACACACAAACACGCACACACGCACACACGCACACACACACACACGCACACACACGCACACACACACACAAACACGCACACTCGCACGCACGCACGCACACGCACACACACACACACACACACACGCACACAATGCACCAGGCACTTTTACAATTGCTGCTCTCTCTCTTTGCATACTGTATGCACTTTATAATGTAAACATATTTAAATTCTGATGTGTTTTATTGTATTTTTGTATTATTATACTTGTCTGATATGTTGGTGTTTTACTCCATGGGTCTGAGGGAAACGGAATCTCAATCCTCTGTATGTCCTGTACATATACAGTTGTAGAATTGACAATAAACTTGAACTTACAGTTTTTTTCAGTCGCTAACAAGCGTTTGTCCAGCCAGTTGTCACATTTTCAAAACTCTAAACACAATTAGCACAGCATCGGTCTTTTGTGGCCATACCATTCACACATTTCATGTCGTTTTCACACAATATGCAGTCAGTGAACACATTTCCACAATGCTTACATTTTCTTAACAGACAAGCTATACCTCGCAACAAAATTATGGATTGTTTTTGTAGTATTTACGAATGTTAACACACAACATCCCACAATAGCAATGACAATATTCCAAACCTTAGATACAGCATAAAAACCTCAGCTTCTGCAATGATCAGTTCAAAAACAATATATCTCAGCTGATAATAAACAAACAATTGAATAATTGACACAGAGCTGATTTATGTTGGGTAAATTGGGCCAACCACAGCTGATTCCAGACTGGCTTAAGGTTATTTTTTTCTATTACATTGACACTTATACAGTAAAAGAGGACTTTGAGGAGTGATGTTTTTGGAAACAGAAAAAGACAAACACTGTAATGTTTGGACGAGGAAGAGTAAGAGCAAGAGGCCCAGGGAGAAGAGCAGGCCCATGGAGAGGGCAAGGTCGAGGTGTAAGAATGCGTGGTGGTGGCATTCCAAGGGCTGCAAGAACAGTAGTCAGTGATGAAATTCGTGCCACTATCATTGATCATGTAATCAACCACGGTCTTTCACTAAGAGAGGCTGGTGAAAGAGTCCAGCCCAATTTGAGGCGGTCAACGGTTGCATCCATTATACGCATCCTTCAACAAACGAACAGGTAAGTATTGCATTTTACATGGATTTACGCGCATCCTTGCCTTTCTCAATGATCTCCACAAGCGCCTGGGTCCAGAGCAGGATCAGGAGGGTGAAAACATGAGGACCTTTGCAATTACCTGGGACAATGTGGCTTTCCATAATTCGCAAGCAATAACAACATGGTTTGAAGTCCACCCAAGACTGGTAAGTCTCTTCCTTCCACCCTATTCACCTTTCCTCAACCCCATAGAGGAGTTCGTTTCTGCATGGAGCTGGAAGGTTTATGACCATCATCCACATGACCAGATGTCCCATGGATGCTGGCTTGAAGCCATGGATGCTGGCTGCAGGGGTTTTATCAAGTGCATCGCCTTGGATAATATCAGATGTGATGTTGATGAAAACATGTGGCCGAAGATTGCAGAGATTAGATACAGTAATTTTGTGCTTTTTTTTTGTTCCCCCCCTTTTTATCTGGACTTTTTTGCTGTTCTTTTTTTGTTCAGAATGCTCTTGTGTGTTTCATGGATATTTTATTCACTGTAAGCAATACTGTAAAACTTTTTCTGTTCTATCATACCATGTTTCTACTGTACCTCCTGTAGTAAACAGTAAAGGAAAAAAAATAACTGATTTGCTTTTTACTGGAATGCTTTTGAATGTGAACATTACTGTACATGGACATAGATTTCCCAACCAATAAATTTAGTGTTAAAACGGTGGATTGCATGTTTTGCATGCAAATACCTGTAAAACTGAAACATAAAAGTTTATGCAGTTTTTGTAATGTCAACAATAGCCAGTATTCTGAAACCTGGTGTACTTTGATTGACTGAATGTACCTTGTGAAGTGAAAACAAGTGTTATTCTTTGACAGAATAATTTCATTTTGAGTCAGATTTCCAGTGTTTTGGTAAAGTTAGTGAGTGCAGAGAAAGATGTGTTCTATTTTGAAATGAAGAGTTAGTATATATTTAACAAAATGTGTTTTTGAGAAGAAAATTATCCATTTGGCCAATTGTGTTTTGTAGGTGTGAGTCTGTGTTAAGAGTTTAGAAAAAATATCTGAAGTATGGTTAAGCGCTTGTTAGCGATTGAAAAAAACTGTAAAGGTAGGGTAGGTCAGAATTGTCTAAAAAAACTTTTATTCAAATTTGTTTAAACTGTCTTTATATACCAATACATAATTAAAATGCAAGTACTCTGAAATAGAGAGTATAAAAAACTGAGTGACTCTAGTGTATTTAATCTTCAATAAACACAGCTCATTAATTCCATTCACTCCCACCTAAAAACGGGTGCGCGACTGCGCGCACATGGGCAGAGCCAATAATAGCGGCGGTAGTCATGGCGACGGAGAGTGACAGAGCAAGCCAATCACTTGTTTCGTCCCGGTAGGAATTAATGAGCTGTGTTTTTTGAAGATTAAATACACTATAGTCACTCAATTTTTATACTCTCTTTTTCAAAGTACTTACATTTTAATTACAGTGCTATGCATAAGTTTAGACACCCATGCTAAAGTTGCCTAAAAAGAGGAATAAAAAATCATCTTTTGGAAATTTATCTTAATGCCTTAATTTAAAAAAATGAGGAAAACTCCAACCTTTAACCCCCTGGGGTCGGCAAACGCGCGGGCGCGTTTTGCTAGTTTTTTTTTACATAGCAGCAAAATAGACCTAAAATACTCAGTCAGTTTTGGTCATACAGCCTTAAGAAATATGAGAAAATAAGCTGTTAAATGTCTACTTTTTTATGTGTCCACTTACAATCGAAATAAAACATTGTGCTTTTGTAAAATAAAGAAAGTAAACAGGGAGTGCTTTATGCCTCTCCGTCTCCGTGAACTTTTTTTCTGAAGCACGTTTCTAAATTTAAACAAATCTCAGCGAATACTATTCACTCAGACATGAGCTATATATCTCTATAATCATTTAAGTGTGTAGTTTTAAATTATCTAATTCAAAACTAAAACAAATATTCTCTGTTTATGTAATCTATATAAAAAGAGCGAGAGATCAGCTGTGCTCATTATCCTTCTGGCACCTCATTACTCCGCTAATGTGACACGCCCATCGAGAGCGCGCGCTATTCAAACGCAGATAATCTGAAGCAACACATGCAAACCAGTCAACGCCCACAACAGCTGGAGAACACACTCGCTGTGAGGAATAATAATATCGTGATAATTCTGGAAATTTTACCTCAAACGTGCTGGAGTAGCCGAACAACGGATCCAGCTGCAGATCATCAGTAAGTGCTTTGTTCTAATCGCGATATGAAATGGTGTCTGTAAACCGCAAAAGACTGTTTACATTTGAATCGCGTTTCTGTGTTTGAATGAATGAACGGCGCATACTGTTGTTTACTACAGCTCGCGCGAGTTTCGCTTTTAGCAAACTATCTATATTGCCTACTGAGATGAGTAAAAATCGACTGAATACGTTGAAATAAAATGTATTTGTATAAGCAACATATTAAACTGCAAATTAACATTTATGCCCTAATATATATTATAAAAGACCATATGTTACAGACGAAATATGAAAGACAAAATTTCGTTTTGGATAGATTATTTATAAAGCTTTTACTGCCACATCAAAACCTAATTTACAAGGTGCAAACAAAATCTTAAAAGGTCAATATAAGCCTTCTCTATAAATTATTTTTGTGTTTTATTAGTGACAAATTTGGGGAGAGGATAGCCTACATAATCCAAAACTTTCTGAAAATACGAATGAGAATTAACTGCACAATTACTAGAAATGTTTACCTTGGATATTATACAATTTGCAAGCATACAGTTTGTGGAAAAATACACTTTTTTTCAAGATGTTTCCAACTCTGAACCAATTCTGTAGTAATATATATGTATGTATATATATATATATATATATATATATATATATATATATATATATATATATATATATATATACCGGTATATATATGTATGTATGTATATATGTATGTATATATGTGTGTGTGTTGTCTTTGCATTTTTTCTTGTAGCCACAGTGACACCTAAGGCTCATTAGTATGCACTGCAGCATTAGCAGGTCTTTGTCTTCAGGTGTGAATGAGGACATTATTCATGACCTTGTTGGATCATTCACGCCCACCTGCATATTGCCTTTCCAAACAAAAAGTGTCTTACAAAATTTAAATCAATCTATTGTTTAATGTGAACGATTAGCCCGGATGATTTTCAGATCATTTTGAAGTAAATACTCTAGCCGACAAGATCCATTAGTCAAAAGTATTGTGGGAATATGTGAAGTTGGTCGTTTGTGGTCTTATATCAGACAATTTAAGTTTGAGTTTTTTGAATAACCACGCATAAATAATATTCTCTCAAAAATGCAAACATGTACATATATGTTGCTCACATATTATGATAGCCATGTTCGTGCTAAATAGAGTGTAATTACACCTTTGCCATTAATATGTTTATAAGCAACTGAAAAAAATACAAATATCAGGGCATTTCAAAACATCCCAAGGGCCCCAAAAACACCTTAGACTCCAGAGGGTTAAGGACACCAATTTTCTTTGTGAATGAATAATGTATCGTAAAAAAATAAATGTTCTTCCTTAAAATACAGGGTGCATAAGTCTGGACACCCCTATGTTAAATTCCCATAGAGGCCGGCAGATTTTTATTTTTAAAGGCCAGTTACTATATGGATCCAGGATACTCTGCATCCTGATAAAGTTCCCTTGGCCTCTGGAATTAAAATATCCCCACATCATCACATACCCTTCACCATACCTGGAGATTGGCATGGAGTACTTTCCATAAGATCATATCTCAATGCAAATCAAACCAGCTATTAGGCTAACTGAAATAAAACCATGCCAATCTCCAGGTATGGTGAAGGGTATGTGATGATGTGGGAATATTTTAATTCCAGAGGCCAAGGGAACTTTATCAGGATGCAGAGTATCCTGGATCCATGAAGTAACTGGCCTTTAAAAATAAAAATCTGCCTGCCTCTATGGGAATTTAACATAGGGGTGTCCAGACTTATGCACCCTGTATTTTAAGGAAGAACATTTATTTTTTTACGATACATTATTCATTCACAAAGAAAATTGGTGTCCTTAACGGTTGGAGTTTTCCTAATTTTTTAAATTAAGGCATTAAGATAAATTTCCAAAAGATGATTTTTTATTCCTCTTTTTAGGCAACTTTAGCATGGGTGTCTAAACTTATGCATAGCACTGTATGTATTGATATATAAAGACAATCTTTAGACAATTCTTACCTACACAACCTTTAATGTACCACTCCTGGCCCAACTTCGAGTGATCGTGGCGGTGAGGAAGGAGACCACTCCTGGCCCAACTTCGAGTGATCGTGGCGGTGAGGAAGGAGACCACTCCTGGCCCAACTTCGAGTGATCGTGGCGGTGAGGAAGGAGACCACTCCTGGCCCAACTTCAAGTGATCGTGGCGGTGAGGAAGGAGACCACTCCTGGCCCAACTTCGAGTGATCGTGGCGGTGAGGAAGGAGACCACTCCTGGCCCAACTTCGAGTGATCGTGGCGGTGAGGAAGGAGACCACTCCTGGCCCAACTTCGAGTGATCGTGGCGGTGAGGAAGGAGACCACTCCTGGCCCAACTTCGAGTGATCGTGGCGGTGAGGAAGGAGACCACTCCTGGCCCAACTTCGAGTGATCGTGGCGGTGAGGAAGGAGACCACTCCTGGCCCAACTTCGAGTGATCGTGGCGGTGAGGAAGGAGACCACTCCTGGCCCAACTTCGAGTGATCGTGGCGGTGAGGAAGGAGACCACTCCTGGCCCAACTTCGAGTGATCGTGGCGGTGAGGAAGGAGACCACTCCTGGCCCAACTTCGAGTGATCGTGGCGGTGAGGAAGGAGACCACTCCTGGCCCAACTTCGAGTGATCGTGGCGGTGAGGAAGGAGACCACTCCTGGCCCAACTTCGAGTGATCGTGGCGGTGAGGAAGGAGACCACTCCTGGCCCAACTTCGAGTGATCGTGGCGGTGAGGAAGGAGACCACTCCTGGCCCAACTTCGAGTGATCGTGGCGGTGAGGAAGGAGACCACTCCTGGCCCAACTTCGAGTGATCGTGGCGGTGAGGAAGGAGACCACTCCTGGCCCAACTCAGAGTCCACGTTTGAATTTGTCGGAGTGAAAGACAATTCATACAGAATGAAGTGTGTAACTGTTAGCCTTCACGAGGACGCCGACGCACTGAATCGTTCTTTGTTTAAATCGTTTAAAGTTACTATTAGATGTTTGAAGGTACTATTAGACTATTACCTTGGCAAACTATACATCATAAGACTCAAGTTTCAGTATTTGACCTTTAATGTATTCTGAGAAACTTATATTGACAGTTATGTCTTAATTTGTGTCAGGAGTTAACGCCTGTGCTGTCGTCATGAAAGGCAAAACATTATTGGATCACACTTCTGGTCTGGCCTAAATAGTGTCTCATTCTTTTTTCTTTTATCATTTGTTACATTCTACAATAATTTTTTAAGGAGAATTTGAAAGTTTGACTGTTACCACTCTGCAAAGTATAGTTTAAAAACTAATATTCACAATCATTTTGGTAAGATAGTGGATTGTGATCCTGTCTGAAATAAACTGATATCATTTTGTGATATGAGACCCACACAGAGGCTTGGTCAGATTTAGTACATTTCAATACATTTCAATACATTTCACTGCAGTTTATTTCATTATTATTATTTTTATTCATAAATTCAGTTTAAAATCAGTCCAAAGGTAGAAATCAATAAGTTTATTTATATAACTTTATTTGAAAAAGTTATTGTAACAATATTACACATAATATTTAGTAGTAGTTCAGGCTTTATTTCTTTCATGGAATCTACCTGAATAAATCAAGCAAAATCCCCTGATTCATCTTTGACACTGATTCTCAAAGTGTGGCGGCTCCCTCTAGTGGTACGCAGAGGAATCACTGAATTTCGCATGTTTGCTTTTTGTTTGTTTTTTGCTGATGAACAACCAAATAACAAATAGTTAGAGACATCTTTTTAAGAATAGGAGATCTTAGTGATGCATATTGATGTATATTATGCACAATTCTTAAGTGTAGTCCTTTCCCCTTGTTGGGGATACAAAATGTATAGAGCCATGCTTTTCTACAACTAATCTTTTCTATCAAGGAATTCCCCCAAAAAATCCCCTCGGGGTAATTCGTTTTCTTGACTGAGACACATCTCTTATAGTTTTACTGCTACATTTTAGGTCGTAAATACTCTTATCATTTGAAGAGATTGTGAAGAGTGAATATAAATTACATTTCATTAAATGAACAAGACCATTTGGTATAGTTTTTACCATTGTAAGAAATTCCTTACGGATAACTGGGAAATTATATTTAGACATGAAATAATAATAACCTTGTGGATAGATAGTACCTTTGATAATCAATACCTTTTCATGCCAATTCTTAAGTAAAATGGACTTGTTCTTTGCAAGAATAGTTTCATTGTTCCATAGCTTTACTATATTTGGGGAGAAATTGTGGACAAAGCAAAGTGTCCATGCCAAAAGAGCCGGTTCGTGGAGTTTAGAGAGTTTTATGGGGAGCTTAGAAGGGGAGAAATTACAAGTTAACAGAAACTTAAGCCCTCACACTTTTCTATAAATATTATGTAGGATAAAATACCAAATAGACTCTGGTGCAGTGGCGGCTGGTGCTAAAAAAATTTTGGGGGGAGCAAACAAACTGAATTATTAATACAGGACTGAATGTAGGCTAATTGTTAAATAACCATTTAACAGTGATACTAATGTATCATTAGCATGATACTGCTTAGCTAAAAATGGAAATTCAGCATTTAAAGCATGCCATAAGGTATTGGGCAATAGCCAATTGCTAAAGAAATTGGAATTGTTGGGCTAAATGTATGGTATAATCTCAGTATTAAATTTTTTTTCTATTTGAATAATAATAAAAAAATCTGTATTTAATAATAATAAAAAATGTAATATCCTGTATTATTGTCCTGCAAACAATGTTCACATAGTGAATGTAACCTTGCAGTCTAAAAAAGGAGTAAAATCACATAACATTCTAACATTGCAACATTACAATCTAAAAACAAAATAATGATTTTTAAAGAAGTAGTTAAATTTACTAAACTTAAAATAAATAAAAACATGACTGATATCATAAAAATACACTTGTAGGTTTGAAATTCTTTAGCACATTTATGTTCACCAACAACAACAAATATTCAACGACAAATATTTTAGCAAAATATATTTATAATTTATTATTAATGTATATTTTAGTCAGAATTATTGCGCTCCTATTAACTTTCTAACATTTACAGATGGAGAATATCTCCGTGGAATGTAAGTTATGCATTGAGGAAATTATTGAATGTCACATCAATATTAATAGAGGTATATTTGTTTCCGCCAATCGCTGCACAAGTGACAAGCTTGCGTATGATGACGAAAGCACGTCAGGGCGAGCCTCCCGGAACCCATAGAGAATGCATTTCGAAAAAGAAAATATTTGTATGGAAGTCTATGGGAACACTCATAGAGTGAAAGAGTGAAATCGCCCCAAAAGAGGCGGTACTCCACAGAACGTGACTGGATGCAGATAGGACTATATCCAGAGACAGAACAAACAGTGACTGCTAGCGTAACTCTGTGGTTGAAGTCCCTTTCACACTGTGGTGGTGCGTCGCCCAATCGCCCTAATGAAGAAACCGCCCCTGCTCTGGTGAATTCACCATTCCTTAACCAATTCATTTTGAAAGTATTATTAACATAAAAAATCAAGCACGTCAAATCCTCGATACGCTTTCTTGCCACATAAAACCTGTTTCTTCAGATGCGGATGTTTGTTTTTCCAAGAAAAACTTAAATAAGAAACTATTACTTTTTTACAGGTATTATCAAGGACAAATAATGAAAAAGATGGATAAAGCGAGCAGGACCTTCAGCTTTTATTGACAGAACTCTGCCAAGATAAATCTCTTTGAAGACAATTGTTAAATATTAGTTTAGCTTTTTTAATGTTAGGGAGAAAATGCATATCTTGTCTAAGAGATATTCTCTTGGAGATATGGATATTTCACGTGATCTTTAATGGGTATATTATTCACAGAGGTTTCAAGAGTGTTGAATAAACAAAGAATTTGACATTTAGGAATATTAATTTTAGACCAGAAGTCTCTGAAAAGGCATTAATGGTTTCAAGAGCCTCACCAGCCTGATTTGTGTTGTCTAAAAACAGGGTTGTGTCATCCGCGAGCTGTGAAGTCTTGATCTCACGCTCAAATGGACACTTCTTTAATAGCAGGATAGTTCCGAATACTGAGAGAGAGAGTAATTCTACAACTAACAAACAATAAAGCAGAGATTCCACAACCTTGCCTCACTCCTCTATTAATCGGACATCTATTAAAAGAATCACATTGTAAAAGATAGAAAGATATTAGATAGAATAGCAGTTAATGGCAGCCTTCAAACTTTTAAAACTTTCTTTCTTTCTCTTTCTTTATAATCTTTCTTTCTAACTCCAAACTGTTCAAATAATGACAGATGGAAAGGCCCATTAGCTGCCATTCTATGTACTATTTCTGTTAGTTCCCAGCATGCTTTGCATATGGTTGAATTAAGAGAGAATAAATGTTCAAATTAAGTGTTTTTTTATGTTTTTTGGAGAAAATGAGAGGACTTGATAGTGTGTAATTGTGTTTAATGTTCAATTACATTGGAATTATTAGAACCATTTAAATGAATGTGGGTTACCATTGTGGAGAAGAGTTGAGCATTTAGTTTGCTATAATAATAAATCATCAACATTCTGGCTTTGACTGGTATCATTTATAAACTGCTGGTGGGGAAAAAGTTAATAATTTGACTATTTATATGGAATAATCGCACTGGTACTAATAACATAAATAATGAAATTAAACAATAGGTTAAGGGAAATTGTATTTTATTAACAAGATTAATCAAAGGTTGCATTACAACAAAACAGAGAAGAGAACTATATACAATAGCAAAACTAAAGCAGAAATAACAAATAAATAGTTAATAATAAATGTGTTTTTTTGCAGTGAGGATGTTTTTCCAGTTTAACTCAATATTCAAAGCGCTTCTTGTGCAGCACAAGCTTGTAGGACTTCTTTGCCTTCATGGTAACTGTCAGTGTAGTCAGTGTCACTGTACAATCACACACTCATTTACATGCAGAAAAATGCAGCGTCTTTGTGGAAACTGGTCAACACACAGCGCTGGAAAGGACTGCTTGTGCAGGACGTCCCAGGGAAAGGGCCTGGTGTGTTCACCGGCAGGACGAGGACATCTGTGCCTCGACCGCTGACGCTCCCACTGCCCCAGTGTTAGGACCTGTGGAGCGAAACATGCACATGGACCCCTGCGGGCCCTTCTTGAGGAGCCATCAGAGACACCGGGCAGGACAGCGTGTCAGACGCATCCACCCTCTGCTCTCGGCTCGTGGACGCACCAGACCCAGCTCTACAAGACCAATGCAGAAACAATGAAGAAAGTGCCAATGAATGACTGCTCTGAGCAGCAACATTACAAGTAATAATCATCATGTCGTTCATTAGATTTCATATTGCTTACCGTGTTTTTCCAGCAATCTGCTCAACCAGACGCTGCGGCAGGAATGCGTCTGCAGGCGTTCTCATGCGGTAGTGCTTCTCGGCTGTCTCCGGAGTGTGTCCCGACGGCCACCGCATTACGCTGCACGTCCGGCAGGTTCTCAGCAGCGTCTCGAGGGCCGTCCGGGCCTCACCGCTGGAGCGTTGCATCCAGAACACAGGCCAACATTACAATGAGAAGAACAAGTGGACCTTGTGCACGTTTGTGTACTGCAGATTGAGTAACAACACTATGCAGATATGCATAATGGCACGCACTTGGCAGGGAGTCTCTTTAGGTCATTACAGGGGTTGTGGATCGGCCTCCCCGTGCTCCAAACAAGAAAATGGCCGTCGCGTCGTCCCCTGACCTGAGACCCTGGAGCATCACCGGCCGAATTTGGTCAAAGTACAGGCCAAACCACTGAGGAAAAATAAATAAATACATTTAAAAACACACACACACGTTCCTGGTCAGCGGTCAGAGGAACTTGGGCGACCTGTGATGCGGCCGCTTGGTGCTCCTTCACCGCCACAGACGAGCCGTTCTCTGTACGCTTCTCCCCTGCCATTCCTCAACCTGCGAACACACAGTTCTGCACATTCAATGACACCTCTCACTAATAATCAAAAGGTACACACACATCTCTGGAACATGATCACGGAGTTGGAAAATGGATCATCACCCCCTTGTTTAGTACTTTGTTGAACCACCTTTTGCTTTAATTACAGCCTTTAGTCTGTTGGGATATGTCTCTACTAACTTTGCACATCTACACATTGCAATATTTGACCACTCTTCTTTGCAGTACTGCTCAAATAATTGTTACTGCTCTGGTGATTTTTAGGCCACTCAAATACATTTGATACATTTTTCTTAAAATACAGTTGACAAGTTTAACTACAAAAAACAGATTTAAGTTTCAGTACAACTAGCAAGCAGCAGCTTTTTCATTAGCATTTCAGTGGCCTCTGTGTGTGTGTGTGTGTGTGTGTGTGTGTGTATGAGAGAGAGAGTTGGGGGAGGTGTGCATGACTACA
This sequence comes from Phoxinus phoxinus, assembly GCF_949152265.1. Classification (NCBI taxonomy): domain Eukaryota; kingdom Metazoa; phylum Chordata; class Actinopteri; order Cypriniformes; family Leuciscidae; genus Phoxinus; species Phoxinus phoxinus. Next base: position 111,279 of record NW_027639397.1, on the reverse strand, counting down.
CACAGAAGCACTTATAGTAAGTTTAGGCTCAGATTAAAAGACAGGTATTTTCTGTTTGTATCTAAACAAACAAAGACTGAAAACTAGATATGGATGGTCAATAAAACATTGCTAAAACAATAAAGCTGGTGGGGGCCTAAGACTTTGTACTGTACTCGTCGTCTGCAAAATACTGGAGAGAAATAAAAATCAAACGAAAAAATAACAATTGCAACTGGAGAGTTTAGGGGCTTTTCCACTACACAGTACCAGCTCGCCTCGACTCGCCTTCGTTTGGTCAAAGTTGTTCCTGCTTCCAGATACTTTTTTTCGTATCACCTCCGGCGAGGTTCTGAGCGAGCTGAGGCGATACTAAAATGCAGTGGCGGGCCGTGCATTTCACACCTAGGCCTTCAGTGATGTCCAACCTGAATAACTTTTAGTTTAGCAGCACACGCACATTCTCTATAATTGTTGTGAAATTCCTGTTTTTATTTTGCCCCGGCAGGTAAAGGGTTAATGCGGGTTCGGGAAAGGCCGGGTAGAAACGAGCGAGTGAGTTCGGCTTGTGTACAGTGGTTCTTGCGTACCGATTATAAATTCAGAAACGGATCCTCTCTGTCTTATCCTTCAATGGTTACAGTAGTATTAATGTTTGAAAAAATACGTTGTTTCGATCATACATTTACAAGAAAAATTAGGAAGAAAATCATATTCAGCACGGACAAAACCGGGGGCCAAAAATGCATTATACTCTCCAAAACTACTGATTATTTTTTTTACACAAAATCCATCCTAATTTCCTTCCTCAAAAAGACTTAAATGACTTGGTTGTACAGGTTGTCTGTGCGTTTCAGTCCCAACAAGCTTTTCTATCGCCATCGAGGCTAATGTGCTGAAAGTCCAGTCTGTCCCGTCGTATTTCTGGCATAAGTTTTAATTGGCTTTAGTGCTGAGAGTGTGTGCTCGACAGAAGCAGTAACGTTAAACAGGGAAAACACCGCAAAACATGACGATGTGTAACGTTACAGCCGACACAAGCTCTCACACAGATTTATGAATGATATCAATGAGATCAGCGGGACTTTTGCCTTCAAAATCAGTCCTGATACATTGCAGTCCGTTCTGTTTTTACCCGGACAGATCGATAGAGGTTCGTGACTCTGCGTATGCTGGATAAGGGATTTTTTCCGGTAGGTTTGAACCTGCTGGTGGTCGAGGAAGGAAAGAAACATTAATTTGTGGGTTGAAAAACGATTAAATCTACAGGAATATATTTTAGTTTACACAGTTCGCTACAGATGCGGTTAGCTAGCTCTGACTACCAGTAATAATAGTACACGCTCTGACCATCCAATCAAAGGGCGTGGATATGCTTACGTTATTGTCCGCCTGCTAGATGGCCCCAGTGCAGTCAACTCGAAATCTGATTGGCTGATTAAATCTGACTGATTATCTGATTGGTTAAAGCAACAGTTTCATTGCCATTCATTTTAAGCTACAGGCGCCCGCACTATCGATTCTGAAGGCCTCGAGGCAGATATATTTGACCCTGGCAACACTATGATTGGATAAAAGCGCTAAATTAAACATACACTACTGGAAGCAGCGCAACCAAGAGAAAAGCTATGAAATTAAGAGAATGGACTATTGGGAATAATTGAATACTCATTAATTCATATATATATATTAAAGTGCAAGTCAGTGATTCTGATAGTGTGTCGGCCAGCAGAGAAGACCCTGACGGCCCACCACTGCTAAACTGTGACGTGACACACGGCAGACTGCTGATTGCTCAGAGAGACTCGTCACTATTCACTGCGTCATCACTGCACGCGCCAGACGGAGTATCCTGAATAACCCCGCCATTTTTAAATAGTTTGGCCAGAGATTGCGTGATATACCCATTACTAATATTATGTAAAACAGCATACACTCGATTTCCTCCATTGTCCTGTGTGTGTGGTGTTGTAAAGTGTTCTTTCATCGAAGCATTGACCAGGAGACCATTGGGATCGCGGTCAACAGAAGTTATTCTTTATTGAGAACTCCGCTGTACGGGCTGCAGTACTTCCAGCATTATCTAAATCTAAACCGTTTACATTGCAATATAATCTCCATTCCAAGGAGGAGGAGACTTCTGGGGGTGGAGACAAATTCAAACGAATCATACGAAAGCAGGGAGGGGTTGATTCTATCCAGCGAAAAACCTGTATGGCAGTTTATCTAGATTGCTCCAGAGAAACCGAGCCAATCAGCATATAACACTCTATTGTATTGCTAATCCCATCATCCCACTTGATGACTCAAACCTTAACATTATCATAGAGACAAAGGCACCGCTGTAGCTTGAGCTTAATGGGCAGGAAGTGCATAAAGACAAAAGCTAATGTCAGACTCCTGAATTGCTTGACTTAATCTTCATCTATACCTTAAATGCTAAAATCAGTATTCTTCACCGTGATGATTAAGAAAGCATATCTGAAAAAGATTCCTAAAATGTGTTATTCTTCAGTGGGTAGCGGGTGTGTGTCGCGTAGAAGATTAGGTCACGGCAGTCTCCTGCGCCGTCGCTATGACGACCAGGTACTATTGTGGAGGTACTATCTGCAATGGAAACCGGAGCAAACGCGAGCCGAGTGGAGTTGAGCTGGTACTGGTAATGGAAAAGCCTGCATAGAATATGTCCATTACCTCATCAAACTCCCCGAGGAGGAAGATCTGGGAAAGCGGGACTGGGAGGAGGTGGGGGTGGACGATGAGGGAAAATAGGACCCATCTCCTCCGATGAGGAAGAGTGCTCGCTGTCCTGCATAATAACACAACATCTGTCCAACTGCACATCATACGATAATCTCTGTCTAAAACACAGGCACGGTTTGATGACAAGTGTACTCACAGTGCGGCTTATAACCACGGTTGTTGCCTTGGGGAAGAAAAACACATGAAATGTGAATTATTACCACAAGCTTTAATCTGTTCTAAATCAAGTTAATAAGGATTAGGATTTGGCGAATGACAGCATTGTATATGAATACTTATTTCTACTTCCCACATCACTTGCTCCTCACGTCACCACACCGCTGTCACTCCTTGTGTCTTTGTGCACACACCGAGACAAAGAAGAATATATATATAGGCTATTATTACTAATATTAAACACAAAGAGACTTCATGCCACATTTATTATTTGTATTTATCACATTAAGATGATCATCAAGCCTGTATTTACTTGATCAGAAATACAGCATTCTATTAAAAAAGGTTGTGGTTTTTAGGCAAACAGAGAGTTTTAAAGTATATGGATACCCAAAGCTATTTTATGTTTGTTCCACCTGGATATTTTATATTGACTTATTTGAACTAAGTTCCATTTTTATTTATGCATTACATGTAAACAAAATCCTGTGTATGATGTATATTTTGTCAAGGTAATAACATTAAATCTGATAGTAACTTTCAACTATTTAAAAAATAAATAAACGCTGCAGTGCGCCCGCGCTCTGGTGAAGCTTAACAGGTTAAACTGAAAAAATTCACATTCTTTAACACGCTCATATAATACAACTTTTGGCTTGTTCTGAATTCCGATTGATGAATCTGAACGTGGTTGTGGCAAGGGGGATGTGGTCCAGAGAGAGAGAGAGAGAGAGAGAGAGAGAGAGAGAGAGAGAGAGAGAGAGAGAGAGAGAGAGAGAGAGAGAGAGAGAGAGAGAGAGAGAGAGAGAGAGAGAGAGAGAGAGAGAGAGAGAGAGAGAGAGAGAGAGAGAGAGAGAGAGAGAGAGAGAGACACTTATTTTAACAAACAATTATAAACAAATATATTTGTTCAACACAATATGATGATGATGAGGATGATAACAATCATTCATCATCACAACAAATACATAAATAAATAAACATAAAAATGTTAACACCAATTCATCATCATAAAGTGTACATAAAACATGGTTTATCCCCCAAATTTCCATAAAATGCTCTATACGCCCAAATAATTTATAGTACGCATATTCCACTCTGAGACGAGAACCCACTAGACCCAAAAACATGAAAACTGGATTTACTGCATCTTGTCCTAATATCTTATTTTGTCTAGTTTTCCAGATGGCTAATTTTGCATTACCAAAAAAAAAAATGAAGTAAAACCAAAACATTCTTTTGCTCAACGGTGTACTTTGGACCAAAGATGAACAACTGAAAAGAGAAAGTTTCACCCAAACATGTAACCCACTCTGTTAACAAGGAGAACAAATCCATCAACCTTGTACATTGCATGAACAAATGAAAAACATCTACACAAAAAGGACAACCCACACTAACACTAGGATCAATATGCACCACATGCCTGTTTGTAGCTATGCATCCGTGTACAATCCTCCACTGGAGGTCACCAGTCCGCTGGTCAATCGGGCACTTGTACAAGATACGCCAACTACCATTGGGGGAAGAGTCAGTGCCAAAAACCTCTGTCCATTTCGTTGAAAGAACCCCAGTCAAAGAACGTAAATTAGACACTTTTACACAGGTGACATAAAGGGCTTTCTTTCCCACCGACTCAAATCCATCCATTTGTGGAGTTCTGAAAGACAGTAGACCCCTCCTCTCCTCCTGCCAGTCCTCCACAGCAGCTCTTACAGTCAGAGAGGGAAACAATACTCACATCCACCTCTCCATTCATCTATCATGGCTGGATTGTCCAGGAAGGAACGATAGTTAAAATCCAGTTCTCCAATGACCTCCGTGATGAGCTTTTGTAGTACTCTTGTTGACTTCACTCCAGCTTTCCTGCCCAATGATTCCACACTGGTGTGTAGTAAATGCCCCAGCTTTGTGCACCCAGCAGACAGTAGACGTGCACGCAGAACCGGCTGAGGATAAAAGTCTCGAAGGCAGAAAAGAGTTAAGAAACAATGGTTCCTCCAACAGCCACATCCCGGCAGTTACTTCAGGTGATCTTGAAAATGCAAAAACTTTCCAGGCTTCCAGAACAGATATGTAGAAGGGAGTAAGATCTGTAAGCTCAGTCTCTTCTAGCTTCATCAGAAACAAATGCTCATCAAGTCCCATTCCACCAGCTCGTCTCAAAAGTACCACTGCGGTGTCAAACCAAGTACTATCATTGTTGTATAATAGTCTCTGGGCAGCTTGTAAACGAAACGTCATTAACCTGGACCTGATATCCACCAAACTGTGGCCTCCTTGTGTCGGAAGAAACAGTACAGAGGAACGCACCCAATGTTGTCCGGACCAGAAAAAATTAACCAAGTTCCTTTGTACTTCTTGTACTAGTCCAGCCGGTGGTTGTAACACATTCAATCTGAGCCATAATGTGGAAGCAACCAAGTTATTGGCAATCAAGACTCTCCCCCTGTAGGATAGTTTGGGTAGCAGCCAAGTCCAGCGAGACAATCGGGTGCATACTTTCTCCATAACACCCTCCCAATTTAACTTCTGAAAATCGATTGAACCTAAATGAACTCCCAAAATTTTTAACCCTGCTTTGCCCCAATTAAGCTTTCCTGGCAGTGATGGCAAACAATGTAGAGGATCTTGACCTGCCCAAAAAGCCTCACTTTTGTCCCAATTTACCTTTGCTGATGAAGCCCTCTCATTTAAATGAAGGACTTCAGACAGAACAGTAATATCTTGCCCACGGCTAACCAACACAGTCACATAAGCAGTAATAGAGATATTTGTATCCTGAATCACATTTGGTATTGAAAACCCACATAAAGTCGTTCTTAAATTAAAAAGTAGAGGTTCAATAGCAATACTGTACAACAAACCAGACAACGGACAGGTTTACTCAAACCGCCCCCAACTTTCACCATGCACGAAGCCCCAGCATAAAGGAGTTGTATCCAATTTAAAAAACTTTCCCCAAACCCCAAAACTTTAAGTACATTGGTCACATTTAAGTACCAACTCCTAAATTAAATGTTTTACAAATGTCTAAAATATCTCATGCTAAAAACAAATGATCCATTATTGACCTATTTGGTATGCAGTATGTCTGATCTTTATGCACTATTGTGTGTACGTATTTCTTTAACCTATTAGCAAGACATTTTGACAAGATCTTATATTCCGTGGTCAATAAGGCAACAGGCCTCCAGTTCTTTAACAAAGACAGATCTCCCTTTTTAGGAAGCAAAGAAAGAACAGCACGGTGACATGTGACAGGCAAAAATCCCTCTTTGAAACATTCACAAAAAACTTCATAGAGATCAACACCAAGAAGGTCCCAAAAGTGTTTATAGAACTCTGATGTCAACCCATCGACACCAGGGGAACGCCCCGAGCTGAGCTGTGTGGCGGCAGATGAAAGTTCCTCAAACGTTAAGGAAGAGTCCAAGGCAGTCTTAGAATCAGAGTCCAATTTAGAAAGGCCTTGAAATAACTGTTCAGCACTGTCTAAGTCACAATGTTCTGCAGTGTATAAACAGGAGTAAAATTCCACTGCATGATGACGCATTTCTGCAATGTTAGTAGTGACCCTTCCATCGGGCTGACGAAGGCAGGCCATTTGTTTGTGCTGTGCTACTGAACGTTCCAGGTTAAAAAAATATGCACTTGGGGCATCCATCTCATTTACTGCAATAAAACGAGACCTCACCAAGGCTCCTTTCACCCTTTCATTTAACAAGGACCCCAACTCACACTTTTTTTGTTGTAAACAGTAAGACAAACCAGGATCATGTCTATCCAACAAATCTTTCTCTATGGAAACTATAGATCGTTCAAGAGTTTGAATAGCTTTCTTTATCATATTTGTGGAATTAAAGGGGTCATGACATGAGAAACCAAATTTGCCTTGATCTTTTGGTATATAAGAGGTCTTTGTACCATTAAAACGTCCTGCAAGTTTCATAGCTTAAGACGTCCTCCCCATTATAAACGAATCATTTATTTAATCAAGCTCTAAATACAGCTCGTTCTGGATCCATGGTAAGAAGTGACGTCACGGTACGAAGTGACGTACCAGCGTTTGCATATGACCGCCTCCAGCACAAGACAACTACGCTTTAAGCGCAAGACAACTAAGCTCATTTCGTATCGTTGTCGCGCCCGCGCGCCGCTCGCCTCACAAGTGTTCAGTCGCCGGACAGCGAGTGGGTCTGTGTACAGGGAAATTACGATGCCGCAGATGTGCTGTTCCTGGCTGTGGACAAACAACATCTTTGAATACGCTGCCAAAGATCCAGACGACAGGGAAAAATGGATGCACTTTATTTGTCCCAGTCACGGCAGTGTTAGAGAACAAATCCCAAAATGATGCTGGCTTTGCCAGAAAACTGTTGCTCAAAGATAAGTCCGTGCCGACTATTCTGGGCTCAACAACGACGACGCAAACTGTAAGTAATGTATTTAAAACTTTAAACTACTTTTTAAATACGCTGAATCCGCAAGTGTTCTGGCTGGGGGCGTTAACAATTGATGCATAGGCACTGACGTTAGCCAATCATAACAGTGGGCGTTAACACTGAACTCTTAAAGGGGAAACACCCCCAAAACAGACTGTGTGAATCAGAGGATGAGAAACAGGGTGGGAAAAGGTCATAAATCACTACATTTTAAAAGTTTTTTGTAAAAAAAAAAAACTATAGTAATACTATAATTGCACCTGAGGGAATATAATAATTAAATAAAAAAAAACATGTCATGACCTCTTTAACTGTATATTGCTGACAAAACATTCGTATTTGTGTTTTTCCAATTTCCCCACCATTGTCTTACATTTTCAAAAGTATGTTTTTTTTTCCAACAATCCCAGAAAACTTCAAAATGTTTACAGAAGTCAACATCTTGTAATAATAACAACTTGACAATAGTATTGTGTTTAACTAGAGTACAGTCTGATGAAGGACCTGCGCCTGGACACACACACACACTCCAGATCTGATGAAGGACCTGCGTCTGGACACACACACACACTCCAGATCTGATGAAGGACCTGCACCTGGACACACACACACACACACACACACTCCAGATCTGATGAAGGGCCTGCGTCTGGACACACACACACACTCCAGATCTGATGAAGGACCTGCACACACACACACACACACACACACACACCAGATCTGATGAAGGACCTGCGCCTGCACACACACACACACTCCAGATCTGATGAAGGACCTGCGCCTGCACACACACGCACACACACACTCCAGATCTGATGAAGGACCTGCACACACACACACACACACACACACTCCAGATCTGATGAAGGACCTGCGCCTGCACACACACACACACTCCAGATCTGATGAAGGACCTGCGCCTGCACACACACGCACACACACACTCCAGATCTGATGAAGGACCTGCGCCTGGACACACACACACACACACACACTCCAGATCTGATGAAGGACCTGCGCCTGGACACACACACACACTCCAGATCTGATGAAGGACCTGCGCCTGCACACACACACACACACACACACACACATACTGGTACGGGTGCTTTATAAGGACTTTTTCCCCTAAAAAGATCCATCCTGGTTTATGGGGACCCACCTTTCCCTTTGTCATAGAGATTAATAAGAAATATTAAACTGCTCCTTATGGCATGGGGTAAAAATCTGACTGCTCAGAATTTAATTCTAATGAAACAGTCTGGTAATATGAAGACCTGACAAACTAAAGCACTGTAAGGACAGGGCAGGAGTGGGCGTTTCCTGATTTAATTATGATTTATGAGGACTACCCTGGTTTATCTGGACATCACTCACATACACATCTGACCATTAATTATGAGGACTAACCTGGTATAACCTGGACTAACTTTACCCATGAGAGTGCCACATCACTTAAGTTTGTTTCAATACCAGCATATAGAAAAACAAAACAAGAAATTATCAGCAATTGTTCACCCTGGCTTAAACTTTAAGAGAGATTTCAGAAAACTAACCTGAGTTTGTAATGTGAGATTTAGCAGGTGTGAAGTGAGTGAAGAGCAAAGAGAGAAGAGGGAAAGTGAAATACGGAAATATTGTAGCTTTAAAAATTAAGAAAATAAAAAACCAAAAGGAGTTTACACTATTTAACCATCACTGACAAATGCATTCACCCACAAGTATTTTTCATAATTCAACCTTGAATGTCAGTCTTAATTTATTCATTAGATTTTAAGAAGTTTTGTCTAAAGATAGTTTTGAATAAAGCTAAATATTTCCAATTGATTGGGTTTGGGTTTTGTTAATGTGAAAAGAGAAGATTGTTCAAGACTTGGTATTAGTATCTTAATGAACATTGCTGACCATTTGGGTTTAACTGGGCATCAGTAACCATATGAATCATGCATACACACACAACCCTAACTAACCCTTGATTATGAGGACATTTTGGGTTTAACTGGACCTCTCACACACACACACTCTCAAACACACACAACCCTGACTAACCCTTGATTATGAGGACATTTTGGGTTTAACTGGACCTCTCACACACACACTCTCAAACACACACAACCCTGACTAACCCTTGATTATGAGGACATTTTGGGTTTAACTGGACCTCTCACACACACACTCTCAAACACCTGACTAACCCTTGATTATGAGGACATTTTGGGTTTAACTGGACCTCTCACACACACACTCTCAAACACCTGACTAACCCTTGATTATGAGGACATTCTGGGTTTAACTGGACCTCTCACTCAAACACTCTCAAACACACACAACCCTGACTAACCCTTGATTATGAGGACATTTTTGGTTTAACTGGACCTCACTCACACACACTCTTAAACACACAAACACCTGACTAACCCTTGATTATGAGGACATTTTGGGTTTAACTGGACCTCTCACACACACACTCTCAAACACCTGACTAACCCTTGATTATGAGGACATTTTGGGTTTAACTGGACCTCTCACACACACACTCTCAAACACCTGACTAACCCTTGATTATGAGGACATTCTGGGTTTAACTGGACCTCTCACACACACACTCTCAAACACCTGACTAACCCTTGATTATGAGGACATTCTGGGTTTAACTGGACCTCTCACTCAAACACTCTCAAACACACACAACCCTGACTAACCCTTGATTATGAGGACATTTTGGGTTTAACAGGACCTCACTCACACACACCTGACTAACCCTTGATTATGAGGACATTTTGGGTTTAACTGGACCTCACTCACACACACTCTCAAACACACAAACACCTAACTAACCCTAGATTATGAGGACATTTTGGGTTTAACTGGACCTCACTCACACACAAACACCTGACTAACCCTTGATTATGAGGACATTTTGGGTTTAACTGGACCTCACTCACACACACTCTCAAACACACAAACACCTGACTAACCCTTGATTATGAGGACATTTTGGGTTTAACTGGACCTCACTCACACACAAACACCTGACTAACCCTTGATTATGAGGACATTTTGGGTTTAACTGGACCTCACTCACACACACTCTCAAACACACAAACACCTGACTAACCCTTGATTATGAGGACATTTTGGGTTTAACTGGACCTCACTCACACACACTCTCAAACACACAAACACCAAACTAACCCTAGATTATGAGGACATTTTGGGTTTAACTGGACCTCACTCACACACTCTCAAACACACACTCTGATTCATTCTGAACTTCATACACTGTTTACTCATTGGCCAGAGGAGAACTGGCCCCCGACTGAGCCTGGGTTCTCCCAAGGTTTTTTTCTCCCTTCTGTCACCTGATGGAGTTTTGGTTCCTTGCCGCTGTTGCCTTACCTTCTGGCTTGCTTAGTTGGGGACATTCAATATTCAACAATATTATAGATCTGCCTTAAAGGTGGATGATGATGAAATTATTTTTTGTATTATTTTCATGTTATCACTGTGAAGCTGCTTTGATACAATCTGTGTTGTGAAGGGCGCTATATAAATAAAGATGACTTGACTTGACTTGACACAAACACCTGACTAACCCTTGATTATGAGGACAAACTGGGTTTAAATGGACATCACAATTAACTCCACACATAGCAGGAGTACCTGTATTAGAGTTAACCATACTAAACCAAATCAACTATTCTACATTAAAGAGTGAATTCACAATTGATTGTGCCCCTTTTTGTTGCCACTAAACCTGTAAAAGTAATACGCACACCTAAGGAAATAGTGCTACAATGTGCTGTTGCTATATCAACCAACATATACACGTGGTGCAAAATGAACCTGGTTGGAGAAAATTCAGTGATCAAAGATCAGCAAGTTTTACACTTCATAGAAGACTAGTTAAAGGACAATTAGATGAAGAAATGCAAATAGACAGCCAATAAAAACTAACAAAATTAAACTGAAAGGGCAATTTTTATTTTGCAAATGGTAAAAAAAAGGCTCAACAACTGAGATCTAATAAGGCCATTATTAGAGATGCACCGATTGATCGGCTTGGGACCGGAATTGGCCGATTTTCACGTGATCGGCCGGTCAGTCTGACATATGCCGATTTTATACCGGTCAAACATTGCGCAAAATCAGCACACGGAACGCACATGTAGAAAACCTCATGAATTACGTCAGTTTCACACCGCAAGCGTGAGAGGCGCGTATTTTTTTCGGCGTGCATGTTAATCAATGAGTGCATCACACCGGGAGCAGGAGCGTCGCGTGAGCAGCAGTGAAGCGCAGAGTCTATTTTTGCTGCGCTGCTCACACTCAATTAAAGTGAAACCACACTTTTTTTGATGGGCAAAATAAATATGATTTCACACAAAAAGTGCCAAAAATGCACTGAATTTGCATGTCTAGTGTGTTTTAACAAGAACTGGAGTAGGCTATGTCAGAAAAGAAAATGAAGAACACTCAACAATATTTATAGAAAATTCACCCATTTAAACTTGTTTTTATTATTCAGTTTGGGTAGAAGTATATGGTGTTTTATAAAAAAATTAAATAATAAATGTGTGTGCTGTAAAGTGGTTAAAAATGAAATCGGAATCGGCTAAAATCGGTATCGGCAGGTCAACCTCGGAAAAATCGGAATCGGCCTAGAAAACTGTAATCGGTGCATCTCTAACCATTATGGGACTAAAGTGCATGAGGGAGTGTGCCTCAAAATGACCTCAGCAACACACTGGAAATAAAACCAAATTAAATTGCCTTCCAGTAAATGCATGTATTTGTACATTTCTTTCAAAACAGTGTTTTAATAAAAGTAAATAAAAGGATGTCTTGAACACTCTTCTGGCCCAAAAACACTTTAGAGAACAAAACCCACAGACATTAAAGGTTGTATCAGCGATTTCAGGCCCAAACATAAATGATCACATTCATCTAATTTTTCCTAACAATCCGCTAGCTGGCCGCCCCATAAGTATGCCGTCCAAAAACCGCATCTCTGTAGGCAGCCTAGGCTCTGAGATCTGCACACAAAAACAATGGGTTTCACCAACCACCAAAACCAAAATAAACAGTGTTCAAACCAATCACAGACAGTTCCAACCAATCACCGCAAAATCTCAAACCACAACACCCCCACCTTTTGTGTGCAGATCTCAGAGCCTAGGCTGCCTACAGAGACGCGTTTTTTGGACGGCATACTTATGGGGCGGGCAGCTAGCGGATCGTTAGGAAAAATTAGATGAATGTGATCATTTATATTTGGGCCTGAAATCGCTGATACAACCTTTAATGGAAGGCAACACTGATCTCTCGAAGAAATCTAAGAAGATTTCTTTTTTAACATCAAACCTCGGTTCCTCACGAAATCCCTTATATTTTGGGCCGTTCTTTCTCTCAGAACAGGGTCCTCTGCAGTCTTGCACTGCTCACACTCTGCCTTTGTTGCAAGGTGTCCCTTTGAAATATGGACTCTGAAATGTTTCATGACAGCATTCACTTCATTTGGGCTCCATGGCCTTTTCACAATTCTCCTCAATTTGGTCTCTGTAAAACAAACAATATACATACACATGTATACCTATACACCTATATGTATATACATGGAATAACTTTAATATACCCAAATGTTTAAATACCTCTGGAGTTCTCAGTTTCATCCCGATTCATTTGGCTTTTTCCTGAGGGGTAAAAAGCAACAATTAAAATGTATTCCAGCTCTACAATCCAAACAGTTTCGGACCATGTGAAATATCAGCAGATAAGCACACAGGGAAAACTAGTCTCTGGTCCTGTGTAACACGAAAAGGACCACATTTACACTGAATTACTGTGGAAGCAAAAAATAAAACATGAACCCAAAATCAACATGTATCCTTTTTCTCAAATAAATATCTAAAATATATGCGCACACACATACCTGTGGAGCTGTCAGCCTCACCCAGGCCCATTTTTTGGGGAAAAAAAGCAACACACTATTCCTCTTCTCTACACGGCAAACAGGTATATAATATATATATATATATAATTATTATTATTATGTAAATATGAGGGCTCTGAACCAGTTCAAAGAATGAAAACAAAAACTGGGGAAAAAACAGAAACGATTACTTGAAATGACAAGTTTTTTTTTCTTCTTTTTTCTGTTTAATGTTTTAATTTGTCAGTCAACCTCAACCAATCATGAATTTAAATAGTATGGCCTATGCTGACGCTGACACATAGTGAGTGAAATGCAAATGCTCAGCGGTCAAGTCAAGATAAGGTAGTCGCCATGTCAATATGCTGGCATTAGCTTTTGGATCTCTGAGGAAGTTTTTGGAGAAGTTTATCTGAGGAAATGTCACCATGGCAGGTAATATCCAGGTGTTTTGAAACCAGCTAAAATTGCAGGTTAACTGCTGCCATTGAAGAAATTAGTTAAATTATAAATAAAATGATGTATGGCCAGACACTTCATGTGTCAATCAAGCTCAAATAGATTTACGATGTTTAGGACCAGCGAATGTTAGATTTGTGTTTTGGGTGCTTAGTTTGTTTTTTGTTTAAAACATTTGGCCAAAATCTTGTGTTATTAAAGTGCGATGCACAGTCTGGTGTTGGTTGTCTAGTCATAGCCAATGCAGACTAAAGCCAGAAGTATACCTCTTTTTTTTTTTTACCACAGCCTTGCAAAGTATACTTCTTTTGACTCGTACACAGGCGTTCAACACATTATTTTCAAATTAATTTTTATATCATTATTATTATTTTAAATTACTATTGTCCCAGTTTCAGTAAGGAACTCTTGTAATAAAGTAGCAGTGGTTGGGACATATTTTAAGTATCAACCCCACTTAAAAAGATGCAATCTAATCCGGTTTACATGAAATAAGCTTCAGAGCAGGTTTAAGTTACGGACCACTATAGCAACACTATGACAGCAAGTCCAGGATGAGCACTGAAGAACCACACAATCCAAGATCATGCCAAATCATCCACAATCAAATCCCACTAACTGAGTGGCGTACGAAGAACGGACCCCAGTTCCTTACTACCCTTGAATTGAAAACAAGACAGTCTCCAAAGCGTGCGCGTAACTGTATGAGGTTTTGTCGTCAGTTTGAGGATGCACTCGAGTTTCTGGTATTAGTTATTAACCAGTATGGTTTCTAATCAAGCCGTTCTCTGAACAATAATGTTTCACAAGGAACGCATGAACAGAAATGTAAGGTTGGATTTTCATTTATTTTTAAAGCCCTGGTAAATATATAAATATACATTAAAACATACCGTTGGAACTTTCTGTCTCGTCCTGGGTCAACTTCATCCCTTCTTTGCTTCCTACATTTAGAAAATGAAACCATACTTAAACTTGACAACCCAAATACTTTGTTTCTGATAATCAGAAACCTGATGTAGTGAATACACTACACCACTGATGCTCACTGGAATTAAATTCATTACATACCGCTTACTCCAGAGACAGGCTCAGACTCTTCATTGTCGTCATCGCTTACTTCTTCCTCATCTAAATCCAGATCAATTTCATCTATAGAAAAACATATTTGACAAACATCCCCACACACCTGCATTAGTGCACATATACAATTCCTAAACTTCCTTTATCTAAAGAAATGAGAGGTACTCTAAAAAAAACTCATTCACCTCAAAAACATCTTTTCTGAGTAACCTAATTAGCTTCAAAGTTTTTCTCTACATGTAATTTAGAATTGTCCTGTTACTGTACCGTAACTATTATTATTATCATATAAAATAAGGCACATACCTTCGATCTCAATTTCATCAAGAGACTTTCCTTGGAAATTGACAAGAGTTCCTTTCTCCATTGCCAAGAGCAGCTTTGAAATTTTTGCAATTTCTATAGTTGCATCTGGCAACCGATAATAGTCTCTATGGACCCGAATGTCGTGGCCCAAAAAGTTGGCTAGTTGATCAAGCTCATTATCCTTAAGATTAAGAACCTGGGACATTGTTGCCACCTGCTTACGGAGCTGTGTAGACCGGAGATATTCTGGGTGCTGTGCACCACACTGACTTGCAAAAAGCCTGATGCAGTCCTGTCCTCTGAAGAAGCTGTTGGGCGAGCACTTCGGTCTTCCAAATAGGAAGGGGTTGTCCCGGTCTACTTCACATGCATCTCTCTTGTCCACAAGAAGTTTTATTGCACTGGCAAGTTCAGGGTTTAACAAAATTGCAACTTTTCTCCCTTTCTTGCCCATTATTTCCACTCTGCTGAAATGCTTGGCCATTTTTTGCTCAAATGGAGAGAGACTGACGGCGATATCATCATGGAGCTCAGTCTGGTCTCTTTTCCTGAAACACTCAAGCGTCATTTTTGAAACCTCTCCTGCACAACGTCTATTAAAGATTATAACTTGTGCAAGTGTCACTTTGGCGAGTTCTGCATATGTTTGTGAAGACTCATGATATTTTAGGCTTTCAAAAGCATCAGCTGATTTTTTCTCTAGGTGCTGGTGGAGAAGCTGCACATCATGTGTGAATGGTATAGTTGATGGTTTGTTGAACTTTGATTTGTTCAAAGTAGCAAGAGCAGCATGGGAGACATGTTCTGCCCATTCACTTGAGCACAGTCGTTTAAATCGCTCTGCTGCTTTTGTCATACCATCATCCTCTGCTGCGATAGCCCTGCAGAGAATGATGTCACCGATCTTGTTGAGCGAGTGTCCTAACTTCAGCGCAAGGCTTGGTGTCTTATATGAGTGGCTCTTTTCATCGTAGCCAGCAACATCTTTCACAGCCTCAATGACTTTGTAAAAATTGTATGGCTTCACAGCATCTTCAAAACTAAATATGAAGTATTTTTTTCTCAAGGTTAGCAAGAGTCTGCCCATTTCCTGAACCTTCTGTCTGATGTATTCGGATTTTGTTGGATCGCTTCCATGCTTGTTGTAAAGACACTGACTCAACTGCAATATGAGGAAGTCATTTCGAACCACAGATGAAATGTCATCAATCTTCATGTTTCCCAAAATCTTCCACACCTCTGGAGATATTGCCTGGGAGAATGTTGACTCTGCAATATCAGCCAAAACTAAGACTTTGGCCTTACCAGTTGCTTCAGACTCTGAAAACATCTTTGAAGGGCATCTCCGTGTATGACGCCACAGCTCCTTGCGAACAAACATGCCTTTACAGTATACACAGTGCACATATGTTTTGGCACTCAGTTCAATGTCTGATCGTCCTGGCCGCCTTCTAACTTTCAGTGGTCCACTTTTACTTTCCATAACTTCTTGATTATGTTCATAGTTGCCTCTGTTTCGTAATTTCTCAAGTAACCTTTTTCTGTCCTGGGAGTGTTTAGGGAGCAAGAATGCAGCAGCAATTTCTGTCTCACTGTCTTGATGCTTTTTAAAGTGGCGGGCTATTTTAGACTGTGGTTTCTTGCAGACATAACAGTAGTTTTTGTGGGTGGAAATAGTGTTTTTGGGGTTTGGCACATTGTCAGTCTCTGACCGTTCACAAGAAGACACTGCTGGTGTTTTCTTAAAACTCTGAAGCATCTCAGTATTGTGTGTAGTAGTATCATGATCATCACAAGTGAGGTCTTGAGCATAACTGGATCGGACCATTTCTTGCTCAGTGGAAGAACAGGGAATGGGTTGTGGTGGCACACTCTTTGCTCTCATAGAAGACTCTGAAAAAGCTGGTGAGGACTTATATGGTGGATTGCATATATTGATAGATACACTATCATCACTATCGCTATTTTGTCTAGAGTCCGGGATAAAGTCATCAGAGGAAGATTCTTCAGTGTGTTTATCAGCGTGAGGAGAATACTCTTCATCAGAGCCAGATTCTTCAAAGCTGGAAAATTCAACATCTTGCTAAAAAAAAAAAAAATATATATATATATATATATATATATATATATATATATATATATAGAACAATAATAAAAATAATAATAAAAAAATAGTGTACCCTGCTTATAGTCCAGCACAGTTTTGATGTAACAAACTTGAAAATGTTTATGTAAAAGAAGGTGATGTAAAAGAAATTAACATACCAGTGTCATATTATTCAGGAAGCAGGTTTTGTGCCATGATCTTGAACATACTGAAAGAATATAAAAATAAGCATGTTTCTTTTAGTTTTTTACCAGATTACTGCTCATTTTAAAATGCCGAAAACAATAGATATGCCTTTGAAATAATAATGATTTGAATAAAACTGCACAAAAAACATTTAATAAAAGCCCATTTTGTTTTCAATACAAAAATGAAAACACATACAAACATATATGAGTGATGCAGATACTGACATTTGCATGTAAGGCCAAGCCATTTTCGACTTGACACAGGTCCACTGCAATCTTCACAAGAATCCAAACTGGAGATAACAGCACTGTGAACTTCATGGTGGCACTATAAAAACAATTATTTATTAAATCAACATATATTGAACATAGCACAACTTTCATTCCAGAGTGTGGTGTGAATGGGCCTTAACTGTTTACGTCTCTGTGACTGAAAGTCACAAAGCATATCCAGATTGAAAAGTGTGCATATTAGGTCTACAGCTTATCCACAAAAAAGAAGCAGCCGACACATACCCAAAGCAACATCTTTTCCTCAAACCCTATCCGACATGACTGTCCTCGTAGTGGAGAACTGTCCTTACATTTCAGGTCAGTGTCATGCCCATCCCCCAACGCACGAGTTATGAAAATGAATGAACCGAGCAAGGTACATTTTACTCGAATTTGAGACGTCACAACAGCGTCTTTAAGACGACAGTCCACGTCAACCAGTCTAGTATGATGCCCAACCATCCTACACTTAACATTGCCTGTGTCAAAGAGAAGAAAACAATGAAGGAACATGCGCTCACTTACTTTCTGTTTCACTGATGAGGAAGGATTCACAATGCATTCAGTCACAGCCACTGATGTCTCGTCACACAATTCCTGTAATTATGAGAAAGACAGGTACAACACTGAGGCAAGGATGTTTGCCAATTGGTCACCGCAACTAATTCTAGTATCAACCAAAGTCTAAATATCTAGTGTCCCTTTCATGGCTCCGTCGTGCACAAAGCAGACATATAAAACATGTAAGGAGGAAGCTGATACATGTGGATCTTGTCTATAAGGTCAAATAAATCAAATACACATTACATAATAAACATACCATTTCCTTTCCAGTCAAAGCTGAATCTCCTCTCTTTGCAACCATCTTTGATGTGGTCATCTGAAATCAGACAGAGCATTGTATGCTGTCGTCATAAAATGGTTTCATTCTGATGCATAACATTTAAAGGGACACTCCACCGGTTGAAACATGAATGTGTATTGAAAGTGGGTCATATATGTAGTAGAATAGTAGCATACATTTCTAATTTGGGTCCTTCTTGGCCGATAAAAGGCAGAAAATGACTTTTTAGTTTTAGTGCTTTTGGATTGTAGACAACAATCCCCATAGGGCATTGCAATGCTCAGCAGGCCACTCCCACTACTCCGCCCATCAATGTACACTAGAGTTGAGCTGCACTTTACGCTACCGCCTGGAAATCATTTCACACAATTTCTAGTGAAGTTACTTTGCGAACTAATTATTGAATTACTCCTCGTTTTTGTTTCGAAATGTTGTGCACTTGCTTGCATAGTACCGGCATGTTCAGCCAGCACAAGGAAAATACACGGAGTAAGTTTTCATAGATTGGGCGCTCTGTTCAGAAGTTGACCACGTCATGTTATTTTTGTAGCTCTGAACAATCTGATTATCCTGGCAGCTAGGACATCCCCCAAGATTTGTCTCAAAACAGAAAACATTTAATCACTGGATAGTTTTTTTTGCCTATTTAAAGTGTGGTTTATGTCAGCTGAATGTGCGGAACGCTTTTCATAGAAGGTGTTTTAGCACAATTCACACCGAGCGGTAAAAAAAATATCTGAATGCTCCACAAGAAACTATGGTCTTCCGACCTTTTACCATCGTGTCGATTTATTTTGATTAATATGTGCCAGGGAAAGAGCAAGACAGCGCTTAGGAGACGGTAAAGCCTTGTTTTTCGCCTGGCTCCGCAGACAGACACACAGAGACAGAGAGAGAGAGAGAGACCGGGGCGCGCGCTCTCTCTCTCTCTCTCTCTCTGCTCATTCTTCAGTTAAACATGCACCCTGTCACACGCGCAGCAGTTCGTTTACATTCGGCTACTCACAGATCAGACTATGGCGGGACAAATACCCTCCACCTATCTACCAATCACGGAGTCAGTAGTGTTGCGGCATCCGGGTTGCCAGCTCTCTAAGTTATGGGACCACAAAGACAAATGAAAAAATAAAACGGAAATTGAATCACTCAAACATTTATTGAAATCACACACAAATAAATAAAAGCCAAGCAAATTTCCTCTGGAAAACAGTTTGTTCATGTCTTTGGAGTCCTGGAGCACAGGAATAAACATTATAACTTGAACAGAACCAAAACTATTTACATTTTTCCAAAAGAACTGAAATTCACTGATGCCAAGCCTCAAAACAGTTCCTATCAGGAATCACACAGAGGGCCACATCACAGGCTTTGCATTTCCAGGGGGTGGCCTGTTTGACCTGCTTTGTCTGCTTGCAGTTCACACATTGCCTTCTACCATAGGAGGCCTTCTTGCTTGCTTCAGTTTGATCTGATGTTGGCACAGGTACATGGTTACTTTGTTGCCTGAACTGTGTTGCCAGAGAAGGCCAGGTGAATTGTGGAGCAGACAGAGACTTCCCGAGTGTCCATTCACTTTACAAAAACCAGAGGGACGTCACGGATCCACCTGATGGTGCCCCTAGGATCCTTTTTGTTCATGGCATTTGTGGTTGTGCGGGGGCATCCTCGTCTGTTGTCCCTGTAGGTGCCACATGCTCCAAAGTTCATGCTGTAGAGATCCATGAATAGCTTTGGACTTGTGTAGAAGTTGTCTACATACACATTGTAGCCACTCCCTAGGAATGATTTGTTCATGAGGGACATAACCGAGTCGTATGCCAGTCCTACACCAGAAGCAAACACAGACTTCCCCTTGTACACAGCAAAGTCTAAAGTGCACCCAATGCTGCTGTCTGCCAGCACAAACAGTTTAAAGCCCCACTTAGTTGGCTTCGCCTTCATATACTGGGTCATGCCAGTGTGAGCCTTTGTTGGCACCATCCTCTCGTCCACTGAAAGGTTCTGCCGTGGGCGATAAAATGCTCTGCATGCATGTTTGATGTCATCTAAAAGGGGCTTCAGACGAAACAGCCGGTCATAAGCTGGTGTCCCTCTCTTCCGGTCGTTGTGGACATCATCATCATGTGGATGTTCCAGGAAATGACCTGATACCTGTCACGTGCCATCACTGAGTGGGGAAACTGTTGGCTGAAAATGGTGTTTGTCCTCCAATAGTCCCGGATATTTGTCAGTCTCACCAGTGCAAAAAAGAAAGTCAGTCCTAAATATTTGAAAAATTCTTCAACAGTGAAGTTTTTCCAGGAATATTTTTTGCCATTGGCAATGTTTTTTGCAGCGTTTGTTTTTGTTTTATTACACAAAGTGGTTGCTGCACTGTCACTGACAAAAAGTTTGAAAAGGTCCAATGGTGTGTATATGGATGTGGGGCTGAGCTGATGTCCTGGCTTTCTTGTTGGGACGAACCTTTTGGGCACTGGAGGGATGTCTGGCTGACTCTCACTGTTCCATGATTGAGTTGGGGCTGCTGGCTGTGGGGATCTAGATCTCGACCTTGTGGATTCAGGACTCTGTCGACCCCTCAAGCTGCCGGATCTGGATCTGGATCTGGATCTGGATCTTGACCGCGCTCTCCCTCCCGTCCATGACCTATTCCTGGCAGCTGCTGGGATGCTGCAGCAGAAGTGGAAGGGCCCTCCTCAGCGGAAGAATGGGAGCTTTCCTGTCTGGCTCGGGTCGGTGGGCTGGTGTCTTCATTATCATGACTGTAAAACAAATAAAGCAAAATATTAGATCATACATATCAGATAAATTAGTGTTTTTGTATTTGATTTCTCACATAAGATAACAATGGCTGAGATTGCTACTGTACCCCCAATCCACCACAGCTATAATATGAGCACTCTCTCCCCAGCCAAAAAGTGTGACCAACCCCCCACTACAACATCCTTGAGACATTCTCTCCACAGCTAAAAGGTGTGACCAACCCCCCACTATCCTTTGTTTGTATCTCTAGGTAAACTCAGACAAAAATGGCTGAGAGACAAAGTGTAATCCACAACTCTTACTACTCTGTAACAAACATAGAAAAATGAAATACTACTTTTACAGAACTTATTTTTACATATTTAGAAAATTTATATTTTATCATATTAGTTTTTTTATTTTTATACTTTTACAGTAAATAAATAAATAAATAAATAAATGGAACTTACTCTTCAGCAGGGTCTAGACCATCCTGGTAATCTAGTTCCTCATCAGTCAAAAAGCTCTCTTCTCCAGAAAATCCATCATCCTCCATATGGCTTCAAAAAAGGCCAGCACTTGATTTAGATCCATGTTTCTCAATCCGTTAGAACATTTTTCTACCTACCTTATGTTTGAGGCAATATGCTATGATTTACTACGGGCATTTATTAAAACTTAAATGTGTATTTTAAGAATACGTTTTATAACGTGCTCTGAGCATTCAACACATCAAGTTGGATTCAGCCTCGCCACCCCCCCCCCCCCCCCCGGAATGGTGTAGGCGCAGGCGTAGGCTAACGTTGATTTAAAAACAAACACCTCTCGTTAAGACACATACAGCAATAGCATATCTCAACATATCCTACAATCTTCACGTGTTGAAATGAAGCGTACAATTGACTCCTTTTTTAAGAAGGGAAGTTCAAGTGTAACAGAACCATCACTTGATGTCGAAACGGAGCGAGTAAGTCGAGCGAGTGAGAATGATGATGCTGCGAAGGATTCGTCAGGAAAAGCACACGCGGGAAAAACAATACGGACATATGAATTTGGACATCAGTGGCTCGAAGAATACCAGTGGTTAAGGTACCAAGACGGAGCAATGCACTGTGTATACTGTAAATTCTGTGGGCCTTCAATTGCAGGACTGTCCAAATTTGTAACTGCGTCAAAACAATTCAAACACGAATCATTGAAGCTTCACAATGACAGTATGAAGCACGCGAAGTGTAGAGATACATAACCCGTGACGCAGCAGCACTCCCCACTGCATTTCGGCGTCAAGATTTAGCAAACCGAGCAAGTGAGGAATCTGAATTGATAGTTAAGTTCAATGTAGCTTATAATATAGCCAAAGAGGAAATGCCTTTCACCAAATTTAAATCGCAAATTATTCTTTTGAAGAAGAGCGGGGTGGCCGTTAATCCAACATACGCTAACCACAAATCATGTGCTGAATTTATTGGAGTAATCTCAGACACTCTCAAACAAAAGACCTGTGCTGCTGAAAATCTATTATATTATTTTATGGATTATATTTATTTTATTTTTCCTTAAAGGGTTAGTTCACCCAAAAATGAAAATAATGTCATTAATGACTCACCCTCATGTCGTTCTAAGCCCGTAAGACCTCCGTTCATCTTCGGAACACAGTTTAAGATATTTTAGATTTAGTCCGAGAGCTTTCTGTCCCTCCATTGAAAATGTATGTACGGTATACTGTCCATGTCCAGAAAGGTAATAAAAACATCATCAAAGTAGTCCATGTGACATCAGTGGGTTAGTTAGAAGTTTTTGAAGCATCGAAAATACTTTTTGGTCCAAAAATAACACAAAATAAGACTTTATTCAGCATTGTATTCTCTCCCGGGTCTGTTGTCAATCCTTCACAGTTACGCTGACGGCATAAGACGCTGATGACGTGTATTTCTGGTGCGCCCGAGCTTCATTTATAGACTGAGGGAAACGCACGCTGTAAAAGTGTCTCATCCGCGACATGCACATTTACGCACCATTAAAAAAATGATATCCACGCAAACCATGTAGAATAGCTTGAATATAGCGTGCGTCTCCCTCAGACTGTAAACGAAGCTCGGGCGCACCAGATAACACGTCATCAGCGTCTTACGTCAGCAGCGTCACTGCGGAGTCCTGAACGCAGATTCACAACAGACCCGGGAGAGAATACAATGCTGAATAAAGTCTTATTTTGTGTTATTTTTGGACCAAAAAGTATTTTCGATGCTTCAAAAACTTCTAACTAACCCAGGAGTTCAGGAGTCTGTCCATCTGTGCCAATCATAGCACGTTGAAATCCAAAAGAAATTCATTTTGCACATTGTGTACTGTATTTTCTATTGCAGTAAATCTATCCCAACCAATGTTAAAGAAAACAAGAAGGCATGTGGTTTAAAATATGGCAAGTAAAATAAAAAGCACATCTTTATGCAATACAGTTTCATTATTGTTCATTATTATCCAGAGCGGATTACTATAAATAATTTGTGCGACCAAATCATGTTTTGCGCCAGTAACTGAAAAAGTTAGTAGCGCAAGTGCCACCAGTGGAAAAGGTTAGTGTAGTTCCCTGGGCTTAAAGATTTGTTTTAGACAAATATGCTTGCACTCTGTCACCAACTAGATATATTTAAATTAATGTAGGCCACTTTTCACTGGTAACAAAAATACATTTGGCATTATCAGGACCCACAAATATTCCCCCACTGCATTTTATATATATAGTAGTTTAATGTGGTATTGACACTAAAACTCTGTAAACTTGATTGTTCCCCCTCACACAGTAATTTTTTATTTTGGGTGTACTATACACAATATGGGCCCTATCTTGCACCCAGCGCAATTGACTTTGAACATCGACGCATGTATCATTCCTATTTTGCACCCGCGCACAGCGGACTTTTCCCTCCACAGACGCACGTCGGTAAATTAGGGAATGAACTTGCGCTCGCGGGGGGGGTTCAACGAAAAGAGGAGGCGTGTTCCGGCGCAAAAGTTCCCTGGTGTTATTTTCCAGTTTTAGAAAGCAATTGCGCCACTGACCAGGAAAAAAACAGTCTAAAGACAGTGGCGCGTTGCGCGTTAGTGATATGGTATTTTAAGGGCGCATGCTTGGCCATAATGTAGCGTGTTAACGCACGTCCACTTTGATTCTCTAATAATTATAAACAGACGCAGCAGTTTTCATTTTTGCAAATCATACATTATTACAAGGAAAAATATTAACACACGAGGGAAATCATTGTTGTATCCGTGAAGATGTGAAAAAGATCTATCTAGATTTAAAAAAAATAAAAAAAATAAAAAATAAAAAAAAATCTAGATTAGGCTACACATTTACCCAAATTATATGCCTGTTTAACCGAAGCTAATTTGGGTGTGTTTCTCCCATCATCCCCAATGTCACTTCTCTGTGTTTTACGGCCCTGACGAGAACGTCGGTCTCCTGGCTGTGAAATGCTCCTGGCGTGCGCCGGCAAATCCGCCATTATAATAGCGATCCGCCATGGAACAAGCGCGCCGGCTCTTAAAGGGAATGTGAGAGGACGCTCTGATTGGTTTATTTCACGTTACGCCCAAACCACACCTATGAATAATGAAGCTACTTCAGACCAACCCCTTTTAGATTTGCGTCGGGCGCAAGAGTCGTTTATCCCGCCGGGAAAATAGCAACAGCGCCGGGATCCGTCCACAAAGTTACTTGCGCTTTGCGCTTTGACACTTGCATTTCAGATCGTTAAAATATGGCTCTATATATTGTTGCATTTTTGTATTGCGATACATTGCTTAATTGACAGCCAATCGGAATCAATTCTGCTATAACATGCTTCAGTATATAAGCGGCAGTCAAAGATGCGATCATAATAAACAGAACGTTACCGTCTGCTGGTTGGACCCTATCACAGTTATGGTTAGTGTGAATGGGCCTTAACTGTTTACGTCTCTGTGACTGAAAGTCACAAAGCATATCCAGATTGAAAAGTGTGCATATTAGGTCTACAGTAAGGGTGTGCGATATTACGATTTTTGATCGTGGACGATTAAAATGTCTCCACGATCTGCTTTTGAAGAAATATCGTAGGATCGTGCATTTTATCAGTTTGCATTTCTGGCGCCTCCGTCTCAACATACTGTACAGCGCGACGTATATCCATGTGAAATGCAGAGGAACGGGACACTGTAGTTCATAAAAATTAATTATTTGCATGAGCTTTAAAGCCTTGCCGGTTAAACATGTCATTCGCTGCTGATGCGCTGTTCTAACGGGCGCTTTTCTGAGCGCAAGCACATGCACTAAAAGCCTGTCTAACAGCGTCTGATTACTGGGCTAAGTTATATTTCGAGTCTTATTGCGCTATACTGTCAAATACACACAATGTTTACATAAACAAAGTTGGTTATGTCTAAAGTGAAAGAACAATAGAAAAAAATTAAGAAAAAATCTGCTCGTCAAATGCGTGTAGACTCGTTTCGCGCAGATCTTAAAGTGACAGTAGACTAATAGTAAACATGCTGCCGCTTGTCCTTAAAGAGACAGTTACCCAAAAATAAAAATGATGTCATTATTTACTCACTCTCTAATGTTGTTCCAAACCTGTATTCATTTCTTTCTTGTGCTGAACACAAAAGAAGATATTTTGAGGAGTGTGGCTAACGGTTGCTGGTCCCCATTGACTACCATAGTAAGAAAAAACTATTATGGAAGTCTCTGGGGTACATCAACTGTTTGGTTACCCACATTCCTCCAAATAACTTTTATTTTCAACAGAAGAGGGAGACTTATTCGGGTTTAAAACGGCTTGAGAGAATTTACATTTTTGGGAGAACTATCCCTGTTAATAAAACAACAAAATACAAAGAACATCTCACTCACTCTTGACTGAGAACTTTAATATTAGCTTTAATAAGAATCAATGTACAATTTATATAGTGAAGTCGATGTTGTGTTTTATTTTCATATTTGTTCATTTAATTACTTTCTTCAATGCTGTTAAATACACCTGCAGCTGAAAAAATAAAGCACTGTTTATTTAATTTGTATATTAAGTTGTGTGCATCTTTGTTCTTAATTTTTAATAACAAAGAAAATGACAAAGATTTTTTATCTTCGCCACTTTGGCCTAAATGTCTGCCATTCTTTTTTATTTTATATTTTGTTACCTAAGGCTTTGTTTTTAAAATAGGGACATTAGTTTGGCTATGATGCTCAGTCACTTGCAAAATAGTAAAACCAACATGAAAAGGAATCGTGATAAAATCGTGAATCGTGATTTTCCTGAAAAAAATCGTGATATGATATTTTTGCCATATCGCCCACCCGTAGTCTACAGCTTATCCACAAAAAAGAAGCAGCCGACACATACCCAAAGCAACATATTTTCCTCAAACCCTATCCCTGACATGACTGTCCTCGTAGTGGAGAACTGTCCTTACATTTCAGGTCAGTGTCATGCCCATCCCCCAACGCACGAGTTATGAAAATGAATGAACCGAGCAAGGTACATTTTACTCGAATTTGAGACGTCACAACAGGGTCTTTAAGACGACAGTCCACGTCAACCAGTCTAGTATGATGGCCAACCATCCTACACTTAACATTGCCTGTGTCAAAGAGAAGAAAACAATGAAGGAACATGCGCTCACTTACTTTCTGTTTCACTGATGAGGAAGGATTCACAATGCATTCAGTCACAGCCACTGATGTCTCGTCACACAATTCCTGTAATTATGAGAAAGACAGGTACAACACTGAGGCAAGGATGTTTGCCAATTGGTCACCGCAACTAATTCTAGTATCAACCAAAGTCTAAATATCTAGTGTCCCTTTCATGGCTCCGTCGTGCACAAAGCAGATGTAGGAAACTTTTCCTTCTTCTAAACAAATACCAGGAGACGTTTGGATCACGTTCAAGCAGAAGTTCTTCTTTATTGAGCGCGGCTGCAATTCTTTCAATCAGTCTGAATGTAAACAGTATACATGGTAATTTATACATTCCAATGGGGAGGAGACTTCTTGGGGTGGAGACAAATTTAAACCAATCATACGACAGCAAGGAGGAGTTAATCCTTATCTAGCTAAAACCGGTCTGGTAGGTTATCTAGAGGCTGAGGAAAATCAGCATATTCACTCTATTGTATTGCCAATCTAATCAGTCTAATTCTTCAACGTCTGAGCTAGAAATCAACATAACTATTCACATGCTGATGCTGGCCAGGAACTCCGGTTCCAAGGCCCATCTCAGAGCCATTAAAGACAAAAGGTGAAAGTCTCCCATACAGCTAGGCTGAAAGGTGAGAATCCCAGTGATCTTGACTCATTTAAAATACAATAGAGAAAAACAGGGCTGGCAGGAAATCAGTCTACTAAACTTTATCAGTTTATATACTATTGCAGTGGAAAAACTAAATTAAACATTTAATAAATTTGTAATCCTACAGTCCCCCGTTTGAGAGTTCTTAAAAACTCTCACAAAATACAAATTTAACACTTAAGAGTTCATTCTTGTAACTTGTGATCATTACAGGCACGTATAACTTATTCTGTGTAGTTCTTCTGTAATTACATGCGGACACAGAAACAAACATGCAATTAGGGTTCGTGAAGTATCCTACGGGTAATAGTCTTTTCTGGTTGAAACTGTCATTTTCTCGTGAGAGGCGTGAGTCATTTGTTGAATTAAACACTTGATACTGTGGATGCATAGATAGCACGCCAGTAGGAGAAAGAACAGCAGAATTGCTATTTCCTTAATCCACAGCCAGGGTTTACCTAACAAGTTTCCGAACCATGAAGAATCATCTTCAGTCATCTTGTGTAATTTATCTGAAAGATCAAGAATGTCTTGTTGGATTTTGTTCAAGTTCTCTGTTGGATCCATCAAACCTGTGCAGCATTCAGGGCCGATAATGGTGCAGGCTCCCCCTTGTGTTGCAAGAATATAATCCAAGGCCACTCTGTTCTGTAAGATCATTATCTTGTGCGAAGCGAGAGCGTCCGTGATGTTGCCCAGGGCCAAAGCCGTATCATTGGCCAATTTCTGTACAGAATCCGAAAGGCTTCTGACTTGATCGAGAGCCTGCATGACACCATACGATGGGATTAATGCTCCAAGAGTTCGTGACCACCATGTTTGTGCACAAGTGAGTCCGGGAATGCAGTCATCTTCTTGGTTGGTAGAAGGAGCTGAATTATGTAACTGTGGAGAGCTTGGGGTGGAGTGTGTATTTTCTCTGATAGCGGGTAGAACATAAACCAGGGTGCACCTGCCGTTGAATTGGCTAGGTAGGATGCTGTAGACAGAAGTTCCACATAACCAAAAAGTGCCAGTTGGTGGAGGAATCATACACAACTGATTTATTGCAAAGACATTTGGTAGGGATGGATTCCTGGAGAGACACTCGTTTAAGTCCTTTTCCTCTTTCTTATCTGTTGTAGTAACGTACACATGGGATTCTGTTCCTCTTTCAATCACAAAGCTGCAACGTTCACGAGGAATTTCACCCAGTGGAGTCGATGCTGGGGCATAATTTTCCATGCACCAATAGAACATCATTGGCAGGAGTAGATCTGTCATGATGGGAGTAGCTGAAGTTAGGTTGCAGGATGGTAGTCCAGGAATGCAACACTGAGAAGCTGGAGGAATTGTTACGTTGTGACATGTATCCTTGTTGAATAATCCACTGGTATGATGATCGAATAAGGTACATGTGTCACATTTGGAGATAGGGTGTGCCACCCATGGGATTCCTGCTCCTACTGAAGGTGCGTGTGGCATGCAAACGTTCTTACCAGCAAACAAGGCGTTCTTTGACATATTCATTAGCTCTAAGAATATGTTGTTTTTGGAGTTGACACTTTGTGCGATGTCCATGATGGTTAGTAGTACGACAATCTTGATCATGTTGTAGGGATGACTGAAGTTCCCGTAGGTGAATCTCTGCGTTGTGTTTTTTTTTTCTTTCTTTTCTTTCTTTGTGATAGTTGGCTCTAATGGGTCGAGTCGTTTTCAGGAAGTTGTGTGGCTTCATACGCAGGTGAGGAGGTCGGTCCATATGGGTCTCAGGACAGCCATGTGGTATCTGTACAGAGGAAGAAAGAAAAACAAAAGAGTACAAAAGCAACTGAGCAGTATTTGTTGTAAACACTGCAAATATTTGGGTTGTATCCTCTGTTAAATCTGAGTCTGCTATTTGTGGTTCCTTCTTTCCCTAATTTTTTTAATTCATGAGACACCTAAAAGGAAACAGTGAGGTGAGGATGGACTAGTGGAGGGGAAAGGCCTATAAGGGAGTCTTCACCGCAAGGGTTGGCCCCCGAAAGCCTGTTGCTTCCGGTTCTTCCCTGGGCTCCTCACTGGTCCATGTGTCCTATCCTATCCCTGTAGGGGGAGGAACCACTTTGCAATGTGACACATGAGTCCATGTTTTCTTTCCCTGACACAACACTGCAGCTGCTGTTATCAACATTACTTGATGTGGTCCATGCCACTTAGGTTCTAACGGCTTTTGTCTGAATGATTTTATCATGACCCACTGACCTGGGATGATTGTGTGTCCGCCCTCTGCTGGAGTCGGCCAACACAACTCAACTCTCTCTCTGGCACTCTGTACTGCCTTTGTAAGGTGTTCACAGTAAGAGATCAGGGCATCTGAGGCAATGTGAACATCAGCATTTCTAAGATCAATCACACCTGGCATCGGCATTGGGCGTCCTGTAATAATCTCATGAGGGCTCAGTCCTACTGATCTGTTAGGTGACGCTCTCATACTACACAGTACAGCTGGAAGCGCTTCAACCCACGATACTCCTTCCTGATGCATTTTGCTTAGCCTGGTTTTGATTGTTTTGTTTGCACGTTCAACCTGTCCTGATGCTTGTGGCCTATATGGGCAATGTAGATTCCACTTAATCTTCAACATTCTAGACACTTCCTTGACTACCTGTCCTGTGAAGTGTGTACCTTGATCTGAGTCAATGCTGTCTGGTAATCCCCATCTGGGAATGAAATCAGTGACAAGACATTTAGCAGTATGTGTAGCTGTAGCACGCCCTGTTGGATAAGCTTCTACCCATCTTGAGAACTTGTCTATTACTACCAAAACGTCAGTTTTTCCCTTACAACGAGGCAACGATATGTAATCAACTTGCAGGTGACGAAATGGTCCTGGTGGAGCTGGGGTATGTGCTGCTGGTGTAGTGGCTGCTGGTACATCATTATTTTTCTGACATGTAACACATCTCTTGGCTGTTTCGGTGGCTATATTTCTGAATTTTGGATTCCACCATTGATTTGAGAACCTGTTTTTCATCGTTGCTGGACCACTGTGACCCAAATTGTGTATTTGTTGAGCCAAATATGGCAACAGTGATTCGGGAGCGACATACTTCCCCCCTTTGGTCCAGCAACCGGATGAATCCACTGTGGCTCCTTTGTCTAACCATGTCCATGCTTCATATAAAGGAGCGTCTTTGTACAGATCAATGATTGATTCAGGAGGCAGAATTGTCTTCTGTGCTACACTACCTGAGCACACTTGCACAGTCTCATAGGAACAAGCCTGTTTAGCTGCTACATCTGCAAGATTATTACCTTTAGCTTCCACAGTGTTAGTTGTGAGATGTGCTTTCACTTTGATCACTGCTAATTTCTTTGGAAGTTTCATGGCAAACATTAAATCTTTCACTAATCCAGCATGCTTAATGGGGGATCCAGCAGAAGTTAGAAACTGTCTGGTTTCCCAAATGACACCAAAATCATGAATTACCCCAAAAGCATACCTGGAATCTGTGTAGATATTTGCAACCGATCCTGAAGCTAGCGTGCATGCTCTTGTTAAGGCTACTAGTTCTGCAGCTTGAGCTGAAAAATGATCTGGAAGACGACCAGAAACAACTACTTCAGTGGTGGAAGTTACTGCATATCCTGCTCTTCTGTTACCTTCAATAACTTGAGCGGAACCATCAACAAACAACTCCAATTCTGAGTTCTCTATGGGAGTTTCTGCTATTTCACTTGTCGCTGCATAAGTAAGCGTAACACAATCATGAGTCATTTCACCTTCATCCTCTAACACAACTTCAGTCATTGCAGACATCATACATGAGGATGGGTTCGTAACTGGTGCACGCTGTAAAACAATATTCGGGGCTGTGAGGGTCGTTAACCAATTTCCCCAACGAGAGGAAGTGACAGAAGTGACTTTTGCTTGATTCATTAGTGCGGACACTGTGTGAGGGCATCTTACGTTTACAGTCTGTCCTAACACCATTCCTGATGAAGCCTGAAGCGCTAAATGAACTGCCTGTACTGCTCTGAGGCATGGGCCCATACCTTGAGCGACTATGTCAAGTTTACCAGAATAGTAATGAATTGGGCGTAAACTGCCCCCATGATCTTGCATTAGACATGCAGTCATGAAACCTAAGTGTTCATGGACATAAAGCACAAAGGGCCTATCAGATTGGGCAATTCCTAATGCTGGTGCTTGACATAGTGCTCTCTTCAAATCATTGAATGCTTTGAGGTGAAGTTCTTCTAAACAAACAGAATCTGAATCTTTACCATGGCCTTTCAACAAGTCATAGAGAGGCTGAGCAATCGAGGCATATTCTTCAATCCACGGTCTACAGTAACCTGCTGTTCCTAGAAATGAGCGGAGTGTTTTAATGGTAGTAGGCGGAGGTATGGTTTTGACTGAAGCCGCTCGATCCTGTGTAATGGATCTATTTCCTGCGCCAATTGTTTGACCCAGAAATGTGACTTGCTTTTTAGCAATTTGAGCTTTGTGAAAGCTGCATTTGTGTCCTCTTTTATGCAAATAGTCCAACAATGCTGCCAAATCAGTTTGATGTACCTCGTGATCTGTTGAGGCAATCAAAATATCATCGACATATTGTATCATAGTGGACTGTTTTACCGGACATTCTGGGTCACACAAATCACGCCTGACAGCCTGATGGTATATGGTTGGGGAGTTTTGAAATCCCTGTGGCAATCGGGTCCACTGGTATTGTTCATAGTCAACTGTGAAAGCTAACCATGGCTGGCTGTCAGAGTGCAACGGTACAGAGAAGAATCCATTAGACATATCAATTACTGAAAAAATCTTACAATCTAATGGTAAGCCATTACAAATTGTAGATGGATCTGCCACTAGAGGGGTGATTTTATCAAGATGTTTATTGGCTACTCTATAGTCTATTGTAAGTCTCCATGTTGCATTGGACTTCTTGATGGGCCATATGGGTGAATTGCATGGACTATTGGTTTTAACTAGCACTCCTTGCGTCAGCAACTTTTCTACAATAGGTTTGATCCCCTGTATAGCTTCCTTATTGATCGGATATTGTTTGGTGACCGGAGGTGGAGTCCCTGTCAATTTAACTGGTTCTACACCTGTCAACAAACCACAATCATCTTTGTCTTTAGCCCATATTGGATGATTCTGTAAGAAAGCATACTCTGGAGGGATTACATTATTGGTAGAAACTTGTGCTGAGGAAATTTTAATGCTAGCAGATTCTGAGGACATGTCTAAAGTTAGATGTACTTGTCTCAGGAGATCCATGCCTAAAATGGCACCTGTATTCAATGGAGCACATAGCAATTTTGTAGTTAGAGTTTTCGGGCCAAATTGTACCTCTATGGGCGGGGTTTCATACAAAACAGAATCTTCACCTATTACGCCAGTTAAACAAAGTTTGGTTTTCTGGTACGGAATGTTTAAACCTTTAGCCAATTTTGTAGGAATTACTGTAATTTCTGCACCTGTATCAAGCAAAAAATCAATCTCTTTCTCTTTTATGCTACCTTTCACAAAAAGTCTTTTGTCATTGTGATGGATTACAGGGGAAAGGTAGCTACTCACAGCCCCAACAATTAGTTTTTTTCCTGGTCTTGTTGTGCTCTTAGAAGAGCCTGAACGAGCTGTCCTAAAGCTTCAGTGGACACTTGCGGAACTGTTTCAGGGTTGTAAGCAGGCTGAGAAGGAGCAGAATTATGCATAGCATTTCTTTTTGTATCTTGCAACTTCTTCCTACACTCTTTTTCCCAATGTCCTAATTTTCCACAGTAGTGGCATTTGCCTTCTTTTTTAGACCACCTGTTTTCTTGGTTTGCAGTGCTAAATGTAGCTGCTGCTACTCTCACTTTGTCTTTAACAACAGCATCTCGTTCCCATGTAGCCAACCTTTCTAAGTTACTTCTGAGAGTTCTGTTAGACCAAGTTAGATCTAGGAATGGCAAAGCTCTTCTGTACTCAGCTACCAGGCCATCTGCCCAGATGCGAACTAGGGGTCCTTTATCAGCTAGCACACTTTCACGGTCATCAACGATTCCACTGTAAGTTACAGATGATTGACAAAACCTCTCAGTATATTCACTCACAGTTTCTTCTTTCTTTTGTACACAGCTAGTAATTCTAGACCAATCTATTTTGGGTCCCAGGACATTCTTTAGAATTTTCAAGACACCTTCTCTCAAATCACCTTTACTGGCATGTAGCAGTTCAGAAGCAACAGCAGACTCAAAATTGTTGAATTCAGATTCCGTTAAAATTTGTGACATCAGCTGTGTGACTTCTGGCAGACACATGTCATAAAGACGCATTTTGCTGATCAATGCCCTTCTAAATTCAGAAAAATCTGTGCGTGCTGGAGGTAAGCTCTGAGATAGTCTCTCTATATCTTTTGGTCCTAGCGCTTTTGCAACAGTTTGTATTTGGACAACAGAAGGGTTGGGAGGAACACTTTCAGTTCCCTCAGTTCCCTGAGATCTTCTCCTAGCACCACATACTCTTACAGAACTTACAGGCTCATTAGTTACTGATTGGATGGCTACATCTGTTTCAAAGAAAGCTTGTAAATCAGGATAAATGTTATCAGGCTGACTAACTTCTTCTACATCAGTTTTTTCTATAGCTTTGTTGCGGTTCAATTTCTTAATCAAAGAGGAAACTCTAGCTCGTAGCTCTTTGTTTTCTTCCTCAAGCTCGGAGTTACGCTGAGACTGCTGTGTAGCTAGTGCTAAACCCAATTCTCTGTGGCAACAGATTATACCCTTCACATTTTTCTTGCGGATACTTGCTCCAAGCACCTTTTTACACTCATCTATCGACCAAGTCTTGTCTGGATGAATCTCATATTTCTGCGTTAGTTCTTGTCTAACTTTCTCAGTGACTATTAGGTTCATTTGTACTCCTAACAGTGATTTGAATTCGCTGTCTGACCACAAAGGAGTTGCTAGACCATTTTTTTCAGTTGTGGGAACCAGCTTAGCATTTTTTCTAACCATTTTGTGATGTTTCTTTGTTACCACAAACTAAAAAAATAGTAAAACACTAAAACTTCTCTGATCAACACACACCACTTAGCTATTGTTAACCTTCCAACACCACACCAACAAACACTAAAACTTCTCTGATCAAGAGGGTACACTTGTGAACTATTGTTAACCTTCCAAATTACCAACACTTTCACACTTCCCTGCCTACAATAACAGAGGAAAACAAAAACAAAATATTAGCACGTAATGCTAACCTTCCCTGCCTGAACAGAGGATTCAACTTCTATGACTACACATAGGATAACCGTCTCTAGCAAACGTAGAGGAAAACAAAATATTAGCACGTAATGCTATTCTTCCCTGCCTGAGAACAGAGGATACCAACAAAAACAAAATATTAGCACGTAATGCTATTCTTCCCTGCCTGAGAACAGAGGATACCAAAATATTAGCGTAATGCTAAACTTCCCTGCCTAAGAACAGAGGATAACTTTCATCTCTAAAAAAAAAACTTTAGAGGATAACTTAGTTAACAAAACTTGCAGCTGTTTGTTTAACGCTTCTCTGACGGCGCAGAGGATCACACTTTTGTACTGGTATTGTAGGTTCTTCTGGATAGTCGCACTCACCAGACCTTGCTTTGTTCAGCTGGAAGTTTTGCTCTGGATTCCAAAAGATGCAGTCTGGAAAGCAGATCTTTGTTTGAGCTTGCTGGATTCAGGTTGGAGGAAGCTGGAACTCAGTCAGATCTTTGTGAGTAGCTCTATCCGGGTCACGGCACCAAAACTGTAGGAAACTTTTCCTTCTTCTAAACAAATACCAGGAGACGTTTGGATCACGTTCAAGCAGAAGTTCTTCTTTATTGAGCGCGGCTGCAATTCTTTCAAACAGTCTGAATGTAAACAGTATACATGGTAATTTATACATTCCAATGGGGAGGAGACTTCTTGGGGTGGAGACAAATTTAAACCAATCATACGACAGCAAGGAGGAGTTAATCCTTATCTAGCTAAAACCGGTCTGGTAGGTTATCTAGAGGCTGAGGAAAATCAGCATATTCACTCTATTGTATTGCCAATCTAATCAGTCTAATTCTTCAACGTCTGAGCTAGAAATCAACATAACTATTCACATGCTGATGCTGGCCAGGAACTCCGGTTCCAAGGCCCATCTCAGAGCCATTAAAGACAAAAGGTGAAAGTCTCCCATACAGCTAGGCTGAAAGGTGAGAATCCCAGTGATCTTGACTCATTTAAAATACAATAGAGAAAAACAGGGCTGGCAGGAAATCAGTCTACTAAACTTTATCAGTTTATATACTATTGCAGTGGAAAAACTAAATTAAACATTTAATAAATTTGTAATCCTACACAGACATGCAGAATTTTTTTAAATAATCTGCATCATATAAAAAACTAACATTCATGAAATACAGAACATGGTTGACTTTCAGTGATAAAGTCTTTAAGAGACTCACCCTTAAACGCCAAGGCCAAGAGGAATCCCCATAGTTGTATGTGACCTCCTCATCTGGAAAGATATTTCTTATACTAAACAGACACAGGTGTGGCCTTCCGTCAACAATGACTGTCTTGACTTTGCAATTTGGATTTTTGTCATCATCATTCACCAGTCGTCCAAGTGAATGTCCACCGTCCTCTTTTGTTGCATCGATGCTGTGATAAAAATAGTGCAGTAAGAAACTTAAAACAGACACACACTGAAACATACGGTTCTAACTGAACATTTGGGTTAGGCTAACCTTGGCCTATTTAACTTCCTATTTGACTTCCTAAGAATTTAATAGGTCAGATGATCCACTTAAGGTAAAAAAATAATACCCCAGTTGAAAAATAACCATGTTATTGATTATCACTAACTAATAAGTTCCTTATGTTATGAGAACCCTAGCAAATCTGCTATTGTAATAGTGCTGCACGATTAATCTTATCGCAATCGTAATCGCGATGTCAAGCCTGTGCGATTATATGACGCAAAATGCTGCGATTTTATGTAAAATAAACAATGGGCTGGTACGCAATTAACGCAGCATCTGTTATTTTTTGTCATCCTTTGGCTAGTGTTACATGATAATGCTCTCATGCGATTGCTTAAAACCATTCATGCGAGACAAGTCAAAAGAGAGCGCGCTGATTCGCTGAATGTCCGACTGGGACTCACAGAAAGACATGCGCCAGAAATACAGTTCTCTTTCGCGCTTGAACGAACAATAACACACAATTATGCCAAAATGTCGTTTGTCGAATATCTTCATAACTTAAGAGCAGTCTTATGATGGACGTATAGAGTTGTGAGAGAATGAGGCGCATGTGAGATCCGCGTCTCTGTCAGCAGCGGCTGCTCTTAAAGGGCCAGCAGCCAAAGCTTTCTGTCAGTAAAGTTAATCAAAGAACAAAGGGGACAGAGAAAATGACTCACTGCTCTTGACTAAAGAACTTATGTAGCTTTAATAAGGATTAGTCTATTTATTATGTTTGATAACTTTATTAAATGTCTGTATACCTGTTAGACAGGAAGGGCACAGGTAAATATGCCATTTATTATGGGTTTATGTGAGGATTATTTGAAGTTCACTTAAATTAAAAGCTGTTATATTTTTTGAAGTCTAATTAATGTTTTTTTATTTTATTATAGCTTTCAATTGTAATGATAGAATCACTGTAATGTTGGATGGCTATAATTAATGTTTTAAATGGGGGTGGATTCATTTATATCCAGACATCAATGGCTTAGATGTAGGGATGCAAACGATTAATCGACGATCGATTAATTGTCGATAATACATTAATCGATCAAACTTATCGATCATCGATTAAGCAGGTTCATGCGCATGCGCGTGCGCTGCTCAACCGCGAAACACAAGCGATCGCGCCGGAGTTATGTTTGGGACTATTTTACACCATCATGACTATAAGTATTCGTGTGCATTCGCAGCCTTTTGTTTTGTGCAAATGTAAGTTGTAATAGTTTATTATGTGTACGCCTATCTATATCTGATTTATCTCATATTGGATGCATTTGGTTAAGAATTGTTGAAGCGTGATCTTTAGCGCGCGCAGCTCAAACGGCACTGCACGCCTAATAATGTCTATTGGGACTGTCATATTACATAACATTATAAAGAGAACAATAGTGTAATAAAACATTGTGAAGTATTTGGGTTTAGTTACCGTGTCGCGTTGTTCCAGGAAGAGCGCGTCCACAACATGAGTCACTCTGAATGGCACGTAACTCAAGTTCACTTGTGCATTCACGTCATTTTGTGCAGATATAATTTGTAATATGTTTATTTTGTATATATCTGACTAATCTATAGGTTGCGCTTCTTTGAGTTAAATAACGCGCTAGCAAAGTGCTCAACGGTTATTCATTCAGCGCGCGCCGCTCAAGCAGCATTAATACACGACTAATAATAACGATGATTAATTTGGGACTGTCATATTACATAACATCAGAACACTATTTTATTAAATCGTTGTGAATTCATTGGGTTTAGTTGCCGTTTTCAGTGCGTTTCAGTGCACGTCTAACGTAACACACTGCAAGCACGCATCTGAGGCGGCGTTGGTGACACGTTGTATTATTAGTAGGGCTGCACGATATGAGGAAAAGCTGCGATGTGCGATAACATTGTTTAATATTGCGATGACGATATGACTTGCGATAAATGTGATTGTTAACTATACTGTTCCCATGTCTTAGTGCTTTAATAGGTTCTTTGCGTGATAGGTCAAACGTTTATTACCTGCCTGGTTCAGAATACACGATTTTAGCGCGATTTTGGCACGATCCGTTTGACGTATGGGTGTCGTGGAGATTCGTAATAACGACAACGGGCGTCAGGATGCAAGATTTGATCGTTTCATAGTGGGCGACAACCTATGTCGCGTCTGCGATGCTTCACGACAGAAAGACTAGCATGTTTAATTCTTTAACGGTCCTCCACGACGGGTTGAATTTGTGAGCGAGGCGAGACGTGAGTGAGTGCAACAGTGAGTGTGTGTGTGCGCGCGCCAGTGAGCGTGTGAGCGTATGTGTGTGTGTGTATGTGCGTGTGTGCATGCGTGCGTGAGTGAGTGAGCGAGTGAGTGAGCGAGGGACAGTGAGTGTGTGTGTTTGTGTGTCTGTGCGTGCGAGTGAATGTTTGCGAGTGAATGTGTGTGTGTGACGGCACGCGATGACTGGTCGGAAAGCAACGTGTTGTCTGACATGTTTCTTGTCCACGACAAGATTTTAGGAGTCAAAAACGTGTAAATTAGTGCTAATCTGAACCAGGCATTATTCATCGTGTCAGGCTGTCTGTTGCGATGTGTTCATCGCGGGAGTTCATATCGCGATGACGATGAAAATTCGATGTATCGTTCAGCCCTAATTATTAGTCGTTATATTTGATTATTAAATAATTAATTTAATTTAATTATCATTCACATCGAAACATTTAACAATCCTACTAGCCCTTTATTTGGATTAAAAGCCATTCTCATTCAGTTGGTGAGTAACATAGCGTTTTTAACAAACCCTGTCATGCTGTTGGCCATATGCACTGCAGCAGACGCATAATTGATCGTTAATTTAAATTACGATCGATCATGGGAATTTGTGAAAATTGACATCCCTTCAGTTCTATATTTGAAGTTTCCAGGTCTAGTAATCTTACTGTTAACTTTCTCAGACCAAGCATCAATAAGTGCTGCTCCTATGTTTCAAGTTTTTCCAAGTAGTTTACCAGATAGATTATTATATGTAGACTTGGGCTAATATTTTAGGCTAAGCCTACCCATATAGATTTTTATTTAACATTTGGGCTATTTTATGTTGCTTAATGTTTGCAACAGGTGAGCCAGTGCACAATTATTTTTTATGTATTTAAATTTTCTGTGCATCATTTATTTTGTTAAACTACATAAATGCCATTCTATACAACTGTTACAAAAAAACATAATTTGAGCAATATTACATGCATTTTTGTTCAGTATATAACCAATATTTAGCTTTTTATGTTAAAGACACTATTGATACCGTGAGAAATGTACATTCTCAGGAAAATAGCCGCTTATCAGTTAATCGTTAATCGATCGATAAGGTCAATCAATTAATGATTAATGAATTAATCGATAATTTGCATCCCTACTTAGATGTTATCAATCATTTAGTTGTTGCTAGTTTGAGTTGAGAAATACACATTTCAGAATTATCACTAATCTGTGTGTGCATTTTGCTTTAGATCCAAGCAAGTTGACTCATGAAACCATTTGTTTATTATATCTCAATCGCATATTCCAATTGCAATATTGACCTCAATCGCAATATGACATTTTCCCCAAATCGTGCAGCCCTATATTGTAATAATAATAATCATCGTAATCATAACTGTTTTTATTAGAATGACATGCAACTAGTTTGCTCTGAATATGAACCAAAAATAAATAAATAAACCAAAAAAGAAACAGCCAGCTTACCAATAACGTGTTCCATTCCATGTGAAGTCAAACAAGTAGTTGCCTTGAACATCTTTAACATGTTTACTTTGAGAGAGAATCCCACGGTATTCAACAACAAAGGTGGATGGTTCAATGTGCTCAAGTGCAAACACACCTCTCCCTAAAAGAGCAAAATAATATATAATAATACAAATAAAACATGAATCCAAGTGCACCTATATGTTACACAGCTAACCAACCTATCCTTTTAAAGAGTTAAATCCTGTAAAAAAAATCCTGTGTAATGTAATATGAGGTGCAGGAAATAAAAAAATAAATAAAAAAATAAAGCATTGGTTTTCACTGTGATATAGCCTACTAGTTGAATTTGGTTACACTATTCTCTGTATACATAGTTTTAAGTATTTATAAAAAAAAATAAAAAAAATTAGTTTAAAGTTTTTTTTTCATCTCTTAACCTTTATGAAAATGAGCGGCTTACCCAAGGGTAAAATGTGTGAATGTGAAAGATCATGTCCAGACTGCCAGCAATAGGCCTACTTTTCATTCTTACAAGTGCATGCCTACTTTATGATTTGATTTGCCTGCAGTCTGAACATAGTCAGATTGCCTTGTGGTGCACAATTTACCTTTGAATGTGTTGATTTGTCGTCCCTCAAGGAAGGCTTTGTCTTTGCCCGACAATATGTGTTCTTTTGCATCCTGCTCAGGTTTTATTCTCTTCTTTCTTAACATGTTGACTGAAAACATTCCAGACAACATAAATAGTATGTATTTATAAATATAAATATATATATATATATATATATATATATATATATATATATATATGCTTTATATACAGTACATTATTGTCAGACTGTAGTCTATATCAATAAATACAACATTTTACACATAAATAGTTGATAAGTGAGGTTTTGAGACTTGTTACTTTTCTCACAAAATCTCCGATTTAAAATTCAGTCCATTTTAATACCATTTTATCACTCTTTAATGTGGCGCCTCAGATCAAACGAAGCTAAACTCGTTACTTAGAAAAATTAACTATAGAGAGAAAGTTTTAGAAAATGTTACATGTTACACCTGATTTACATTAAAATAATAAATGTAAAATCGAATTGGAAATAGAATCGAAAGCATGTGAATTAAAATTGAATGGAATCATAAAATGTCTGCTAATATCCAGCCCTAAAAATAACTAAATATTTTTTCAAGTCATTTTAATGACAGTAACATTACATTAATGAAAGTATACTTTTACATTAGTTTCGTTTCTCTTTATTTAATAGATTTCTGTATCTTACTGTATTAAACTGTAAATTCATCCACTCAACTTTACCAGTCATCATGATGACATAACAACATAGATTTGATTTATTTCAAAATGTAAATTAATTCTCTCAAGCATCCATGGAGAAGTAGCTTTCATCAACTAATACTAATACTTGTATGTGACTATGAACAACAAGAGAATTTCGTTTAAGTACCAAACAAAACAAAAAACGTGAATAGCATGTTCAAGTTGTTTGGAGACGCCATTTTAACTGCTTATGGACTTATATTAGCCCGATTAATGGCCACGTTTAAAGTAATGTAACGTTAACTAACGTTATTCAAAACGGTCTGACTCATGACACTTAACGTAACTCCATAAAGGTAGAATATATAAATAAACGCACTTACCTTCCTCGTGATAAAGTGAAAATCTCCCACGCCACTAACGTTATAGCTCGTCAACTTCGCTCGAATTCTGCTAATTAATCTTTCCTGAAGATGATTAATCTTCTGATTAATCACACCGTCACACCACACGTCTGCAGAGGCGCAGGCGCGCTGACTTTGACGGATGTGAAATGCAGCCAATCACTGACGAGGATTCCAGCAGCCAATCACTGACGAGGATTCCAGCGTTCCACCAATGAATCGCGCTTGGGCGTGGTCTGGGTGTATTAGCGTCGAATTTCACATAAGCCGCGTTTCCACCGCGGGAACTTTCCCCAGGAACTAGGAACTTTGGGCTGGTACTCGGTGTGTTTACACCGCAGGAACCAGGGTCTAAATGAAGTTCCGGGTAAATATTTCCCCCTCAGAAAGTCCCTGCTGGCGAGGTAGTACTTTTTCAAAGTTCAGGAACTTTCGGGGGCGGCACTTGTGCGCTGAACATGCTGATTGGTTGTGTTCACGCCGCATTTTTACTGGAGGACTCCACGCAGCATTCTATTTTAACCGGCATTTTTAAAAATCTATTACCATAAATATATACATATATTGCGGTCCGTGGCTTCATGCGCGAGAGTTGTCCGTCTGCAAATATGGAATTAATTTTTTTTTTAAACACAGCTGGACCGACGACGAGGTTACGTATTTGTGTAACAGGAAATTTTCTGCGCGTTCGTCCCAGCCATCTCTCATTCAATGTCCGCAATACATCACAAACACAACTGCAGCACAGTTTTAATCTCCTCCATACTTATTATAAATGTGGCGCTCAAAACTGATAACTGTGCGTCGCAGACTGGGAGGAGCAGACGCGCGCAGTTTATAATCTTCCCGGTACTTTAGACCGCGGTGTAAACGCAGAAAGCAACCGGTCTGGGGCAAAAAAAGTTCCTGGGAAAAAAGTTCCTGGGACAAATTGTTCCGGGTAATTTCGGTGGAAACGCGGCTATAGACAATCACTGACGAGGATTCCAGCGTTCCACCAATGAATCGCGCTTGGGCGTGGTCTGGGTGTATGAAATGTGTATGATACTGCAGTAGCGTCGACTTTCACATAGAGGGAGATTATACACTCTGAGCATACACTGGCACACACTGAAAAACGGGTACAACGGATTTATAAGGACATATTGAGAAAAAGCGGGAGGTGGTTAGGCGCAGCCTGATAAGCCTTTCTACACTGCTCGACTTATGAGGACATTAGTGCTGTCCTCGTAGTTACGGTATGTCCTCATAGAGTCGGTATGTATCCATGGTTTTTGTCCTCGTAATCCGGTCGCACCAACGCACACACACACTCCAGATCTGATGAAGGACCTGCGCCTGGACACACACACACTCCAGATCTGATGAAGGAACTGCGCCTGGACACACACACTCCAGATCTGATGAAGGACATGCGCCTGCACACACACACACACACACTCCAGATCTGATGAAGGACCTGCGCCTGGACACATACACACACACACACACACTCCAGATCTGATGAAGGACCTGCGCCTGGACACACACACACACTCCAGATCTGATGAAGGACCTGCGCCTGGACACACACACACACACACACACACACACTCCAGATCTGATGAAAGACCTGCGCCTGCACACACACACACACACACACACTCCAGATCTGATGAAGGACCTGCGCCTGCGCACACACACACACACACACACACTCCAGATCTGATGAAGGACCTGCGCCTGGACACACACACA
This sequence comes from Phoxinus phoxinus, assembly GCF_949152265.1. Classification (NCBI taxonomy): domain Eukaryota; kingdom Metazoa; phylum Chordata; class Actinopteri; order Cypriniformes; family Leuciscidae; genus Phoxinus; species Phoxinus phoxinus. Next base: position 67,792 of record NW_027639397.1, on the reverse strand, counting down.
CACACACACACACTCCAGATCTGATGAAGGACCTGCGCCTGGACACACACACACACACGCACACACACACACTCCATATCTGATGAAGGACCTGCGACTGGACACAAACACACACACACACACACACACACTCCAGATCTGATGAAGGACCTGCGCCTGGACACACACACTCCAGATCTGATGAAGGACATGCGCCTGCACACACACACTCCAGATCTGATGAAGGACCTGCGCCTGGACACACACACACACACTCCAGATCTGATGAAGGACCTGCGACTGGACACACACACACACACACTCCAGATCTGATGAAGGACCTGCGCCTGGACACACACACACACACACACACACACACACACACACACACACACTCCAGATCTGATGAAGGACCTGCGCCTGCACACACACACACACACTCCAGATCTGATGAAGGACCTGCGCCTGGACACACACACACACACACACACTCCAGATCTGATGAAGGACCTGCGCCTGCGCGCACACACACACACACACACACACTCCAGATCTGATGAAGGACCTGCGCCTGCACACACACACACACACACACACTCCAGATCTGATGAAGGACCTGCGACTGGACACAAACACACACACACTCCAGATCTGATGAAGGACCTGTACCTGGACACACACACACTCCAGATCTGATGAAGGAACTGCGCCTGGACACACACACTCCAGATCTGATGAAGGACATGCGCCTGCACACACACACACACACACACACTCCAGATCTGATGAAGGACCTGCGCCTGGACACACACACACACACACACACTCCAGATCTGATGAAGGACCTGCGCCTGGACACACACACACACACTCCAGATCTGATGAAGGACCTGCGCCTGGACACACACACACACACACACACTCCAGATCTGATAAAGGACCTGCGCCTGCGCACACACACACACACTCCAGATCTGATGAAGGACCTGCGCCTGGACACACACACTCCAGATCTGATGAAGGACCTGCGTCTGCGCACACACACACACACACACACTCCAGATCTGATGAAGGACCTGCGCCTGGACACACACTCCAGATCTGATGAAGGACCTGCGCCTGGACACACACACACACACACACACTCCAGATCTGATGAAGGACCTGCGCCTGCGCACACACACACACACACACACTCCAGATCTGATAAAGGACCTGCGCCTGGACACACACACTCCAGATCTGATGAAGGACCTGCGTCTGCGCACACACACACACACACACACACTCCAGATCTGATGAAGGACCTGCGCCTGGACACACACACTCCAGATCTGATGAAGGACCTGCGCCTGCGCACACACACACACACACTCCAGATCTGATGAAGGACCTGCGCCTGGACACACACACACACACTCCAGATCTGATGAAGGACCTGCGCCTGGACACACACACACACACACACACTCCAGATCTGATGAAGGACCTGCGCCTGGACACACACACACACTCCAGATCTGATGAAGGAACTGCGCCTGGACACACACACACACACACACTCCAGATCTGATGAAGGACCTGCGCCTGGACACACACACACACTCCAGATCTGATGAAGAACCTGCGCCTGGACACACACACACACCAGATCTGATGAAGGACCTGCGCCTGCACACACACACACACACACACACACACACACACACACACACTCCAGATCTGATGAAGGACCTGCGCCTGCACACATACACACACTCCAGATCTGATGAAGGACCTGCGCCTGCACACACACACACACACACTCCAGATCTGATGAAGGACCTGCGCCTGGACACACACACTCCAGATCTGATGAAGGACCTGCGCCTGGACACACACACACACACACACACTCCAGATCTGATGAAGGACCTGCGCCTGCGCACACACACACACACACACACTCCAGATCTGATAAAGGACCTGCGCCTGGACACACACACTCCAGATCTGATGAAGGACCTGCGCCTGGACACACACACTCCAGATCTGATGAAGGACCTGCGTCTGCGCACACACACACACACACACACTCCAGATCTGATGAAGGACCTGCGCCTGGACACACACACTCCAGATCTGATGAAGGACCTGCGCACACACACACACACACACACACTCCAGATCTGATGAAGGACCTGCGCCTGGACACACACACACACACTCCAGATCTGATGAAGGACCTGCGCCTGGACACACACACACACACACACACTCCAGATCTGATGAAGGACCTGCGCCTGGACACACACACACACTCCAGATCTGATGAAGGAACTGCGCCTGGACACACACACACACACACACTCCAGATCTGATGAAGGACCTGCGCCTGGACACACACACACACCAGATCTGATGAAGGACCTGCGCCTGCACACACACACACACACACACACACACACACACACACACTCCAGATCTGATGAAGGACCTGCGACTGGACACACACACACACACACTCCAGATCGGATAAAAGGACCTGCGCCTGGACACACACACACAGACACACACACACACACACTCCAGATCTGATGAAAGACCTGCGCCTGCGCACACACACACACACTCCAGATCTGATGAAGGACCTGCGCCTGGACACACACACACACACTCCAGATCTGATGAAGGACCTGCGCCTGCGCACACACACACACACTCCAGATCTGATGAAGGACCTGCGCCTGGACACACTCACACACACACACACACACACACACACACACACACACTCCAGATCTGATGAAGAACCTGCGCCTGGACACACACACACTCCAGATCTGATGAAGGACCTGCGCCTGGACACACACACACACACTCCAGATCTGATGAAGGACCTGCGCCTGCGCACACACACACACACTCCAGATCTGATGAAGGACCTGCGCCTGGACACACACACACACACTCCAGATCTGATGAAGGACCTGCGCCTGCGCACACACACACACACACACACACACTCCAGATCTGATGAAGGACCTGCGCCTGCACACACACACACACACACACACACACACACACTCCAGATCTGATGAAGGACCTGTGACTGGACACAAACACACACACACACACACACACACACACACACACACACACACACACTCCAGATCTGATGAAGGACCTGCGCCTGGACACACACACACTCCAGATCTGATGAAGGAACTGCGCCTGGACACACACACTCCAGATCTGATGAAGGACCTGCGCCTGGACACACACACACACACACACACACACACACACACACACTCCAGATCTGATGAAGGACCTGCGCCTGGACACACACACACTCCAGATCTGATGAAGGAACTGCGCCTGGACACACACACTCCAGATCTGATGAAGGACATGCGCCTGCACACACACACACACACACTCCAGATCTGATTAAGGACCTGCGCCTGGACACATACACACACACACACACACTCCAGATCTGATGAAGGACCTGCGCCTGGACACACACACACACTCCAGATCTGATGAAGGACCTGCGCCTGGACACACACACACACACACACACACACACTCCAGATCTGATGAAAGACCTGCGCCTGCACACACACACACACACACACACTCCAGATCTGATGAAGGACCTGCGCCTGCGCACACACACACACACACACACACTCCAGATCTGATGAAGGACCTGCGCCTGGACACACACACACACACACACACTCCAGATCTGATGAAGGACCTGCGCCTGGACACACACACACACACACACACACACACGCACACACACACACTCCATATCTGATGAAGGACCTGCGACTGGACACAAACACACACACACACACACACACACACACACACACACTCCAGATCTGATGAAGGACCTGCGCCTGGACACACACACTCCAGATCTGATGAAGGACATGCGCCTGCACACACACACTCCAGATCTGATGAAGGACCTGCGCCTGGACACACACACACACACTCCAGATCTGATGAAGGACCTGCGACTGGACACACACACACACACACACACACTCCAGATCTGATGAAGGACCTGCGCCTGGACACACACACACACACACACACACACACACACACACACACACACTCCAGATCTGATGAAGGACCTGCGCCTGCACACACACACACACACTCCAGATCTGATGAAGGACCTGCGCCTGGACACACACACACACACACACACTCCAGATCTGATGAAGGACCTGCGCCTGCGCGCACACACACACACACACACACACTCCAGATCTGATGAAGGACCTGCGCCTGCACACACACACACACACACACACTCCAGATCTGATGAAGGACCTGTACCTGGACACACACACACTCCAGATCTGATGAAGGAACTGCGCCTGGACACACACACTCCAGATCTGATGAAGGACATGCGCCTGCACACACACACACACACACACACACACACTCCAGATCTGATGAAGGACCTGCGCCTGGACACACACACACACACACACACACTCCAGATCTGATGAAGGACCTGCGCCTGGACACACACACACACACTCCAGATCTGATGAAGGACCTGCGCCTGGACACACACACACACACACACACTCCAGATCTGATAAAGGACCTGCGCCTGCGCACACACACACACACTCCAGATCTGATAAAGGACCTGCGCCTGGACACACACACTCCAGATCTGATGAAGGACCTGCGCCTGGACACACACACTCCAGATCTGATGAAGGACCTGCGTCTGCGCACACACACACACACACACACTCCAGATCTGATGAAGGACCTGCGCCTGGACACACACTCCAGATCTGATGAAGGACCTGCGCCTGGACACACACACACACACACACACTCCAGATCTGATGAAGGACCTGCGCCTGCGCACACACACACACACACACACTCCAGATCTGATAAAGGACCTGCGCCTGGACACACACACTCCAGATCTGATGAAGGACCTGCGTCTGCGCACACACACACACACACACACACTCCAGATCTGATGAAGGACCTGCGCCTGGACACACACACTCCAGATCTGATGAAGGACCTGCGCCTGCGCACACACACACACACACTCCAGATCTGATGAAGGACCTGCGCCTGGACACACACACACACACTCCAGATCTGATGAAGGACCTGCGCCTGGACACACACACACACACACACACTCCAGATCTGATGAAGGACCTGCGCCTGGACACACACACACACTCCAGATCTGATGAAGGAACTGCGCCTGGACACACACACACACACACACACTCCAGATCTGATGAAGGACCTGCG
>NW_027639397.1:32500-57500 GCF_949152265.1 Phoxinus phoxinus | reverse complement strand
TCTGATGAAGGACCTGCGCCTGGACACACACACACACTCCAGATCTGATGAAGAACCTGCGCCTGGACACACACACACACCAGATCTGATGAAGGACCTGCGCCTGCACACACACACACACACACACACACACACACACACACACACACACACACTCCAGATCTGATGAAGGACCTGCGCCTGCACACATACACACACTCCAGATCTGATGAAGGACCTGCGCCTGCACACACACACACACACACACACACACACACACACACACTCCAGATCTGATGAAGGACCTGCGCCTGGACACACACACACACACACACACTCCAGATCTGATGAAGGACCTGCGCCTGGACACACACACACACTCCAGATCTGATGAAGGAACTGCGCCTGGACACACACACACACACACACTCCAGATCTGATGAAGGACCTGCGCCTGGACACACACACACACTCCAGATCTGATGAAGAACCTGCGCCTGGACACACACACACACACACCAGATCTGATGAAGGACCTGCGCCTGCACACACACACACACACACACACACACACACACACACTCCAGATCTGATGAAGGACCTGCGCCTGCACACATACACACACTCCAGATCTGATGAAGGACCTGCGCCTGCACACACACACACACACACACACACACACACACTCCAGATCTGAAGAAGGACCTGCGACTGGACACAAACACACACACACACACACACACACACACACACACACACTCCAGATCTGATGAAGGACCTGCGCCTGGACACACACACTCCAGATCTGATGAAGGACATGCGCCTGCACACACACACACACACACTCCAGATCTGATGAAGGACCTGCGCCTGGACACATACACACACACACACTCCAGATCGGATAAAAGGACCTGCGCCTGGACACACACACACACACACACACACACACACACTCCAGATCTGATGAAGGACCTGCGCCTGGACACACACACACTCCAGATCTGATGAAAGACCTGCGCCTGCGCACACACACACACACACACACTCCAGATCTGATGAAGGACCTGCGCCTGGACACACACACACACACACACTCCAGATCTGATGAAGGACCTGCGCCTGCGCACACACACACACACACACACACACACACTCCAGATCTGATGAAGGACCTGCGCCTGCACACACACACACACACACACTCCAGATCTGATGAAGGACCTGTGACTGGACACAAACACACACACACACACACACACACACACACACACACACACACACTCCAGATCTGATGAAGGACCTGCGCCTGGACACACACACACTCCAGATCTGATGAAGGAACTGCGCCTGGACACACACACTCCAGATCTGATGAAGGACCTGCGCCTGGACACACACACACACACACACACACACACACACACACACACACTCCAGATCTGATGAAGGACCTGCGCCTGGACACACACACACTCCAGATCTGATGAAGGAACTGCGCCTGGACACACACACTCCAGATCTGATGAAGGACATGCGCCTGCACACACACACACACACTCCAGATCTGATGAAGGACCTGCGCCTGGACACACACACACACACTCCAGATCTGATGAAGGACCTGCGCCTGGACACACACACACACACACACACTCCAGATCTGATGAAGGACCTGCGCCTGGACACACACACACACACACACACACACTCCAGATCTGATGAAAGACCTGCGCCTGCACACACACACACACACACACTCCAGATCTGATGAAGGACCTGCGCCTGCGCACACACACACACTCCAGATCTGATGAAGGACCTGCGCCTGGACACACACACTCCAGATCTGATGAAGGACCTGCGCCTGCGCACACACACACACACACACACACTCCAGATCTGATGAAGGACCTGCGCCTGGACACACACACACACACACACACTCCAGATCTGATGAAGGACCTGCGACTGGACACACACACACACTCCAGATCTGATGAAGGACCTGCACCTGGACACACTCACACACACACACACACAAACACACACACACACTCCAGATCTGATGAAGGACCTGCGCCTGGACACACACACACACACACACACACACTCCAGATCTGATGAAGGACCTGCGCCTGGACACACACACACACACAAACACACACTCCAGATCTGATGAAGGACCTGCGCCTGGACACACACACACACACACTCCAGATCTGATGAAGGACCTGCGACTGGACACACACACACACTCCAGATCTGATGAAGGACCTGCACCTGGACACACTCACACACACACACAGACACACACACACACACACTCCAGATCTGATGAAGGACCTGCGCCTGCACACACACACACACACACTCCAGATCTGATGAAGGACCTGCGCCTGGACACACACACACACACACACACACACACACACACACACACACACACACACACTCCAGATCTGATGAAGGACCTGCGCCTGCACACATACACACACTCCAGATCTGATAAACCTGCGCCTGCACACACACACACACACTCCAGATCTGATGAAGGACCTGCGCCTGGACACACACACACACTCCAGATCTGATGAAGGACCTGCGCCTGCACACACACACACACACACACACACACACACACACACACTCCAGATCTGATGAAGGACCTGCGCCTGCACACACACACACACACTCCAGATCTGATGAGGGACCTGCGACTGGACACAAACACACACACACACACACACACACACTCCAGATCTGATGAAGGACCTGCGCCTGGACACACACACACTCCAGATCTGATGAAGGAACTGCGCCTGGACACACACACACACACTCCAGATCTGATGAAGGACCTGCGGCTGGACACACGCACACACACTCCAGATCTGATGAAGGACCTGCGGCTGGACACATACACACACACACACACTCCAGATCTGATGAAGGACCTGCGCCTGCACACACACACACACACACTCCAGATCTGATGAAGGACCTGCGGCTGGACACACACACACACACACACACTCCAGATTTGATGAAGGACCTGCGCCTGCACACACACACACACACACACTCCAGATCTGATGAAGGACCTGCGCCTGGACACACACACACACACACACTCCAGATCTGATGAAGGACCTGCGCCTGCACACACACACACACACACACACACACACACACACACACACACACACACACACACACACTCCAGATCTGATGAAGGACCTTCGCCTGGACACACACACACACACACACACACTCCAGATCTGATGAAGGACCTGTGCCTGGACACACACACTCCAGATCTGATGAAGGACCTGCGGCTGGACACACACACACACACACACACTCCAGATTTGATGAAGGACCTGCGCCTGCACACACACACACACACACACTCCAGATCTGATGAAGGACCTGCGCCTGGACACACACACACACACACACTCCAGATCTGATGAAGGACCTGCGCCTGCACACACACACACACACACACACACACACACACACACACACACACACACTCCAGATCTGATGAAGGACCTTCGCCTGGACACACACACACACACACACACACTCCAGATCTGATGAAGGACCTGTGCCTGGACACACACACTCCAGATCTGATGAAGGACCTGCGCCTGCGCACACACACACACACTCCAGATCTGATGAAGGACCTGCGCCTGGACACACACACACACACACACACACACACACACACACACACACTCCATATCTGATGAAGGACCTGCGCCTGCACACACACACACTCCAGATCTGATGAAGGACCTGTGCCTGGACACACACACACACACACACTCCAGATCTGATGAAGGACCTTCGCCTGCACACACACACACTCCAGATCTGATGAAGGACCTGCGCCTGGACACACACACACACACACACACTCCAGATCTGATGAAGGACCTGCGCCTGCACACACACACACACACACTCCAGATCTGATGAAGGACATGCGCCTGCACACACACACACACACACTCCAGATCTGATGAAGGACCTGTGCCTGGACACACACACACACACACACACTCCAGATCTGATGAAGGACCTGCGCCTGGACACACACACACACACACACACACACACACTCCAGATCTGATGAAGGACCTGCGACTGGACACACACACACACACACACACACTCCAGATCTGATGAAGGACCTGCGCCTGGACACACACACACACACACACTCCAGATCTGATGAAGGACCTGCGCCTGGACACACACACACACACACACTCCAGATCTGATGAAGGACCTGCGACTGGACACAAACACACACTCCAGATCTGATGAAGGACCTGCGCCTGCACACACTCACACACACACACACACACACTCCAGATCTGATGAAGGACCTGCGACTGGACACAAACACACACACACACACACACACTCCAGATCTGATGAAGGACCTGCGCCTGCACACACACACACACACACACACACACTCCAGATCTGATGAAGGACCTGCGACTGGACACAAACACACACACACACACACACACACACACACACACACACACTCCAGATCTGATGAAGGACCTGCGCCTGGACACACACACACACACACACTCCAGATCTGATGAAGGACCTGCGCCTGGACACACACACACACACACTCCAGATCTGATGAAGGACCTGCGACTGGACACAAACACACACTCCAGATCTGATGAAGGACCTGCACCTGCACACACTCACACACACACACACACACACACACTCCAGATCTGATGAAGGACCTGCGCCTGCGCACACACACACACACACTCCAGATCTGATGAAGGACCTGCGCCTGCACACACTCACACACACACACACACACACACACTCCAGATCTGATGAAGGACCTGCACCTGCACACACACACACACACACACACTCCAGATCTGATGAAGGACCTGCGACTGGACACAAACACACACACACACACACACACACACACACACACACACACACACACACACACACACACACACACACTCCAGATCTGATGAAGGAACTGCGCCTGGACACACACACTCCAGATCTGATGAAGGACATGCGCCTGCACACACACACACACACACTCCAGATCTGATGAAGGACCTGCGCCTGGACACACACACACACACACTCCAGATCTGATGAAGGACCTGCGCCTGGACACACACACACACACTCCAGATCTGATGAAGGACCTGCGCCTGGACACACACACACACACACACACACACACTCCAGATCTGATGAAGGACCTGCGCCTGGACACACACACACACACACACACACTCCAGATCTGATGAAAGACCTGCGCCTGCACACACACACACACACACACTCCAGATCTGATGAAGGACCTGCGCCTGCGCACACACACACACACACTCCAGATCTGATGAAGGACCTGCGCCTGGACACACACACTCCAGATCTGATGAAGGACCTGCGCCTGGACACACACACACACACACACACTCCAGATCTGATGAAGGACCTGCGACTGGACACACACACACACTCCAGATCTGATGAAGGACCTGCACCTGGACACACTCACACACACACACACACACACACACACACTCCAGATCTGATGAAGGACCTGCGGCTGGACACACACACACACACACTCCAGATTTGATGAAGGACCTGCGCCTGCACACACACACACACACACACTCCAGATCTGATGAAGGACCTGCGCCTGGACACACACACACACACACACACTCCAGATTTGATGAAGGACCTGCGCCTGCACACACACACACACACACACTCCAGATCTGATGAAGGACCTGCGCCTGGACACACACACACACACACTCCAGATCTGATGAAGGACCTGCGCCTGCACACACACACACACACACACACACACACACACACACACACACACACACTCCAGATCTGATGAAGGACCTTCGCCTGGACACACACACACACACACACTCCAGATCTGATGAAGGACCTGTGCCTGGACACACACACACACACACACTCCAGATCTGATGAAGGACCTGCGCCTGCGCACACACACACACACTCCAGATCTGATGAAGGACCTGCGCCTGCGCACACACACACACACTCCAGATCTGATGAAGGACCTGCGCCTGGACACACACACACACACACACACACACACACACACACACACACACTCCATATCTGATGAAGGACCTGCGCCTGCACACACAAACACACTCCAGATCTGATGAAGGACCTGCGACTGGACACAAACACACACACACACACACACACACACACACACACACACACACACACACTCCAGATCTGATGAAGGACCTGCGCCTGGACACACACACACACACACACTCCAGATCTGATGAAGGACCTGCGACTGGACACAAACACACACACACACACACTCCAGATCTGATGAAGGACCTGCGCCTGGACACACACACACACACACTCCAGATCTGATGAAGGACCTGCGACTGGACACAAACACACACTCCAGATCTGATGAAGGACCTGCGCCTGCACACACTCACACACACACACACTCCAGATCTGATGAAGGACCTGCGCCTGCGCACACACACACACACACACACACACTCCAAATCTGATGAAGGACCTGCACCTGCACACACACACACACACACACACTCCAGATCTGATGAAGGACCTGCGACTGGACACAAACACACACACACACACACACACTCCAGATCTGATGAAGGACCTGCGCCTGGACACACACACACTCCAGATCTGATGAAGGAACTGCGCCTGGACACACACACTCCAGATCTGATGAAGGACATGCGCCTGCACACACACACACACACACTCCAGATCTGATGAAGGACCTGCGCCTGGACACACACACACACACACTCCAGATCTGATGAAGGACCTGCGCCTGGACACACACACACACACTCCAGATCTGATGAAGGACCTGCGCCTGGACACACACACACACACACACACACACACACTCCAGATCTGATGAAAGACCTGCGCCTGGACACACACACACACACACACACTCCAGATCTGATGAAGGACCTGCGCCTGGACACACACACACACACACACACACACACTCCAGATCTGATGAAAGACCTGCGCCTGCACACACACACACACACACTCCAGATCTGATGAAGGACCTGCGCCTGCGCACACACACACACACACACACTCCAGATCTGATGAAGGACCTGCGCCTGGACACACACACTCCAGATCTGATGAAGGACCTGCGCCTGGACACACACACACACACACACACTCCAGATCTGATGAAGGACCTGCGACTGGACACACACACACACACTCCAGATCTGATGAAGGACCTGCACCTGGACACACTCACACACACACACACACACACACACAAACACACACACACACTCCAGATCTGATGAAGGACCTGCGCCTGGACACACACACACACACACACACACACTCCAGATCTGATGAAGGACCTGCACCTGGACACACACACACACAAACACACACTCCAGATCTGATGAAGGACCTGCACCTGGACACACTCACACACACACACACACACACACACACACTCCAGATCTGATGAAGGACCTGCGCCTGCACACACACACACACTCCAGATCTGATGAAGGACCTGCGCCTGGACACACACACACACACACACACTCCAGATCTGATGAAGGACCTGCGCCTGCACACACACACACATACACACACACACACACACACACACACACTCCAGATCTGATGAAGGACCTGCGCCTGCACACATACACACACTCCAGATCTGATAAACCTGCGCCTGCACACACACACACACTCCAGATCTGATGAAGGACCTGCGCCTGGACACACACACACACTCCAGATCTGATGAAGGACCTGCGCCTGCACACACACACACACACACACACACACACACTCCAGATCTGATGAAGGACCTGCGCCTGCACACACACACACACACTCCAGATCTGATGAGGGACCTGCGACTGGACACAAACACACACACACACACACACACACACACACACACACTCCAGATCTGATGAAGGACCTGCGCCTGGACACACACACACTCCAGATCTGATGAAGGAACTGCGCCTGGACACACACACTCCAGATCTGATGAAGGACCTGCGGCTGGACACACACACACACACTCCAGATCTGATGAAGGACCTGCGCCTGGACACACACACACACACACACTCCAGATCTGATGAAGGACCTGCGCCTGGACACACACACACACACTCCAGATCTGATGAAGGACCTGCGGCTGGACACATACACACACACACACACTCCAGATCTGATGAAGGACCTGCGCCTGCACACACACACACACACACTCCAGATCTGATGAAGGACCTGCGGCTGGACACACACACACACACACACACTCCAGATCTGATGAAGGACCTGCGCCTGCACACACACACACACACACACTCCAGATCTGATGAAGGACCTGCGCCTGGACACACACACACACACACACACTCCAGATTTGATGAAGGACCTGCGCCTGCACACACACACACACACACACTCCAGATCTGATGAAGGACCTGCGCCTGGACACACACACACACACACTCCAGATCTGATGAAGGACCTGCGCCTGCACACACACACACACACACACACACACACACACTCCAGATCTGATGAAGGACCTGCGCCTGGACACACACACACACACACACACACTCCAGATCTGATGAAGGACCTGCGCCTGGACACACACACAAACACACACACACACACACACACACACACTCCAGATCTGATGAAGGACCTGCGCCTGCACACACACACACACACACTCCAGATCTGATGAAGGACCTGTGCCTGGACACACACACACACACACACACTCCAGATCTGATGAAGGACCTGCGCCTGGACACACACACACACACACACACACACACACTCCAGATCTGATGAAGGACCTGCGCCTGCACACACACACACACACACTCCAGATCTGATGAAGGACATGCGCCTGGACACACACACACACACACACTCCAGATCTGATGAAGGACCTGCCCCTGCACACACACACACACACACTCCAGATCTGATGAAGGACCTGTGCCTGGACACACACACACACACACACACTCCAGATCTGATGAAGGACCTGCACCTGCACACACACACACACACACACACTCCAGATCTGATGAAGGACCTGCGCCTGGACACACACACACACACACACACACACACACACACTCCATATCTGATGAAGGACCTGCGACTGGACACAAACACACACACACACACACACACACTCCAGATCTGATGAAGGACCTGCGCCTGGACACACACACACTCCAGATCTGATGAAGGACATGCGCCTGCACACACACACACACACACTCCAGATCTGATGAAGGACCTGCGCCTGGACACATACACACACACACACACACTCCAGATCTGATGAAGGACCTGCGGCTGGACACACACACACACACACTCCAGATCTGATGAAGGACCTGCGCCTGGACACACACACACACACACACACACACACCAGATATGGCAGTAGTGCAGGTTATTGCTGAAGTGTGGAGGTGATTACCTGGATTCCTGTTTTCTGCAGAGTTTCCAGTCTCTCTCAGCTCCTCCTGACTCTACAGACGTAAATGACAATCCCTTCAGTTCTCTCTCCACTTTTGATGGCGTGAGAGAATCTGTCCGTCAGCTGAGAGACAAACTGGAGGATTTCTGCAAAGAGGAGAAGATCTCAGACAGAGGTGAAGTCTCGAATCACCCTCCATCATCTCAGATCATGTTATAAATATGTGAGGAACGGATGCAGGGATCATTTTCTCTCGACATGATAATCACACTCTTCATGTCTGTTGATTTCCAGTCAATTTCACCAACATTGTTCCCAGAACCAGGAACGACTTCCTACAATGTAAGTCACTGAGAAAACAAGCTGAAAAACTCACTGAGTGTCTTCATGTTCTTCCTGTAGAAGGAGAAAGAGAACATGACAGAAGATTTTTAGAGTTGATCATGTGATGATTTGCACAGGATATCTGGCGACACGATGACTAAGGACAGTAGAACCCATTATGATCTGTGATGTGGTCTACACTGGATGCGGTGCGACACAAGCGACTGAGGACAGTAGAACACATTATAATCTGTGATGTGGTCTACACTGGATGCGGTGCGACACGAGCGACTAAGGACAGTAGAACCCATTATGATCTGTGATGTGGTCTACACTGGATGCGGTGCGACACGAGCGACTAAGGACAGTAGAACCCATTATGATCTGTGATGTGGTCTACACTGGATGCGGTGCGACACGAGCGACTAAGGACAGTAGAACCCATTATGATCTGTGATGTGGTCTACACTGGATGCGGTGCGACACGAGCGACTAAGGACAGTAGAACCCATTATAATCTGTGATGTGGTCTACACTGGATGCGGCGCGACACGATGACTAAGGACAGTAGAACCCATTATGATCTGTGATGTGGTCTACACTGGATGCGGTGCGACACGAGCGACTAAGGACAGTAGAACCCATTATGATCTGTGATGTGGTCTACACTGGATGCGGTGCGACACGAGCGACTAAAGACAGTAGAACCCATTATAATCTGTGATGTGGTCTACACTGGATGCGGTGCGACACGAGCGACTAAGGACAGTAGAACCCATTATGATCTGTGATGTGGTCTACACTGGATGCGGTGCGACACGATGACTAAGGACAGTAGAACCCATTATAATCTGTGATGTGGTCTACACTGGATGCGGTGCGACACGAGCGACTAAGGACAGTAGAACCCATTATGATCTGTGATGTGGTCTACACTGGATGCGGTGCGACACAAGCGACTGAGGACAGTAGAACACATTATGATCTGTGATGTGGTCTACACTGGATGCGGTGCGACACAAGCGACTGAGGACAGTAGAACCCATTATGATCTGTGATGTGGTCTACACTGGATGCGGTGCGACACGAGCGACTAAGGACAGTAGAACCCATTATGATCTGTGATGTGGTCTACACTGGATGCGGTGCGACACAAGCGACTGAGGACAGTAGAACCCATTATGATCTGTGATGTGGTCTACACTGGATGCGGTGCGACACAAGCGACTGAGGACAGTAGAACCCATTATAATCTGTGATGTGGTCTACACTGGATGCGGTGCGACACGATGACTAAGGACAGTAGAACCCATTATAATCTGTGATGTGGTCTACACTGGATGCTGTGCGACACGAGCGACTAAGGACAGTAGAACCCATTATAATCTGTGATGTGGTCTACACTGGATGCTGTGCGACACGAGCGACTGAGGACAGTAGAACCCATTATGATCTGTGATGTGGTCTACACTGGATGCGGTGCGACACGATGACTAAGGACAGTAGAACCCATTATAATCTGTGATGTGGTCTACACTGGATGCGGTGCGACACGAGCGACTAAGGACAGTAGAACACATTATGATCTGTGATGTGGTCTACACTGGATGCGGTGCGACACGATGACTAAGGACAGTAGAACCCATTATGATCTGTGATGTGGTCTACACTGGATGCGGTGCGACACGAGCGACTAAGGACAGTAGAACCCATTATGATCTGTGATGTGGTCTACACTGGATGCGGTGCGACACGAGTGACTAAGGACAGTAGAACCCATTATGATCTGTGATGTGGTCTACACTGGATGCGGTGCGACACGAGCGACTAAGGACAGTAGAACCCATTATGATCTGTGATGTGGTCTACACTGGATGCGGTGCGACACGAGCGACTAAGGACAGTAGAACCCATTATAATCTGTGATGTGGTCTACACTGGATGCGGTGCGACACGAGCGACTAAGGACAGTAGAACCCATTATGATCTGTGATGTGGTCTACACTGGATGCGGTGAGACACGAGCGACTAAGGACAGTAGAACCCATTATGATCTGTGATGTGGTCTACACTGGATGCGGTGCGACACGAGCGACTAAGGACAGTAGAACCCATTATGATCTGTGATGTGGTCTACACTGGATGCGGTGCGACATGATGACTAAGGACAGTAGAACCCATTATGATCTGTGATGTGGTCTACACTGGATGCGGTGCGACACGAGCGACTAAGGACAGTAGAACCCATTATGATCTGTGATGTGGTCTACACTGGATGCGGTGCGACACGAGCGACTAAGGACAGTAGAACCCATTATAATCTGTGATGTGGTCTACACTGGATGCGGTGCGACATGATGACTAAGGACAGTAGAACCCATTATGATCTGTGATGTGGTCTACACTGGATGCGGTGCGACATGATGACTAAGGACAGTAGAACCCATTATGATCTGTGATGTGGTCTACACTGGATGCGGTGCGACACGAGCGACTAAGGACAGTAGAACCCATTATAATCTGTGATGTGGTCTACACTGGATGCAGTGCGACACGAGCGACTAAGGACAGTAGAACACATTATAATCTGTGGTGTGGTCTACACTGGATGCGGTGCGACACGAGCGACTAAGGACAGTAGAACCCATTATGATCTGTGATGTGGTCTACACTGGATGCGGTGCGACACGAGCGACTAAGGACAGTAGAACCCATTATGATCTGTGATGTGGTCAACACTGGATGCGGTGCGACACGAGCGACTAAGGACAGTAGAACCCATTATGATCTGTGATGTGGTCTACACTGGATGCGGCGCGACACGATGACTAAGGACAGTAGAACCCATTATGATCTGTGGTGTGGTCTACACTGGATGCGGTGCGACACGATGACTAAGGACAGTAGAACCCATTATGATCTGTGATGTGGTCTACACTGGATGCGGTGCGACACGATGACTAAGGACAGTAGAACCCATTATGATCTGTGATGTGGTCTACACTGGATGCGGCGCGACACGATGACTAAGGACAGTAGAACCCATTATAATCTGTGATGTGGTCTACACTGGATGCGGTGCGACACGAGCGACTAAGGACAGTAGAACCCATTATGATCTGTGATGTGGTCTACACTGGATGCGGTGCGACACGATGACTAAAGACAGTAGAACCCATTATGATCTGTGATGTGGTCTACACTGGATGCGGTGAGACACGAGCGACTAAGGACAGTAGAACCCATTATAATCTGTGATGTGGTCTACACTGGATGTGGTGCGACACGAGCGACTAAGGAAAGTAGAACCCATTATGATCTGTGATGTGGTCTACACTGGATGTGGTGAGACACGAGCGACTAAGGAAAGTAGAACCCATTATGATCTGTGATGTGGTCTACACTGGATGCGGTGCGACACGATGACTAAGGACAGTAGAACACATTATGATCTGTGATGTGGTCTACACTGGATGCGGTGCGACACGAGCGACTAAGGACAGTAGAACCCATTATAATCTGTGATGTGGTCTACACTGGATGCGGTGCGACACGATGACTAAAGACAGTAGAACCCATTATGATCTGTGATGTGGTCTACACTGGATGCGGTGCGACACGAGCGACTAAGGACAGTAGAACCCATTATAATCTGTGATGTGGTCTACACTGGATGCGGCGCGACACGATGACTAAGGACAGTAGAACCCATTATGATCTGTGATGTGGTCTACACTGGATGCGGTGCGACACGAGCGACTAAGGACAGTAGAACCCATTATAATCTGTGATGTGGACTACACTGGATGCGGCGCGACACGATGACTAAGGACAGTAGAACCCATTATGATCTGTGATGTGGTCTACACTGGATGCGGTGCGACACGAGCGACTAAGGACAGTAGAACCCATTATGATCTGTGATGTGGTCTACACTGGATGCGGTGCGATACGAGCGACTAAGGACAGTAGAAACCATTATGATCTGTGATGTGGTCTACACTGGATGCGGTGCGACACGAGTGACTAAGGACAGTAGAACCCATTATGATCTGTGATGTGGTCTACACTGGATGCGGTGCGACACGAGCGACTAAGGACAGTAGAACCCATTATGATCTGTGATGTGGTCTACACTGGATGCGGTGCGACACGAGCGACTAAGGACAGTAGAATCCATTATAATCTGTGATGTGGTCTACACTGGATGCGGTGCGACACGAGCGACTAAGGACAGTAGAACCCATTATAATCTGTGATGTGGTCTACACTGGATGCGGTGCGACACGATGACTAAAGACAGTAGAACCCATTATGATCTGTGATGTGGTCTACACTGGATGCGGTGCGACACGAGCGACTAAGGACAGTAGAACCCATTATGATCTGTGATGTGGTCTACACTGGATGCGGTGCGACACGAGCGACTAAGGACAGTAGAACCCATTATGATCTGTGATGTGGTCTACACTGGATGCGGTGCGACACGAGTGACTAAGGACAGTAGAACCCATTATGATCTGTGATGTGGTCTACACTGGATGCGGTGCGACACGAGCGACTAAGGACAGTAGAACCCATTATGATCTGTGATGTGGTCTACACTGGATGCGGTGCGACACGAGCGACTAAGGACAGTAGAACCCATTATAATCTGTGATGTGGTCTACACTGGATGCGGTGCGACACGAGCGACTAAGGACAGTAGAACCCATTATAATCTGTGATGTGGTCTACACTGGATGCGGTGCGACACGATGACTAAGGACAGTAGAACCCATTATAATCTGTGATGTGGTCTACACTGGATGCGGTGCGACACGAGCGACTAAGGACAGTAGAACCCATTATGATCTGTGATGTGGTCTACACTGGATGCGGTGCAACACGATGACTAAGGACAGTAGAACCCATTATAATCTGTGATGTGGTCTACACTGGATGCGGTGCGACACGAGCGACTAAGGACAGTAGAACCCATTATGATCTGTGATGTGGTCTACACTGGATGCGGTGCGACACGAGCGACTAAGGACAGTAGAACCCATTATAATCTGTGATGTGGTCTACACTGGATGCGGCGCGACACGATGACTAAGGACAGTAGAACCCATTATGATCTGTGATGTGGTCTACACTGGATGCGGTGCGACACGAGCGACTAAGGACAGTAGAACCCATTATGATCTGTGATGTGGTCTACACTGGATGCGGTGCGACACTATGTTAAGGGTCCAGAATTATGCATTGGTTAAGAATACACTAGTAATTAATTATTAACTTGTTCACAATTGTGCATTAGTTAAGTGTGACGGTCTTGCCTGGGCGGTCTTTCTGCAAAGTGGAGCTGCACAATGAGGAAACAAAATATGGAAATAAGGGTCCAGTTCACAGAGAATAAATCAGTTCCACAGCATGTCTCGTTATCTCTGCTGTTTATTTAAAACAATAATCTTTTTTAAATTAATGTAATCTTTTTGTGTTGTGATCGTATACTGAGTACAATTTTGCAGATTGACAATTATAACACTTTTTCAGTGAATTAATAACATATCAACTCAATGAAAAACAGAACAATTAAATTAAATTCAATATAAAGGGAAACATCCCCACCTAGTGGTGAATATGCAGAATTCTACATGAATAAAAAAAATAATCCATAAAACACATTATAACAACATATTTTATACACATTACCTGCACAGAGGAAACAAAATATGGAAATAAGGGATCCAGTTCACAGAGAATAGATCAGTTCTACATAAAACAATGCACAAATTAATTACAATTATGCCTCGTAATACAAAGTCAAAATAACTCTATATAAAATAACACACTCGACGCCAAACACATATCAAAAGTTGTCTAACAAGTTAATTGTAGGATAAATCCACAATAAAGTGGTTATTTGTGTGTTTTGGACACTTTTAACTGATAATTCTGGACTGCTGGAAATGTGCAACTTGCCCACAGCATGTCTCGTGATCTCTGCTGTGGGCGGTCCCTATTCCATACACTAAACGCCATCACGCATCAGACAGAGGGCGCGGTCCCCATTTATGCAGTAATTTAACATTTTACACTCCGTTACATAAGCATGAACTTAACATGTAGTAAGGACATGTTAGCCATTGAAGGATCCACATTCATGCGATAAATAAGCTAGTCATTAATGATTACCTGAATGTACAGTAAACGTGTTTTAGCCATCATTTACAACTTCGCAAACCATATATTACTTTTGTGTAGCAATGTACTTCAGTGATTCTCCATCTTTTAAGTTAACTGAACAATATGAGGCTAGAAACTATGTTTAATTAGTGTTGGTTTTACAGTTATAAATTGCTCAATAATGTAGTGGACAATTTGACCCTGTGTTCTAAAGGGAAAGTTATATCCTCATGAATTATGGCACTTGAGTGATATTTAGGTTTATTGACCAGAATAAGCCAATAATTATGGCTTAACTACTACTACTAATACAAAACTAATAAAGACAACCATGTGCAAATTCATGTCAACCCCATTGCAGGGAAAAAACATTTTGAGTTCTATAGACTGTCAAAAGTTAAAGAGAAGAGTGCAAAAAACTGATGAAAGAAGTGTTTGTGGTTGAGTTAGGTAACGTTACAGCATCCGCCACATGTGAACACATCTGAACGTATGTCGGGATAAGCAATAGAAGGAAGAATTGCAGTAAGGGCTAGAGTAGCTAACACTAGCTCGTTCGGATCTTTACCACATATTAACTTCAGTTTGTCAAAATTTCACGCTCTCTCCTGCTTACCAAGTCCTTCTCTATAGGATTTTGCAGCTTCCACGTGTTTTTTTCCGTGGTTTATTAGTGTACCAATGTGTTCAGTAGTACATAAACAGGGTAATCCATGCTGTTGTTTACATCCGAGCGCCTCCATAATGGCCGTGCATCCGGTTACTACCCAGAACGTGACGTTGGTGAAAACCCTCTATAGAAAAAAATACACATTAAAGGAGAACTCCGGTCAATTTTAACATTGTGCTCATTTTTTTGTAAATTTGGAGTGCTGTCAATACAGAGAACAACGACAAAAATCGGTGTTGCCTACACCGTGTTATCCTCTTTTAAAATTTGCACCCAAGTCCAAAGTAGTCGATTGTCGAGTTCACGCGCATAGGTTTAGTTACCTATGATCACGCGCGTGAACTCGACAATCGACTACTTTGGACTTCGGCCGAAAACAGGATGTAAATACAGGTCTGTGCGCTGGCTGATATAACATCATTTTTATTCATATCTTTCACATCTACTGCAGTCAGATTCACCGTGTTCACTCTGAAGTTATCATCTAACATGGCTGGGCACTTGTAATGAAACATTAAGAATGATAAGAGAAATAAAAGCAGGTTTAAAACAACGTGCCCGATTGAAGTCAACAGGGTGCAAATTTTAAAAAGAGGATAACACAGTGTAGGCAACACCGGTTTTTGTCGTTGTTCTCTGTATTGACAGCACTCCAAATTTACAAAAAAAAATGAGCTCAATGTTAAAATTGACCGGAGTTCTCCTTTAAATAAACTTTGTTTTTCAGGTACAGTAGCATAGGTTTATTTAACATGTAGGCCTAGAAGAAAAATACTACCGGAATTTAATTAAAAATAAAAGTGTATAGTGTTCACTGTATGAATTGAATATAAATTGATTCATATTAAAGATAAAAAAGTGATTAGTCAAAAGCAGTGATTGTTTTTTTTTATTTAAACGGATGGCAACAGTTTATGAGAATGCTGTCCCTTTAAGAATGAATGCATGGATATAGCTACACTTTTGATTTTCTCCCATTTGTTTTCGTTCACGTAGGATATAACAGACTCTGTTATATCTATATATTACTATAAGTTAGAAACGTGTATACATATGTCATATGTAACTTTAGAAACAGTCCCTAAATGTGCGAATGTCCAACGTCAAGCCAACTTTACAGCCAGTATATCATTGGGAAACGCTTAGCGTGAAACTTTGTGCGTTAAGTTCATATTCTGAGTCCATCTGCTTGCCTGTAGCCATATAGTACAGCCTTCTCAATAAGGTGCGAGTTTGGTCTTTTATATCACTGTATTAGTCCATTAACCCTCTGAGACCTAAGGTTCTTTTTAAAATTAATTTTCCGTCTGGTGTCATTTACTAAAAAAGCTTGTAAAACATCAACCCTTTTGTGCACAGACAATTGACACACCTCTTTTTTTTCAGGACAAATTGAACTTTCAGCATATTTGTGTTGCATTGATGTCACCTGAATGTAAAATAAGTTATGGGACCACAAAGACAAATGAAAAAATAAAACGGAAATTGAATCACTCAAACATTTATTGAAATCACACACAAATAAATAAAAGCTAATCAAATTTCCTCTGGAAAACAGTTTGTTCATGTCTTTGGAGTCCTGGAGCACAGGAATAAACATTATAACTTGAACAGAACCAAAACTATTTACATTTTTACAAAAGAAGTCCAGGCGTTTTGAGCCTCATGAAATTCACTGATGCCAAGCCTCAAAACAGTTTCTATCAGGAATCACACAGAGGGCCACATCACATGCTTTGCATTTCCAGGGGGTGGCCTGTTTGACCTGCTTTGTCTGCTTGCAGTTCACACATTGCCTTCTACCATAGGAGGCCTTCTTGCTTGCTTCAGTTTGATCTGATGTTTGATATCATGACTGTAAAACAAATAAAGCAAAATATTAGATCATACATATCAGATCAATTAGTGTTTTTGTATTTGATTCCTCACATAAGATAACAATGGCTGAGATTGCTACTGTACCCCCAAACCTATCACAGCTATAATATGAGCACTCTCTCCCCAGCCAAAAGGTGTGACCAACCCCCCACTATCCTTTGTTTGTATCTCTAGGTAAACTCAATGGCTGAGAGACAAAGTGTAATCCACAACTCTTACTACTCTGTAACAAACATAGAAAAACAAAATACTACTTTTACAGAACTTATTTTTACATATTTAGAAAATTTATATTTTATCATATTCGTTTTTTTATATACTTTTACAGTAAATAAATAAATGGAACTTACTCTTCAGCAGGGTCTAGACCATTCTGATAATCTAGTTCCTCATCAGTCAAAAAGCTCTCTTCTCCAGAAAATCCATCATCCTCCATGGCATCAAAAAAGGCCAGCGCTTGATTTAGATCCATGTTTCTCAATCTCTGACGATCCATTATTCTCCGTTTATTATTCAAAACTTGCGTCTCTCTGTGCGTCTCTCTCTCTCTCCCGTCGAAACCACTGTGCCGTGCGTCTCTCTCTCTCTCTCTCCATATCAGCCTTGGTTCATGCGTAATGACGCACCAACGTGGACGACGGATCAGCCTGTCATTGGTCAACAACCTCACGCAAAGCATCACGTGATATCCAAAATGGCAGCTAGCATCGAGCTAGCGGCAAAAATGACAGAAAATGTATAAATTATGGACATCAAGTGGATAAAACTTGGATATAAGCGTTTGGATTTATTGCTGAAACACTCTGAAAGGAAGCACAAGTTCCAGGCTGGATAGAAAACCTTCTGTAAAGGCTAGAAAGACACCAAAGACACCCCCGTGACGGCTAGCTCGTTAGCTTTCTGCTGCAAAAAACGGTAAGAAAATCAATCAAACTTTCATCAAATAATATAAATATTTATCGGAGGAGTCGCGTGGCGTCGTGGACGATGCCGTCGGGCTCAGAGGGTTAAGTGTTTCATATACAGCAATCCTGAATTATGGAGGGAAACCCTAATACTGCAGCACACAGAGGTGGGTAGTAACTAAGTACATTTACTTCGTTACATTTACTTGAGTATTTTTGGGGAAAAATGTTACTTTTAAGAGTAGATTTAAATGTGGGTACTTTTACTTTTACTCGAGTACATTTCTAATGAAAAAACTGTACTTTTACTGTGTTACGTTGAGCGACGTTCCTTTCGTTACTTTGTTTTAATGCAATACGTGTTGTTAAATGTGTAGTTTATTCCAAGCGCGCTGTATCTTTTTTCTGGGCAGGAGCGATGCTCAATTCACAAATGAATCGATTCTGTTCAAAGACTTCATCAAACAAGTTGTCAGATCTGTCTAAATCGGTTCGCGAATCAGTTTGTGATCTGTTCAGTTCCTGCACGCACTGAATCGTCTGAAGCGCTTTCAATTCACATTCGTGAAGTCGTAACAGGAAGATTTAAGAACATCAAGAAGTTGAATGAAGTGGCCGAGGACCTACAGTACAGTCAAGCGAAAGCAAATCTGCAAATGCATCATATTTGCCAGCGATGAAGATCTTTATTAGTTGAACATCTTCGTATACTGTCTGTGAATGAATGATTCCACAGGACGATATTCGATTTAATTTCATTCAGGTAATACATTTTACAACCAAACAGATTATTACGATATGATAGCACTACTTGACATTACCTGTTTTTTTGGACATATACTTTACTTAATACAATAAAAAAAGCTACCATTGTCCACATATGAAATGAACACCCGCCATCCCGCGGTAATGTGTGTGTATTGCGCAGTCGCGTGCCAACTCAACTTGAAAACGAATGCCTTTGCCTGCCTTAGACACTGTTGACCAGTTTAAACATGCTTGCAGAAATATACATTTGATTACATTTTGGAGAACAGACAGAAGAAGATCCGTCGATGTGCATTTGATCGTCGTTTGTGTTCAGATGTTCAGTAGCGGTCAGCGCGAGCACGTGAAGAGTTTTAACTCTTTCTTCTCTGTGTCAATGTTTCCCTTTACATGCCTTTAAATGCAAAACTCTGCAGATTCACTATATTTCGACATTGTCTAATAATCCAACTGTAGTTGTATAAGTTAGGCTACTATTATACAAACCAAAGGACAGGCAATGATTTTCGGGCTACAGATGGCAGAAATAATGCTTGTCTCTTCTGTTTTTGTGGCAAAGATAGCCTAATTATGATAATAATATTCATTTAAATAAAAAATATCTAGATAATATCATGTTTTATATATATATATTAGGGCTGTAACGATTTACGATATTAAACCGAAATCGCGACACTCAGATCCACGAACCTGTGTCGCGGTGTGAGAAGGCAGATCGCGATCGACACACCCCTTCCCAGACTTATCTTTCTCGTCCAGAATAGATCCTAGGGCTGTGACGGGGTCTTTTACATATTAGGTATGGGAATTTCAAGCAAAAATAATATTCGAAGATCGCTGGGTATCATTTGATTATTATTCAAAAATCGCACCTCTCCCCCACACGCGCTCGCGAGCACACACACACACACACACACACACACACATACAAGCAAACACCAGAGCAAGTGAGCAAAGCGCGCGCGGTGTTTGCTTGTGTGTGTGTGTGTGTGTGGCACCGGCGCGCGCGTGAACTGGAGCTCACCTCATAAACGAATCGAAACTTAGAAAGCTTGAAATACTTTTACTTGATTTAACGTTAATTCAAAACATAAAGAAATGGCGGCTTAGGCTAATTCGTAGGAAGTGTGCATTTCTCTATATAGGCGCGTTCACTCTGTCGCAAGCGTTATTCCTGCGCTTGAGATGCGGGTCATGCGGAACAGGCAATATATTATTTGTGGTTTACAGCACAGACAGTAAGCCTCGGTTACCTCAGATGAATTTTTAACATGCTCGAATAATCTCCACAATGGAGTATAGTTCTGTTTGTTTTTCAAAAGTAGTTTGGTACAAGAAAACAGAGTTATAGCTTTAGCTATTTATTTGGCTTTTAAAATCCTCCCTCCTCGCAAGAATCGCGGTTTGTATCGAATCGTGGGTCAGAAATCGGGATACGAACCGAATCGTGGGTTTGCTGTATCGTTACAGCCCTAATATATATATATATATATATATATATAAATATATATATATATATATCTACGATCCGAAGTAACTAGCTACTTGAGTATCCAATGAGTATCCAATGAGTATCCAATGAGTTCTTTAAACATCTTCAGATGCACCTGGTTACATCACTGATGATGTGTTCAGGTGCATCTGAAAATGTGTTTAAAGAACTCATTGGATACCAATTACGATAATAATAGTCATTTAAGTAGTTTTCTCATTGGATACTTTTCTCATTGGATACCAATTATGATAATAATAGTCATTTAAATAAAAACTATCTATATAATATCATGTTTTATATATATATATCATATATAGGCCTATGATCCGAAGTACCTAGTAACTAGCTACTTGAGTAGTTTTCTCATTAGATACTTTTTTACTCTTACTCAACTATTAAGATTGTTACTTTTACTTTGTAAATATTTCTATAAGTACTTGTACTTTTACTTGAGTACAGTTTTTGGATACTCTACCCACCTCTGAATCGCCGCGATATAAAGTTAAGGCAACTAAAAAACCAAGAGAAATGTGTCTACCTCAAAAGTAACATTTCGTCCCCTTGGAATTATAAGGTTCTATCTGACATTTTTGTAAAAATTTAGTTATTCACATATTCTTATTCTGTGACCACTTCTTTACATTATGTGATGATGTTTTTTTAAGTTGTTTACATTTTGGAACTTTTTATTTAGAAAAGAAAAAGGTTCTTTCTACACAGTCGAATGGAATGCAAAAACTTTAAAGCTCAATATCTCCAAACCTGTCAGAATGCAGATAGAACCTTATAAATCCAAGGTGGCGATTTGTTCTGTACATCAGCATCTGGGGAATGACATTATAATCTCGTTCACGGTAGAGAAAGATGCATGTAGGCTACACAGGGGCCGTGAAGACACTGAAATAAACATAAAAACAGCCCTCACAATAATCACAAATACACTTTACATTTCTATAAATCAGTGTTTATGAATGAATAAATGAATGAATGGCTTGCTCTAACGCAGGGGTGCCCAATCCTGCTCCTGGCGATCGACTGTCCTGCACAGTTCATCTCCAACCCTAATCAAACACACCTGAAGCAACCAATTAAGGTCTTCAGAGCACGTCAGGATCACTTGAAAATTAAAGGCAGGTG
The DNA here is from genome assembly GCF_949152265.1 of Phoxinus phoxinus. NCBI lineage: Eukaryota > Metazoa > Chordata > Actinopteri > Cypriniformes > Leuciscidae > Phoxinus > Phoxinus phoxinus. Next base: position 34,548 of record NW_027639397.1, on the reverse strand, counting down.
TGTTTGATTAGGGTTGGAGATGAACTGTGCTGGACAGTTGATCGCCAGGAGCAGGATTGGGCACCCCTGCTCTAACGGTTGCTCTGGTCTTCGTCAACACGCGCTTGCACCCCCTGCTGGTGAGGTTGATTAACAGCAGATGGAGATTATGCTCGGTAACCTACTGCTTTTCCTGCAGTTCCTGGATGTCAATGTTGAATTTAAACCACTGAATTTGAACCACTGAATGTGGAAGCAAATTTGAAAAAGCAAAATAAAATGGACCAAAAATTGCCAGTTGAATATTATAGGTTGTATTTGTAAACTGTTTTGGAAGTGAAATCTGAAAGGTGAATATGGATTATTGAATTTTTATTAATGAAAATGTGTTTGAAATGTTTTGAATTGTGTTTTGAAATATTCACAGCTTACATACAACCATGTTGAATTTCAGTCCATTAAAATGCAAGCCCTAAAAATACAATGCATTAAAATGTTTATTTTTTAAGCTTTTATTATTTAAAAAACATTTAGCACTATTTTACTTCCATACTATGTTGAATACTCCACAGTTTTGCCATATTATTGTTTGTGTGTGTGTGTGTGTGTGTGTGTGTGTGTGTGTGTGTGTGTGTGTGTGTGTGTGTGTGTGTGTGTGTGTGTGTGTGTGTGTGTGTAAGAGAACTGAATTCGCTTCAGCTGTGTGTCCGTCAGCGCGAGCCCCGCATTGAGTCCTTGTTCGCGGATTATTGTGATTAACGTCAATACCTTTAGAGAACCGGCCGCATGGACACCAGTCCTTCACTGCAGACTCGACCGAGGAATGGCCAAGCTCTACTGGTGCTGTCCCACTGCAGTGATGGTCAAATACTCCTCAAACTGATGATGTTTCCATTCGCGTTCACTGTGAGAGATACACACACAAAACAAACAATGTATAACACAAAAACAACATCACAATTACTAAATGCTAGACATTAAACTCGTTTACCTTATAACCCTCAAGTTGGATACACAAAAATACAATGGGAAAGGAAACCCAGCATGAATTGCAACGGCTGCGTCCTTCACAAAAGCGTGCGTACAGGAGCGCTTAATACAAACGGAGTTGGTGCACGTCAAGGCCATATCAAAATAAAAGTCCTTCAAAATAAAGTGTTTGATGAAACAGGTTACAGCAACACCTGTGTCAAAAAAGGTAAATTACTTTCAAAATAAATCATTTGACTGCACTGATACTATTGGATGAGAACTGAACTGAGTTGGATTATTACAACATCACTGTTCTGCAGAACTGCTAACTAATTTAACAATTGATCTTCTTTACAACTCCACTGAATCGTCACTGAACTGATCTCATCTGAATGATTTATAAATAAAGGTGACTTGACTAACCTATGCTTGCAGTTTAAGTGTTTGTTTTATTATACCACAAACAAGTAAACAAGTCTCTTTATAGAAATGGTATATATAGTATATACAAATAAAATTGTCTATTCCTTTTAAATGGACAGCAATATATTTAATCATGTCTGGCTACCTGAAAAAACAAAACTTGAAAAAAGTGTGTTATTTGGGTCTGCAAAAGTTAAACATTTAATAATCTAAGCATTTCACATATTCTATGTACACTAATTATATTAAACAATACTGTCAGTACACCATAGTTGTACAAATGAACTAGATCAATGCCTTTATTTCCATTCAAAGTGATCCGATCAACACAGAAACATCAGAAAAACATCAGGCTTGAAAGATTCCTTATCCTGTGGCTCCCTCTAGTGGGCAACCTTAAAATCACAGCCTTTATCTTTCATTTCAAATGGCTGAAAGTTTAGCGTTTGCTGTTAGCAATTCATTAGAGAGCCAATTCAAGTTTGGTGCTTGGACCCCTATTAACAAAATATCAATTTCCAGGGCTCCAGGACACTGTCTACACTGCAAAAGAAAGGAAAAAATGCTTTTCTTTATCAGTATTTTTGTGTTGATTCCAGTCCAAATATCAAAACATTCTTAGATCAAGATGCATTTGCCAGATAAGATATTATATCTTGTTTTTTTTTTTGAAA
>NW_027639397.1:12500-27500 GCF_949152265.1 Phoxinus phoxinus | reverse complement strand
TGGCACTCTGTGGAGGCTTGAAGCCCCCTTGGGGCTTGACCCTAGGGCTTGAGCCTCGTCAGAGACATGGCCCCGTGGCTTGTCTCTAGAGCCAAGCTCGTTCCAAAACCTATGTCCAAATCTTTGCGGTAGGCTCGTAGGCTCCATGCACTTTGGCCTCCTCGGCCGGACTGGGGAGGGTGACCTGTCCTGGGTCAGAGTCAGATATGCCAGCCACCCCTGGAGCTCTTTCTGGAGCAAAGACGGTCCTAAAACAGGCCTTCGGGGCTATATTGAGGAGGGAAGTCCGGTGTAGGCACAATTCTTCATCAGACCGTCGTGAGCCCCACTCAGAGTCACTCTGGGTGGGTATGAAATGCAGATTATACATCACAGTGGAGCTCTGGAAGTCCTGGAGGGAGAGGGCCTCCAGGAACAATCAAAGCCCAGCCAGGGGGCACTCTGGCTGGGCAGCGAGTTCAGTCTCCACAGTGGTGGTGGTGGAGCTCTGGAAAAACATGAAACCTCCAGGAAAAGACGGCTGATTATCTGAAAAGTGCATCCCAGCAATGGCGCACCTCTCCTGGGCATGAATGAAGCCCAAACCACGTGGTGAAATTTTCCCCTGGAGCCAAACTATAAAAATGAAAAAGTCCAAAATGTTGAAGTGGTCTCAAAGCTCCAGGGCCTTCAAGGCAGTGCCCCAAGCCAGAGAGGGTGCACTCTGGCTGGGGAGAGAGTACAATCTCCACTGTGGTGGCGGACTGAAAAACATGAAACCTCCAGGAAAAGACGGGCTGATTTTTTCGGAAAAGTGCATCCCAGGCAGGGCGCTGCTCTCCTGGGCAAGAATAAAGCCCGAAGCCCATGGAGAAATTGAATCAGAAGCCAAGCATTTAGAAATATCAAAGTCCAAAAAGTTGCAGTCGGCTCAAACCTCCAGGCTCTCAGACCTCCCTGCCCAGCCCAGGGATGGCGGCCCGTCCTCGGTCAGAGTCAGATTTTCCTGCCAACTGTGGAACTACTTCTGGAGCCAAGACGGTCCTAAAACAGACCTTCGGGGTTTTGTGAAGGAAGGTAAAAGGCTCCGCTTGGACAAGGCACTCGGACCCGGAGATCCAGGCAGGTCAGACCGGGTGGGGAAACGGTTGATTCAGACCAGAAAAAGTGAACATTGTGTTGGCTGAGACTTCCAGTAAACTCAGGGTTGTTTATGATACACATACCCCTGGTACATATCCCAGGGCAAAGAAGCAATGCCCTGGACAAGCTTATAACTAATGACACGCTGGAGGAAATTCCTCCTCAAAAAATGTACTATTTCCAAAATATTGTGGTACGGTATGTAGCTCCATGCACTCAGACTTCCCTTGGTCAGTCCAGGGAGGGTGGCATGTTCTGGGTCAGATTGAGATTTGCCTAACAACCCTGGAGCTCCTTCTGGAGGTAAGACGGTCCTAAAATAGATCTTTGGGGTTTATGTAGGAGGGGAAGTGTGATGGAGGTACACACACCTCCTCATCAGACCGTAGTGAGCCTCCACTCAGAGCCACTCTGGGTGTGTATAAAATCCAGATTACACCGTGTGGTGGAGCCTGTAAGTCCTTGAGGGAAAGGGCCTCTAGGATCAAGCCAAGGACAGGCGAGTTCAATCTCCGCCGTGGTGGTAGAGCTTTGGAAAAACACAGAACCTCCAGGAAAAGACGGCTGATTTTCTGAAAAGTGCATCCCAGCAATGGCGCACCTCTCCTGGGCATGAATTAACCACAAAACCACGTGGTGAAATTTTCCCCTGGAGCCAAACTATAAAAATGAAAAAGTCCAAAATGTTGAAGTGGTCTAAAAGCTCCAGGGCCTTCAAGGCAGTGCCCCAAGCCAGAGAGGGTGAACTCTGGCTGGGGAGAGAGTTCAATCTCCACTGTGGTTGTGGACAAAAAAAAAATCAACAACAAAAAAAAAACATGTAACCTCCAGGATAAGACGGCTGATTTTTCTGAAAAGTGCATCCGAGCAGGGCGCTGCCCTCCTGGGCATGAATAAAGCCCGAAGCCCATGGAGAAATTGAATCAGAAGCAAAGCACTTAGAAATGACAGAGTCCAAAAAGGTGCTGTGGGCTAAAACCTCCAGGCTCACAGACTACCCTTGGCCAGCCAGGGGAGGTTGGCCTATCCTGGGTCAGTGTCAAGAGTTGCCCACCACCCCTGGAGCTCCTTTTGGAGCAAAGACGGTCCTAAAACGGACCTTCGGGGCTATATAGAAGAGGGAACAATGCTCCGCTCGGACAAGGAAGACTGACAGGAGAACTGTGCTAGTCAGACCGGCTGAGGAAATTGCAGAGTCAGAGTTGGCCACCACCCTTGAAGCTCCTTTTGGAGCTGAGACGTCCCTAAAACAGGCCTTGGGGCGGTTTTTAAGGAGGGGACTCTGCTCGGAAAAGGAACTCGGACCGGGGCACCGTGCTTGTCAGACTGGGTGAGGAAACACCAGATTCGGCCAAGAGAAATTGCATTTTGTGTGGGTGAGACTATTATTGCTAAATAGGGGTCTGGTTTGGACAACCAGTCCCTCGTTGCCCAGGCGTGCATCCCAGTGATGGTGCACCGTCCTGAGCCTGCTAATGGTGAAAGACACACTGGAGGGAATTCCTCATTAAAATGAACCATGCCCAAGATCTTGTATGCGAACAAGATTTCCATGCTCGCAGACCCAAAGAGGGTGGGTCGTCTCTGGCCAAAGTCAGATCTGTATGCCATGTGGCTCTCCTGCTGAGGGGACAGTGGTCCAAACATGGAAGCTCGGGGTGTTGTAGAGGAGTGGATGTCGACGACATTCTTCTCGGACAAGGTAATGGTAAGTAAGCGCCTCCGGGTTGCCTGGGGCCCGTAGGAGCACACCCTCTCCTTTGGGCCGTACTGTCTGGGTGCCTGATCGATTGGAACTTTGGGCGCGCCTGGGGAAGGCCCCTGCCCGGTCGAGAGACCGCTCTGGGCAGCTTGCTCCTCCCCGATTTGCGTGTCGACAAGAGATGTGGCCTCCCTCCGGGGAACGCGGGGCGCATCGACCTCGGGAGACTCAGATGGCCTGTCTGAAATGAATGTCCACAGAGGCAGTGGTGGCTGCGGGCGCGTAGGGGGGCTTGGCGGTTGGTGGGGTTTCAGTGGGGTACCTCCAGCATGTCTTAGAGCCGAACTTCGCCCTGCGCATCCCTGGCTTTGAAAGCACCCTTCCTGGTTACGGCCTCGGTCCAGAGGCCACCTCACACCCTCCCTTTGGCAGAGGGTTCCTCATGCGCCCTATGAGCGGCCGTTCCGTCCCGGGCCTGGGCGAAGCGAGACCCGTGTGTAGGAAGCAATTGCGTGGCGGTTCTCTGTCTGGGGCTCCTCAGATGATCCCAAAGTAATATACCATATGCTTGTCAAACAATTGGTCTGGGTAAACGGCGAAAGACTCCAGGGGCTTGAGACACCCCTGGAGAAAAAGTAGTGGAGGAAGGTCCTCTGCTCGGACAAGGTGAAAGCAAATCAGGGTCCCTTTGAGGAAGCTGCACCTCTGAAAAACGGTGCAATCAAACAAGATTCCCAAGGAAAATGCTACTTCCTATTTGACAATCAGGGAAATTGCCCCGGTATCGTGCACGTTTGTATCCGATGGCCTTGATTCTTATCGGACAAGGTAATGGTAAGCAGGCGCCTCCGGGTTGCCTGGGGCCCGTAGGAGTACACCCTCTCCTTTGGGCCGTACTGTCTGGGTGCCTGATCGATTGGAACTTTGGGCGCGCCTGGGGAAGGCCCCTGCCCGGTCGAGAGACCGCTCTGGGCAGCTTGCTCCTCCCCGATTTGCGTGTCGACAAGAGATGTGGCCTCCCTCCGGGGAACGCGGGGCGCATCGACCTCGGGAGACTCAGATGGCCTGTCTGAAATGAATGTCCACAGAGGCAGTGGTGGCTGCGGGCGCGTAGGGGGGCTTGGCGGTTGGTGGGGTTTCAGTGGGGTACCTCCAGCATGTCTTAGAGCCGAACTTCGCCCTGCGCATCCCTGGCTTTGAAAGCACCCTTCCTGGTTACGGCCTCGGTCCAGAGGCCACCTCACACCCTCCCTTTGGCAGAGGGTTCCTCATGCGCCCTATGAGCGGCCGTTCCGTCCCGGGCCTGGGCGAAGCGAGACCCGTGTGTAGGAAGCAATTGCGTGGCGGTTCTCTGTCTGGGGCTCCTCAGATGATCCCAAAGTAATATACCATATGCTTGTCAAACAATTGGTCTGGGTAAACGGCGAAAGACTCCAGGGGCTTGAGACACCCCTGGAGAAAAAGTAGTGGAGGAAGGTCCTCTGCTCGGACACGGTGAAAGCAAATCAGGGTCCCTTTGAGGAAGCTGCACCTCTGAAAAACGGTGCAATCAAACAAGATTCCCAAGGAAAATGCTACTTCCTATTTGACAATCAGGGAAATTGCCCCGGTATCGTGCACGTTTGTATCCGATGGCCTTGATTCTTATCGGACAAGGTAATGGTAAGCAGGCGCCTCCGGGTTGCCTGGGGCCCGTAGGAGTACACCCTCTCCTTTGGGCCGTACTGTCTGGGTGCCTGATCGATTGGAACTTTGGGCGCGCCTGGGGAAGGCCCCTGCCCGGTCGAGAGACCGCTCTGGGCAGCTTGCTCCTCCCCGATTTGCGTGTCGACAAGAGATGTGGCCTCCCTCCGGGGAACGCGGGGCGCATCGACCTCGGGAGACTCAGATGGCCTGTCTGAAATGAATGTCCACAGAGGCAGTGGTGGCTGCGGGCGCGTAGGGGGGCTTGGCGGTTGGTGGGGTTTCAGTGGGGTACCTCCAGCATGTCTTAGAGCCGAACTTCGCCCTGCGCATCCCTGGCTTTGAAAGCACCCTTCCTGGTTACGGCCTCGGTCCAGAGGCCACCTCAAACCCTCCCTTTGGCAGAGGGTTCCTCATGCGCCCTATGAGCGGCCGTTCCGTCCCGGGCCTGGGCCCTGGCCTGAGCGGAGCGAGACCCGTGTGTAGGAAGCAATTGCGTGGCGGTTCTCTGTCTGGGGCTCCTCAGATGATCTCAAAGTAATATACCATATGCTTGTCAAACAATTGGTCTGGGTAAATGGCGAAAAGACTCCAGGGGCTTGAGACACCCCTGGAGAAAAAGTATTGGAGGAAGGTCCTCTGCTCGGACAAGGTGAAAGCAAATCAGGCGCCCTTTGAGGAAGGTGCACCTCTGAAAAACGGTGCAATCAAACAAGATTCCCAAGAACATCCAACTTCCTATTTGACATCCAGGAAAAAGTGCCTTGGTGTTAGGCATGTTTCAATCCGTCAGCAGTGACGGGCCTTGTCAGAGTGATCACTTCCCTAAAACGGACCTTGGGGGTTTTGTCGAGGAGTACACAAGTGCTCCGCTCGGACAAGGTGAAGGAAAGCAGGTGTGCTGGAGGAAGGTGCTCCTTAAAAATCAAACAAAACAAAAAACGGACAGATACTGAAATGGTGTGGTCAGGCCAGGTTCCCACTAATACTCTACTCCCTGGCTGACGACCAGGGAGAGTGCCTCGAATGTCAGGCAAAGTCGGAGTAATGATGGACCTTTGGGTTTTTGACGAGAGTGGACAAGTGCTCTTCTCAGACATGGTGATGGGAAAATGGTTGAGTGACCGCCATGAGTACTTGCACCTACCTGTCTTGCGCAGCTTTGGTTTGGTTTCTGACATCCTGGGGAGGATGTTTTTTCTGGGGTGATAAGCAGTGTCGAGGTAGTCTGGAGGAAAGTCCCCCTCTGAAAAAAAAAAAAAAAAAAGGACAGTGTCCAGGAAATGTGCTGTCGAACGAGATTCCCAAAACAACCAGTCTCCCTGGCTGGCACACAGGGAGAGTGCCTCAGACTCGGGCACGGTTGAATGGAGCTCCTGTCGGAACAAAGACGGTCCTAAAAATGGACTTTATAGGTTTAGTTGAGGGGACAAACACCCCGCTCTGACACGGTAATGGACTAGAAAACCGGCGTTTCCAGTTTGCCTTTTGCCGGTTACTAAGCTACCATCTGCGGGATTATGACTGAACGCCTCTAAGTCAGAATCCCGCCTAGAAGGAACGATACCGCAGCGCCGCGGGACTTTGATTGGCCCCGGATAGCCGGCCTCCGGGCCGGCGAGGAAGGCCGTCCGTGACCGGAACCGGGGGGCGGCCGAAAGAGCGTCGCCCCTCTCCCCCTTATCGCACCTCAAGTTTGTGGAGAACCCGGTGCTAAATGACTCGTAGACGACCTGATTCTGGGTCGGGGTTTCGTGCGTGGCAGAGCAGCTCCATCGCTGCGATCCATTGAAAGTAAGCCCTCGATCCAAGTTTTTGTCGGCCTCCGGGCCGGCCCCCCCCCGGGGTTGGGGGTGTGGGGGGCGGAGGCCGTGGGGTGAACCAGTGGAGGGGAGGCGAAGACAAAAGCGGCGGGCAGAGAGAGGGAGAGGGAGAGGGAGAGGCAGAGGGGGTTGATTCGGTGGTCCCCCACTGCCCAAAGCCCTGGTTCCCAGAGGCGGGCTGAGGCAGGAGAAGCTCGGCCGGCCGGAGGGAACCAGGGAACCCCAGCCAAAACCTAAGTCGATTTTGGGGCACCAGTGGCGTGTTTTTTTTGGAGGCCAGGGTTGGCTGGGACAGTAATGCCCGGGCTTAAGTGTGGGGCCCCCGGGTTCGGCCGGTGTGCGGGTGAGGGGCGGAGGACAGAGCTGCGTTGGAGCTCTGGTTCTCCGAGTCGGGCGGAGGAGGTGGCGCGGTGGTGGTCCAAGGCCTGGCCCCTGGTTCCCTGAGGCGGGCATAGGGCTGGCCGGTGTGAGGGTGCCTGCCCATAGCCCTGGTTCCCCGAGGCGGGCTGAGGCCGGAGAATCTCGGCCGGAGGGAACCAGGGAACCGAACAGCCCGCCAAAACCTAAGTTAATTTTGGGTTACCAGTGGCCCGGTTCTCTGGTGGCGCGGGGTGGCTGGGACAGTAATGCCCGGGCTTAAGTGTGGGACCCCCGGGTCCGGCCGGTGCGCAGGTGAGGGTGCGGTGGGGTAGCTCTGGTTCTCCGAGTCGGGCAGAGGGTGGACCTAGGTGGGGGTCCCTGCCCGGAGCCCTGGATCCCCGAGTCGGGCTGAGGCTGGAGAATCTCGGCCGGAGGGAACCAGGGAACCGAACAGCCCGCCAAAACCTAAGTTAATTTTGGGTTACCAGTGGCCCGGTTCTCTGGTGGCGCGCGGTGGCTGGGACAGTAATGCCCGGGCTTAAGTGTGGGACCCCCGGGTTCGGCCGGTGCGCGGGTTCGGGTGGATGCCGGGGCTGTGGGGTAGCTCTGGTTCTCTGAGTCGGGCAGAGGGTGGACCACGGTGGGGGTCCCTGCCTGGAGCTCTGGTTCTCAGAGTCGGGCAGAGGGTGGACCTTGGTGGGGGTCCCTGCCCGGAGCTGTGGTTCTCTGAGTCAGGCAGAGGGTGGACCACGGTGGGGGTCCCTGCCTGGAGCTCTGGTTCTCAGAGTCGGGTTAGAGGGTGGACCTTGGTGTGGGTCCCTACCTGGAGCTCCAAGTCGGGTGGCGGTCCCCTGGTCCCCTTACGCGGTAGGAGGGTGGGCCGTGGTGCTCCCCCATGCCCAAAGTCGCGGTTCTCTGAAGCGGGTAAACGGCGGGAGTAACCTGGACTCTCTTAAGGTAGGGTGAACCAGAGTCTATGTGTGAGTTTGAACCTGTGTATCTCAGTGATGAAGCCGAGTTGGGGCTCCATACTCTGGGCATGAGGGGGTCTCCTAGTGGCCCCCCCACGCCCCCAGTATGGAGCCCCAACTCGGCTTATTTTTTTGGATACACCCGGTCAAAGTTCAAATTTCAAGCTGGCATATCTCTGGAACCAAGCCGAGTTGGGGCTCCATACTCTGGGCACAAGGGGGTCTCCTAGTGGTCCCCACACACCCCGAGTATGGAGCCCCAACTCGGCTTACTTTTTTGGATACAGCCGGTCAAAGTTCAAATTTCAAGCTGGCCTATCTCTGGAACCAAGCCGAGTTGGGGCTCCATACTCTGGGCACAAGGGGGTCTCCTAGTGGTCCCCACACACCCCGAGTATGGAGCCCCAACTCGGCTTACTTTTTTGGATACAGCCGGTCAAAGTTCAAATTTCAAGCTGGCCTATCTCTGGAACCAAGCCGAGTTGGGGCTCCATACTCTGGGCACAAGGGGGTCTCCTAGTGGTCCCCACACACCCCGAGTATGGAGCCCCAACTCGGCTTACTTTTTTGGATACAGCCGGTCAAAGTTCAAATTTCAAGCTGGCCTATCTCTGGAACCAAGCCGAGTTGGGGCTCCATACTCTGGGCACAAGGGGGTCTCCTAGTGGTCCCCACACACCCCGAGTATGGAGCCCCAACTCGGCTTGATCAATGAGATACACCATTTCAAACGTACAACCTACCTTAAGAGAGTCACAGTTACTCCTGCCAAACTTTAACCTGGCCTATCTCTGGAACCGAGCCGAGTTGGGGCTCCATACTCTGGGCACGTGGTGGTCTCCTAGTGGCCCACCCACGCCAGGAGTCTCGGGCCCCGGTTCCCCGAAGCGGGTAAACGGCGGGAGTAACCTGGACTCTCTTAAGGTAGGGTGGACCAGAGTGAAGCGGCATATCTCTGTAACCGAGCCGAGTTGGAACTCCATACTCTGGCTACGTGTCGTGGTCTCCTAGTGGCCCACCCACGCCAGGAGCCCCGACCAGGTTGGGTGACCAGAGTGTAAGTGGGCAGAGGGGGGTCGGGTGGGGGTCCCCCGGTCCCCTGACGCGGTAGGAGGGTGGGCCGTGGTGCTCCCCCATGCCCAAAGTCCTGGTTCTCCGAAGCGGGTAAACGGCAGGAGTAACCTGGACTCTCTTAAGGTAGGGTGGACCAGAGTGAAGGGGCGTATCTCTGTAACCGAGCCGAGTTGGAGCTCCATACTCTGGGCACGTGGTGGTCTCCTAGTGGCCCACCCACGCCAGGAGTCTCGGGCCCCGGTTCCCCGAAGCGGGTAAACGGCGGGAGTAACCTGGACTCTCTTAAGGTAGGGTGGACCAGAGTGAAGCGGCATATCTCTGTAACCGAGCCGAGTTGGAACTCCATACTCTGGCTACGTGTCGTGGTCTCCTAGTGGCCCACCCACGCCAGGAGTCTGGGGCCCCAACCAGGTTGGGTGACCAGAGTGTAAGTGGGCAGAGGGGGCGGGTGGGGGTCCCCCGGTCCCCTGACGCGGTAGGAGGGTGGGCCGTGGTGCTCCCCCATGCCCAAAGTCCTGGTTCCCCGAAGCGGGTAAACGGCGGGAGTAACCTGGACTCTCTTAAGGTAGGGTGGACCAGAGTGAAGCGGCGTATCTCTGTAACCGAGCCGAGTTGGAACTCCATACTCTGGACATGTGGTGGTCTCCTAGTGGCCCACCCACGCCAGGAGTCTCGGGCCCCGGTTCCCCGAAGCGGGTAAACGGCGGGAGTAACCTGGACTCTCTTAAGGTAGGTACTGGCCAGAGGACTGAATGAATGGGGAATTGTTTTTTCGCAAATGAATCTAGAAAATGACCGGGCCAACTCCACTCAACTGCGGGTCTCGAGGGGACCTGAGAGCCCACCCACGAGGTCCAGCTCGCCAGGATCCCCGAGTTAGGGGAGTTCAAAGTCGGTGCCCTTTTTCTGGTCTGAAAATTCCTCCGAGTCCAAAACCTGCAGTGGGTCGCGACTCCCAGGGCCCCATAGGCTCTGGTGGCGTTCTCAGGAAGGCTCACCGTTCTCGGGCACGGCCAGGTGGGCTCCGCGGTCCTGGAAGTCCCCTTGGAGACGTGGGTGTCCGCCACGGGCGCCGGATTTGGTTTTTCGCGAATATCTCGAAAATGACGAGGGGAAAAAATTTCAAACTCTGGTCGATTGCAGGTCTCGAGAGGGCCTGTCCAAAGAGCCCACCCCCGTCCCCGAGGGCGGTCGGGCCAGGGAGTTACGCCCGGTCAAAGGCGCACCTTTTTCGGCTCATAACTCGAGAGCCCCTCGCTCAACATTCTCCAAACTCTAATCGATCGGTGGGCTGGACGAGGCCTTTCGAAAGAGCCCACCCACGAGGTCCAACTCGCCGGGGTCCCCGAGTTACGGCCGTCCAAAGTCCCTGTTCCCGGCGAGCGGCGGCGCTGTAGGGGGCGTCCTCGAGGCCCGCGACTCTCGCGTTCGGGCAAGGGTCCCCGCGGGACCTCCTCACCCGAATTTGAGCTCTCTGGGTTTTCGCGTTCCCGAGATACGAGCGATTTTCTTCTGAGCCCGTGACGTCACCGGCGGCCGCCATTTTGACGCGCTCCCGGTGGTTTTTGGCTAATATCTCCGCGAAAACTGCACCAAAAATCATGAAACTCATATCGTTCTTTTCAGTTCGACTAGACGGTTCCAAAGAGCTCGGTGCTCGCCGGATCCGTTGAGTTTTCGCCGAGATATTTGCGTTTTTCGCATTCGGCGGGCTGTATCTCGGGCCCCCGGGGGCTCCCGAGGCCGTGGGTGGGCTCCTTGGAAAGGTCTCGTCCCGTTCTAAACTCGATAAAAATTTGGCGTCGATAGGACCCTCCTCGGCCGAGTAACGGACGTTTAAAGAAGTGTGCAGCGGGTCACCGTCTACCAAACTGCATGCGCTCGTAGCTGGCCTTCCCGGCCGAGCGCGGTGCTTCATTCCCGGCTTGGAGCGCCTAGCCCCGCGGTCCTGGAGGACCTGTCGGAGCACAGGGTGTCCTGCAACGGGCTATTTGGTTTTTGGGAGAAGGTGAGTCCCCCAGGCTTCTCCCTGGGAGTTTGACTCTGGAGGCTTGGGCCCAGGGCTTGGCACTCCGTGGAGGCTTGAACCCCTAACAAATAAAGCCCAAAGCCCCTGGAGAAACTGACCCAGAAGCCAAGCTCTTCAAAAAATGACAAAGTCCAAAAAGTTGCAGTGGGTTCGAACCTCCAGGCTCTCAGACCTCCCTGGCCAGCCCAGGAAGGGTGGCCCGTCCTCGGTCAGAGTCAGATTTCTCCGCCACCCCTGGAGCTCCTTCTGGAGCAAAGACGGTCCTAAAATGTACCTTCGGGGTTTTACAGAGGAGGGTGAGCAGCATGCCTGGGCACAAATAAAGCCCAAAGCCCCTGGAGAAACTGACCCAGAAGCCAAGCTCTTCAAAAAATTACAAAGTCCAAAAAGTTGCAGTGGGTTCGAACCTCCAGGCTCTCAGACCTCCCTGGCCAGCCCAGGAAGGGTGGCCCGTCCTCGGTCAGAGTCAGATTTCCCCGCCACCCCTGGAGCCCCTTCTGGAGCAAAGAGTGTTCTTAAAATGTACCTTCGGGGGTTTTACAGAGGAGGGTGAGCAGCATGCCTGGGCACAAATAAAGCCCAAAGCCCCTGGAGAAACTGACCCAGAAGCCAAGCTCTTCAAAAAATGACAAAGTCCAAAAAGTTGCAGTGGGTTCGAACCTCCAGGCTCTCAGACCTTCCTGGCCAGCCCAGGAAGGGTGGCCCGTCCTCGGTCAGAGTCAGATTTCCCCGCCACCCCTGGAGCCCCTTCTGGAGCAAAGAGTGTCTTAAAATGTACCTTCGGGGTTTTACAGAGGAGGGTGAGCAGCATGCCTGGGCACAAATAAAGCCCAAAGCCCCTGGAGAAACTGACCCAGAAGCCAAGCTCTTCAAAAAAATGACAAAGTCCAAAAAGTTGCAGTGGGTTCGAACCTCCAGGCTCTCAGACCTTCCTGGCCAGCCCAGGAAGGGTTGCCCGTCCTCGGTCAGAGTCAGATTTCTCCGCCACCCCTGGAGCTCCTTCTGGAGCAAAGACGGTCCTAAAATGTACCTTCGGGGTTTTACAGAGGAGGGTGAGCAGCATGCCTGGGCACAAATAAAGCCCAAAGCCCCTGGAGAAACTGACCCAGAAGCCAAGCTCTTCAAAAAAAATGACAAAGTCCAAAAAGTTGCAGTGGGTTCGAACCTCCAGGCTCTCAGACCTTCCTGGCCAGCCCAGGAAGGGTTGCCCGTCCTCGGTCAGAGTCAGATTTCTCCGCCACCCCTGGAGCTCCTTCTGGAGCAAAGACGGTCCTAAAATGTACCTTCGGGGTTTTACAGAGGAGGGTGAGCAGCATGCCTGGGCACAAATAAAGCCCAAAGCCCCTGGAGAAACTGACCCAGAAGCCAAGCTCTTCAAAAAAATGACAAAGTCCAAAAAGTTGCAGTGGGCTCAAAACCTCCAGGCTCTCAGACCTCCCTGGCCAGCCCAGGGAGGGTGGCCCGTCCTCGGTCAGAGTCAGATTTCCCCGCCTCCCCTGGAGCTCCTTCTGGAGCAAAGACGGTCCTAAAACGGGCCTTCGGGGTTTTACAGAGGAGGGTGAGCAGCATGCCTGGGCACAATTAAAGTCCAAAGCCCCTGGAGAAACAAGCTCTTTAGAAAAATAACAAAGTCCAAAAATGTGCAGTGGGCTCAAACCTCCAGGCACTCAGGCCTCCCTGGCCAGCCCAGAGAGGGTGGCCCATCCTCGGTCAGAGTCAGATTTCCCTGCCACCCCTGGAGCTCTTTCTGGAGCAAAGACGGTCCTAAAACGGGCCTTCGGGCCTTTATGGAGGAGGGTAGTGGGTCTTCTACCCAGACCCACTCTGTGTGGGTATAAAATACAGATTACACCGCGGCGCGATTGAGCTCTGCCGAGCCCAGCCTTGGTGCGCTCCGGCTGGGGAGTGAGTTCAGTCTCTGGGAAAAAAAAAAAAAGACAGGCTGGTTTTCTGAAAGTGCATCCCAGGCAGGGTGCTGCTTTCCCTGGGCATGAATCAAGCTCAAATGCACATGGTGGGTTTGGCTGTGGAGTCAATTTCGAAGAAATGACTAAGTGCATAAATGTGCAGAGGCTTCAGAGCTCCATGCACTCTGACATACCTGGCTAGCCCAGGGAGGGTGGCCCGTCCTGGGTCAGAGTCAGATTTACCCGCCACCCCTGGAGCTCCGTCTGGAGCAAAGACGGTCCTAAAACGGGCCTTCGGGCCTTTATGGAGGAGGGTGTGTGCGGTGGAGAAACACACACCACCTCATCAGAGCGTCGTGAGCCCCACCAAGACCCACTCTGTGTGTGTATAAAATACTGATTACACCGCGGCGCGGTGGAGCTCTGCCGAGCCCAGCCTTGGTGCGCTCCGGCTGGGGAGTGAGTTCAGTCTCCGGGAAAAAAAAAAAAAGACAGGCTGGTTTTCTGAAAGTGCATCCCAGGCAGGGTGCTGCTTTCCCCTGGGCATGAATCAAGCTCAAAATGCACATGGTGGGTTATGGCTGTGGAAGTCCATAAATGTGCAGAGGCTTCAGAGCTCCATGCACTCTGACATACCTCCCTAGCCCAGGGAGGGTTGCCCGTCCTGGGTCAGAGTCAGATTTGCCCGCCACCCCTGGAGCTCCGTCTGGAGCAAAGACGGTCCTAAAACGGACCTTCGGGGTTTTGTTGAGAGGAGGACAACGATTCCGCTCGGACAAGGAACTCGGACCGGAGAACCGTGCTGGTCAGACCGGGTGGGGAAACGGTCTGACTCAGCCCAGAGAAAAGTGCACTTTGTGCGGGCGAGACTTCCAGTAAACGTGGGTCTGGTTTGGACACCCAGACCCCCCCCTGTGAGTATACCCAGGCAAAGGTGCTATGCCCTGGGTGTGCTTGGGCCCGGAGGAGCGCACCCTCTCCTCCGGGTTGTCACGTCGGGGGTGCCTGGTTGATTGGAACTTCGGACGCGCCTGGGGACGGCCCCTGCCCGGTCGAGAGACCACTCTGGGCAGCTTGCTCCTCCCTCCATTTGCGCATCGGCACGAGACGCGGCCCCCCTCCGGGGAACGCGGGCCGCGTCGACATCGGGAGACTCAGATGGTCCGTCTGAAACGGATGTCCGCAGGGGCGGCGGGCGCGTCGGGACGCTCGGTCGGTTGGTGGGGGAGCCGTCTTAGAGCTGAACTTCGCCCTGCGCATCCCTCGCTTTGAAAGCACCCTTCCCGGTTACGGCCTTGATCCAGAGGCCCCCTCCCACCCTGCCTCCGGTGCAGGGTCCCCTCACGCGCCCTATGAGCGGCCGTGCCGTCTCGAGGCCTTGCTCGAGCGGAGCGAGACCCGTGTGTAGGAAGCCAGCGCGTGGTGGTTCTCCGCCCGGGGCTCCTCGGTTGATCCCGAAGTAACGGATGTACCATATGCTTGTCGAACTGTCGGTCTGGGTGAACGGGCGAAACTACTCCAGGGGCTTGAGACACCCCTGGAGAAAAAGCAGTGGAGGAAAGTCCTCCGCTCGAACAAGGTGAGAGGAAAACAGGCGCCACACACGGAGGAAGGTGCTCCTCCAAAGAGAACAAACAAACAAAAAAAACGGTCAGAGACTGGATACGGTGCAGTCAAACAAGTTTCCCAGGAACTCGCGACTCCCCGACTGGCGACCAGGGAGAGTGCCTCGGTGTCGGGCACGGTCGAATAAACCGGCCATGGCGGAGCTTCAGTCGGAGCAAATACGGTCCTAAAACGGACCTTGGGGGTTTTGTCGAGGAGGGCGACAAGCCATCCGCTCGGACAAGGTGACGGAGAGCAGGCGCCCCCGGAGGAAGGTGCTCCTCCCCCGAAAAACGGACAGAGACTGAAATGGTGCGGTCAAACCAGATTACCATCAACACTCTACTCCCTGACTTACGAGCGGGGAGAGCCCCTCGGTGCCGGGCACGTTTCGAATCCGTCGGCAGTGACGGAGCTCCCTTCGGAGCAAAGACGGTCCTAAAACGGACCTTCGGGGTTTTGTCGAGGAGGGGACAACCGCCCCGCTCGGACAAGGTGACGGACTTCCGTAAAACTCGGTTTCGGTTTGCCTGCATCCTGGGGAGGATGCTTTATCTGGGGCGGTAAGCGGTGACGAAGGGCGCTCTGGAGGAAAGTTTCCATCCGAAAAACGGACAGAGTCCGAAAACGTGCCGTCAAACGAGATCCCCACGACGGCCTGCCTCCTTGGCCGTAGCCCAGAGAGGGCGCCTCAGACTCGGGCGCGGCCTGTTTCGTCTGTGAG
>NW_027639397.1:0-2500 GCF_949152265.1 Phoxinus phoxinus | reverse complement strand
TCTCCTAGTGGCCCACCCACGCCAGGAGTCTCGGGCCCCGGTTCCCCGAAGCGGGTAAACGGCGGGAGTAACCTGGACTCTCTTAAGGTAGGGTGGACCAGAGTGAAGCGGCATATCTCTGTAACCGAGCCGAGTTGGAACTCCATACTCTGGCTACGTGTCGTGGTCTCCTAGTGGCCCACCCACGCCAGGAGTCTGGGGCCCCAACCAGGTTGGGTGACCAGAGTGTAAGTGGGCAGAGGGGGCGGGTGGGGGTCCCCCGGTCCCCTGACGCGGTAGGAGGGTGGGCCGTGGTGCTCCCCCATGCCCAAAGTCCTGGTTCCCCGAAGCGGGTAAACGGCGGGAGTAACCTGGACTCTCTTAAGGTAGGGTGGACCAGAGTGAAGCGGCGTATCTCTGTAACCGAGCCGAGTTGGAACTCCATACTCTGGACATGTGGTGGTCTCCTAGTGGCCCACCCACGCCAGGAGTCTCGGGCCCCGGTTCCCCGAAGCGGGTAAACGGCGGGAGTAACCTGGACTCTCTTAAGGTAGGTACTGGCCAGAGGACTGAATGAATGGGGAATTGTTTTTTCGCAAATGAATCTAGAAAATGACCGGGCCAACTCCACTCAACTGCGGGTCTCGAGGGGACCTGAGAGCCCACCCACGAGGTCCAGCTCGCCAGGATCCCCGAGTTAGGGGAGTTCAAAGTCGGTGCCCTTTTTCTGGTCTGAAAATTCCTCCGAGTCCAAAACCTGCAGTGGGTCGCGACTCCCAGGGCCCCATAGGCTCTGGTGGCGTTCTCAGGAAGGCTCACCGTTCTCGGGCACGGCCAGGTGGGCTCCGCGGTCCTGGAAGTCCCCTTGGAGACGTGGGTGTCCGCCACGGGCGCCGGATTTGGTTTTTCGCGAATATCTCGAAAATGACGAGGGGAAAAAATTTCAAACTCTGGTCGATTGCAGGTCTCGAGAGGGCCTGTCCAAAGAGCCCACCCCCGTCCCCGAGGGCGGTCGGGCCAGGGAGTTACGCCCGGTCAAAGGCGCACCTTTTTCGGCTCATAACTCGAGAGCCCCTCGCTCAACATTCTCCAAACTCTAATCGATCGGTGGGCTGGACGAGGCCTTTCGAAAGAGCCCACCCACGAGGTCCAACTCGCCGGGGTCCCCGAGTTACGGCCGTCCAAAGTCCCTGTTCCCGGCGAGCGGCGGCGCTGTAGGGGGCGTCCTCGAGGCCCGCGACTCTCGCGTTCGGGCAAGGGTCCCCGCGGGACCTCCTCACCCGAATTTGAGCTCTCTGGGTTTTCGCGTTCCCGAGATACGAGCGATTTTCTTCTGAGCCCGTGACGTCACCGGCGGCCGCCATTTTGACGCGCTCCCGGTGGTTTTTGGCTAATATCTCCGCGAAAACTGCACCAAAAATCATGAAACTCATATCGTTCTTTTCAGTTCGACTAGACGGTTCCAAAGAGCTCGGTGCTCGCCGGATCCGTTGAGTTTTCGCCGAGATATTTGCGTTTTTCGCATTCGGCGGGCTGTATCTCGGGCCCCCGGGGGCTCCCGAGGCCGTGGGTGGGCTCCTTGGAAAGGTCTCGTCCCGTTCTAAACTCGATAAAAATTTGGCGTCGATAGGACCCTCCTCGGCCGAGTAACGGACGTTTAAAGAAGTGTGCAGCGGGTCACCGTCTACCAAACTGCATGCGCTCGTAGCTGGCCTTCCCGGCCGAGCGCGGTGCTTCATTCCCGGCTTGGAGCGCCTAGCCCCGCGGTCCTGGAGGACCTGTCGGAGCACAGGGTGTCCTGCAACGGGCTATTTGGTTTTTGGGAGAAGGTGAGTCCCCCAGGCTTCTCCCTGGGAGTTTGACTCTGGAGGCTTGGGCCCAGGGCTTGGCACTCCGTGGAGGCTTGAACCCCTAACAAATAAAGCCCAAAGCCCCTGGAGAAACTGACCCAGAAGCCAAGCTCTTCAAAAAATGACAAAGTCCAAAAAGTTGCAGTGGGTTCGAACCTCCAGGCTCTCAGACCTCCCTGGCCAGCCCAGGAAGGGTGGCCCGTCCTCGGTCAGAGTCAGATTTCTCCGCCACCCCTGGAGCTCCTTCTGGAGCAAAGACGGTCCTAAAATGTACCTTCGGGGTTTTACAGAGGAGGGTGAGCAGCATGCCTGGGCACAAATAAAGCCCAAAGCCCCTGGAGAAACTGACCCAGAAGCCAAGCTCTTCAAAAAATGACAAAGTCCAAAAAGTTGCAGTGGGTTCGAACCTCCAGGCTCTCAGACCTCCCTGGCCAGCCCAGGAAGGGTGGCCCGTCCTCGGTCAGAGTCAGATTTCCCCGCCACCCCTGGAGCCCCTTCTGGAGCAAAGAGTGTTCTTAAAATGTACCTTCGGGGGTTTTACAGAGGAGGGTGAGCAGCATGCCTGGGCACAAATAAAGCCCAAAGCCCCTGGAGAAACTGACCCAGAAGCCAAGCTCTTCAAAAAATGACAAAGTCCAAAAAGTTGCAGTGGGTTCGAACCTCCAGGCTCT
>NW_027639398.1:30000-86991 GCF_949152265.1 Phoxinus phoxinus | reverse complement strand
AGATGCGCTAAACAAAGTATCACTTAAATTCTTAATTGTCATTTATTCCTATAAACAGGGCTCTCAAAGAAGCGTTTCACCTAAAACACATACGGTCCAACATACAAAATGTGAAGTAATAAAACCATCATTTGCATACTTTTGTGAATTTATTATATAAATATAAATGATTTTGAATCTTATACGGGTGTTTTGGACTTTTGAATTCTTGTTTTAAAGTTAGTCCATAAGCTTTACAAGAGTATTGAACTGTGCATCACTAAAGATTTAAGCACGACTATTTACACATACCTAACTGTATATTGTAGATCGTGAACATACCGTTATCTGTTTATTTTGGGTCAGAGAACGTCCTTGGCTCATTCATCTCTTTAATTCTGCGCTGGATGTTGAAGTGTTAGGTAAAATAATAAAGGTATTAGTTGATAACAAACAAACAAAACTTTAAATCAATGCAAAACCATAATATAATTAAATAAATATGGTATTATTACAGTTTGAAAATGGTTTCCGTAGTATTTTCTTTCAGTAAAAATATGCTTGGATCAGCCCAACACAAAGTTTTGCGTTGTGGGTGAGACCTCGCAAAGATTACACCGATATTAGCTTTCTCGAACATTGCATGTTTGCACTATGCCTGAAAACTTGGAAACCAACATGCATTTCCATAGGTCTGTCAAAAATAGATCATCTTTTAAAACGATGCTTTTTCCTAAAAACAGTGTGTCCATATTAAGTTCATATTTATCGGGGTGATATTTGTAGAAATAAGAAAAGTCAACTTATAAAACAAAAAGAACCAGTTAATGGTCTTGTGTCGGAACACAACAGGTATGAAGATATGTTTGGTTTTTACTTTTTTCTAGCTTTAAAGCTAGATTATCATTTGAAAAGTGTAATACAGTATTTGACTTTGGGTCAAATCTGGAAAACTACCCTACACAGGCCGTGTTTTCACCCATCGTCCATCCATAATGATGTCATTGTGTTGAACTGTTTGGAGTATTGCAGTACCTATTTCTTTGCAAAACCTTGCATCAGACATATCATATCAGCAAGATTATCCTTTGAAAAAGTGTTATACAAATCGTATAGAGTATTTGATTTTGGGGGGAACGGTGGTGTCATTTAGCTTAATCTTTGGTTTTAAGGGAAATTACATATTCTCAGGAGACCCATTGGCCCCTGAAGTTATGACTTCTAAAGACCGCTTACGTGTAGATTAACATGGTGGAAAAATGCTGTTTTGTAATTTACACATCTGAAATTGAAGGTACAGTCGTTTTCTAAAATTATTTTATTAGCTAAAATAATTGTCTTTATTCATAAATATATCATCATTTGTGTAACATTACCTCTGACAATGATTTGACTTATCCTCGTAAGCAAATAATTTCTTATCTGTATTTATACGGGACGGGTAAGTCCATGGAGGCTTCCATGTCGTTCCGCCATCTTGAAAAAAATACAATAGCAGAGAGGGGCAAAAAGCACTAGCCTACCTCAACGCGTTTCAAAAACACGTTTTGGTTCAGAGCCGGCTGACTGAAAGCGGACAAGGAGATCAGTGAGAGGCAAATTTGAAAGGCTGCACTGCACGGTATAATGCAGGATCATACTTATCCCGAGCCACAGGAGAAGGTATCCTGGTAGCCAAAAAGCAAAAAAAAAATGTATGAAATATTTCAAAGGAAACGTGACCGGTGAATTCAAAATATCGCGATAGCTTTTCCCAGGTGGAAAGAGAAAATGAAGGGACGCTGCTTTCTTCTCGACAGGTAAGTCAATGTTACGGTCTAAATTACAAGCTTTTTTTTTTCTCATTACTTGGTTGTGTAAGTCATTATTTAGTCAGCATAACAGTAGAACATGTATAACTCGATGATGTGCTACTGGAAGACATGTTCATAACTTCTTGGCTCATAACGGCTACCGCAGTTGCAACACGCCTTTGAAAAGCGAAGCGCTAGAGAGCAATATTCGTTTAAATGCAAAATAGAATTTCACCGCTAGATGGGAGAAATTCCTACAAAGCGTACCTTTAAAGACTAACTTGTAGGGTCTTTAACAAAAAAGCCTATAAAATGGAGGAGGCCAAAGGGCATGCTTCATGCTATAGTATCATGCGGCCAACAGACAAACTGTCGCATCAAAAAAAAGATAACATTTAAAAATTCTACATATATTTCACCCTGTGTGTTTCCACACTGATTAAGGATAATTCGGGGAGATACAAGATAAGTCAAAAATGATATATTCATCTTATACATGTAATAGATCATATAGCTAGCGTAGAAAAAGTAAGATCATGTTTTGAATTAAGACGAGTAAAATGTAATATTCGCTCAAGACAAACTTTACTCGTAGGCCACAGAGGCACATCGCATCTCTGAAAATATGTGGTGATTTTCTAAATGATACAACTTAATCTAAATAAGAGCAATGTAGAGTCCTGGGATTTCTTAAAAACATTGTGACAAACTTTGACAGCAAGTTTCATGTCGCATGAACAAAAGTGCTGATTTAATATTTTTTATAAATCTAAGACGCCAAAGCACAGTTTTTGCTTTAAAACATTTTTTATTTTGTTTTTGAACAGACGCTGTTTAGTAAAAATAATACCTTATGCTAAATTTAAGCAAAATCATTGATATCATATGATTGATTATTCTAAGAAGATACGATTTTAATAAAACTTTAAAGATTTGATCTATTTAAATTAAAGATCTAATTTAAACTTTTAAGATTATGGTTTTAAATGAATTTAGTATGAATAAAACTCTGGAAAGCAGACTAGCTTTACTGAGACATTGTGTTTATAGGTGTTCATGTGTTATCTGGTCTGTAACTGCCCCCGTCTCTGTGAGGGTCTGAAGCTTCGTTTCACCCTGCAGTTTATCACTGAAGGATCCGGGAGGGTTTTGTTTGACAACTTAAACGATTTGCTTTTTGGATAGTTTTTAATCATTACATAAAGAACTACTTCTTCAGCTCTATGAAAATATAAAGTGTTTATATATATATATATAATTTTTTATTTATATATATATATTTTTTTTTTTAGCTAAAACTATGTTTAAATTGTTTGAATACATTAGTACAATATTTGTTATTATTCATTGAGTTATATACTTTATTTATATTGATTTCATAAAAAAATAGAGATTAGTTAATTTATGGAACCAACCATAAATTGGCACACTGTGTGTGTGCAAAACAGCTTATTATATTAAATTATTTATTTATTTATTTTTGGGAAAAAATAAAAAATGCAGTTGTCTGTGGTGACAGTGTTTAGGTGTAAGGGGTAGAATATGCTGTTACAGTACAAAAATCATTATGGCTATGGTTATATTGATGACATTTTTACTGTTAAACAAAATCATTACAGTAATCTTCTAAAAGATAAATAGAGATATAAAACATGTATTAAAACTTTAAAGATTTAATGTAAACAATCATTTCATTTTAAAAGATCATATTTAATCTTTTACGATTATGCTTTTGAAATAAATTTAGTACAAACAAAACTTTGGCTCTGGAAAGGAGTTAGCAGACTAGCATTACATGATGCACAGAGGCTCATCTGCTCTGTCACCCTATATCCTGAAGCTAACATTATTGACAAGTAACATATTTCTCTGAAGATGTGCTGGTGATCGGAAGGACATTATGAGCAGCCTATCAATGGGGGTCGATCTGAGGCATCACAGATTCTAAAATGTCTTCATTGTTGCTCTCTCTCTCTCTAAAGATAGGCCTATGTGGTGATTTTCTCACAGATACTTAAGGAATTATTGAACATTTCACACAATGTGTGAGATGATTGACTTGTGAGACCCATACATTTCAAAGTTCTTTACATGGACCTGATAAATAAAAAATATACTTTAAGTTCAAGTCAAGTTTTTCCATAGACCATCGATGTAGAATATTTGTTTTTATTAATTCATTGAATTGAAACAATCTTTTTATTTTTAAAAGAGATCATTTAAACTTTTTATACTTGTACAATAAATTTAGCACTAACAAAATATTTCAAAAATGCTGATTGAATCTTTTCATATAAATGAGATTCAAGACGACAGTACAGTTTTTCAACAATCTAAAGTTTTTAAACAGACATTGCTTAATAACAATTATACGTTAGGGTCACCGTTAAAAAAACCATTACAGTAATCTGCTAAAAGTTAAATAGATTATACGAATGTATTAACTTTAAATATTTAATTTAAACAATATTTTCATTTTTAAAAAGATCATATTTAAACTTTTTATACTTATAGAATAAATTTTGCACTAACAAAATATTTGCAATGTCTTGTTCTGATCGGTGAACACACACACACACACACACACACACACACACACGCGCGTGCCCTGTGCTTTGAGAGAGAGAGAGACATTCTTCTTTGTGAGTTACAGCCACCCAAGGTCAAAGGCCTGTGTGAAAAAACACCCCATATGAACAGAGACCGTCAAGACTTACAAAGATTGTAAGATGGTTTTTTTTATATTTCATTTATATAATTTAAATGAATGTTTTTCAACTTTAGTCAGTGTAAAATATACGTCATTATTAGAAAATCTATTTTATCATTTCCACAGTGTCCAGCAACCCCAATGCGCTGAGTGGGAGTGATTCTGTGACACACACTCACTATATAACCCTTCTTGACTTCAAACAAACAAAAACCATTCATCAAATATAATAGGAAGACCCAAGATATTATCACACACACACACACACACAGGCGCGCTTCCCTATGTTTTGAGACTGTGTGAGGCGGCCTTCAGGAATGACTATATCCCGTAAAAAAAGTTGTGTAAACAATATTTTAACCCATTCATAAGCTTATTCAACTCTCTAAAAAGGTAAGATGATTTTATTTTTTATCTTGACTGGTTCAGTAGATGTTCATTTTATATTTCATTTATTTTATATTTCATTTAGAATGCTGTTTTTCAACTTTAGTAAGATATTTATATTATACGTTTTATTTTATAGACATTTATATTTTATTTGCTGTTTTTCAAGTTTTGTGACTCCATTTTAACTTTAAACTGAAATGCTTGGTTCAGTGGATTTTTTAGCTGTTTATTTATATTTAATTTATATAATTTAAATGATTGTTTTTTAACTTTAGTAAGATGTTCATTTATATTTCATTTATATAATCTGAATGAATGTTTTTTTTTTCAACTTTAGTAAGATGATCATTTAAAACTTTTTGTGTGAGGTTTTAGTAAGATATTTATATTATATTATTTTATAGACATTTATATTATTTTAAACATTGGTTGTTCCACTTTTGTGTGAGATACCGTTTACAGTTTCACATTACAACACCTATAGACTCACTTACATATACTGCATTCTTCAAACGATCAAAACCATTCATCAAAAATAATTAAAAGACCGACTTCAAAACCTTATGCCAAAACAAAAAAACACATATATTAAACTGACATGTTCAAAACCATGACATAGCCCGAATTTAAAAGAAAAGCTTATGTCAAATTATAGCCGATTCTTCAAACGATCAAAAACCATTCGTCACAAATACTTAAAAGACCTTATCTCAAAACCATTCGTCACAAATAATTAAAACACCTTATCTCAAAACCTTATGCCAAAAATAATTAAAAGACCAACTTCAAAACCTTATCTCCAAACCATTCGTCAAAAATAATTAAAAGAACTTCTGTCAAAAACCATGATCTATATTAGACAGGGCCACAAGGTCAAACTACATATCACTTGATCGATGGCTAGCCAGGTCGCCGGGTCAAACCAACTGTCCCATTTACATGATGGATTGATAGCAGGGTAGAGGTCAACCTTTGATCTCCTATACCGGAGGAAGCGGAAACCCCCCAAGGTCAAAGGTTAGCCTTTGATCCCACATACCGGAAGGGGGCGGGGTGGGAAACCCCCGCCTAAGGTCAAAGGTCAAAGCCATTAATCACTTTGACATAAGCACCCGGGTATAACTACTCCCGCGCACTCTCCGTCCTCAGTAACTTAGAATAAACAAAGAAGATTGCGGTCGTGTGGCAATATTTTACAGTTTCAGAGAGAGATCAGCGTTTTGCAGTTTGTAATACGTGTTCCGTTTAAATTTCAAGAGCGGGGGCTGTTAGAAAGTCATTTAACACGACAAATCTCATTGGACATTTGAGAAGCAGGCACGAGGCGGTGTACGGCGATTACCTGCAAGCTGACCAAAAACGGAAAAATGAAGCCGCCAAGAAAGCGCAAACCCGCGGTAAGACTCAGACTTCAATTGACACGGCGTTTGAGAAAGCCAGAGATACAGCGGTGACTTATGTGTCATTAATGACAGGTAGCCTACTGTTTTTGTTTTATAAGATCCCATGTTCCAGCCTGTGAGTTCTGAAACACTGTAATGTTTTATTCTGTATGAGAAATACACAAGGTGAAAGATATCCCTATTTATGTTTGGATTTATGAATAACATAATTTATTTTAATAACATAATTTATTTATTTCACTTGTTTTTGCATTTACACTTTTTTATTTACAATTTTTTTATTTATCAGAAAAATATTTTTTATTGGGCCATGAAAATAATCTCATTGAGTAAGTTTTTGTTTATCAGGCTAAAACCACTCAAATAATTTTGTTGGGCAATGTACTTAAACAATCTTTTCATTGATCAGTTAGCAGTCAAAGGATGTTGAATGTTATTTTTCAGAAAAGAACTTGTTATAAATAAGATTATAACTAATGTCAACCAGAAAGTGACATTAAAGGTTGTTTTTGTTTCATAAATTGGTCTGATTGAATTTGTGCTCATTCTAGGATAGTGTGATCAAGAGCTGAAAGACTTGTATGTTTCCGTAGCACAAAAGAAGGAATAAATAACAAAAAGAAAAAACATCTGCATCGCCATCGGCCATCGGCCAAGTTGTTATGTTAAACATCGGTATCGGCCCAGAATTTCCTAATCGGTGCATCCCTAGTTTTGTGTAATATTTCTTTTTCGAATTGCCTGAAAAACCTCCTCATGTGAGCATAAAAACTTTTTTGCGATAAACGAGAGTTTTTGCGAAATTTACGTGTTTCCATTGTGCGTATTTTCAATTCTCAATTTTCAATTTGCGCAATTTGAAGGGTAATGGAAACGCGGCTACAGTAATGCAGCGCAATGTGAAAGACTTTGTCTTAGATTTAACAACCTATGAAACTAATAATGAACAATATGAACCTAAAATGGCTTAGGAACTATAGGCAATTTAGAGGTGGATAAACCCACTTTGGAGGTGGATAAACCCACTTTGGAGGTGGATAAACCCACTTTGGAGGTGGATAAACCCACTTTGGAGGTGGATAAACCCACTTTGGAGGTGGGTAAATGCTATTTCAGAATTTTGGAAGGTGCGCAATCGGCGTTTAGCCTCCACTACATCCCTGAATACAGGGTTTTATTGATGCATATCCAAGGGTTTGTGCGGGGTTCGAGTTGGCTACTTTTGCGTCTATTCGTTTTTCCTTTTTTAACCCGTAATACGGGTTATGCGCAACATTCTCAAAAACGGGTATAACTACTTCCGGCTGTCAGCTACTGAGGTAAACACAGCGTAATAGCGACCTTTTATAGCCTGTGTTTACAGGAGCTACCCATACTATCACAGGGTAGCTACCCCCAGGATCCTCCAGCTTAAATTCAAGGCTTTTTAAGACCTTTTTAATACCATTTCAAATTAAATTCAATGCCAACTTCGTACCCATTCCAACATAAGTATGAGGGGAAAATATCAAATCTGTGTAAATTTTAAACCCTAGAAAAGAATTATGTACATGTAGGCTACTTGAATTAAATAAAACATTTTATTTAAATGATCAGTCATATTTAATACATACGCAACAGCGTTGTAGTGTGCACGTGTGTGTAGGCCAGTGTTCATTTTGGCAGCCATTCTTGATTCAGTCTTAGTCTTCATCTTTAGATGAAAATGCTTATTAATGCAAACTTTTAGTCATTACTTTTAGTCAAACTGCAGTTACTTTACTTTTGGTAGCTATTTTATATGTAGTTTTTAGACAGAAAATGTCATAATTATTCTCTCTAAGCCATTCAATGAAGCTTATGTAAGGGTTAATGCCCGACGAGGTGTCCATTGTCAGGTTTTAATGGACGACGGCGAGGTGTGAACCGGCCGACGCGCAGCGGAGGAAGTGGACCGCCGAAGTCCATTAAAACCTGACAATGGACACCTGAGGGCATTAACCCGCTTATACCATGGTCACTTGCCAAATAACACATTTTTAAAACATTAGTTTATATTTTAATTAGTTTTACAATCGAAATCTAAAGTTACAAGTTACAAACAATAACTTGGTTTCCTTGGTTACGCCTGACAGTTTATTTAGGTGTCCTCTATCACTTTTTAACGGACACCCTGCAGCCAATCAGAATCGAGTATTCACCCAGACCATGGTATAAGAGCAATTATTTACATTGCACTCTTTTAGCACTTGTGCAATTCTACATATCCCTTTTCCTAAGTTCCGTGGTTCTCCAATGTTTTTGAGTGCCGTACCCCCTCTCTTCCACTTAGACTGCAGTCACACCTTTTCCATTAAGGGACAATATTTGCCCCCTTTAATACATTTTTCCATTTATTTTTTAACCTTTATAATACCTTTTAAAAATAAATAATGCTTTAAATAAAACAATGTTCAATAAATATGCAATGTTAAAAAATATTAATAAAAATAGCCAGTAGGTGGCGGTCATCGAGTCATTCATTCATTGAATTACACGATTCGTTCAAAGCCACAGATTTCGTTGCAAAATAGAGCAATAAGCCGGACTATACTGTTTTATGCAGTACATCACTTGATGTTACCCTTTTTTTTACTGTTGTATACAATCAATGTCACATTTGAAATCGTGTGGATTTCAGGGAAACATTGCATTCTTGCTCATATATGATCAACATTAAAAACACTGCTGGATATCAGCCGGCATTTTGATCGCAGATTTAGTCGCACAAACAGCGCAAGCGGCTCGTGACAGAACACAGACCGACTGAATGACACTTTAATTTAAGTAGAAAATCTCAAATGAAGATCGCTGAACTCCAGCTTGTCTGTGTTTTCAGATCATCCGCGCTTCTTCAGCAGTGTAGAGAGAGCGCGCGCGCATGGTTGCCAGATACTATTGAAAAGACCGCGTAGAAAACATGTTCTTTTAACAGAAAAGCTCTGATTTGGGGTTTAAATTATTGAATTCTGGCATTTGTGGCCACAGCGGATTAAACCGACACTTTCCCTTTTCAGACGACAAACTAGGCTAGGCTACTGTCTCGTTCTGTACCTCACTATCCTAGTAACCATAGTAACGGGTGCGCAGTGCGCACACTTTCGCGCTTACTGCTATTACGTGGAGCGCGAGGTGCACTCAACGCTGCATTAGTTTTTAATTAGCCTACATTAGTAACAGTTAATTTTGTTAGGTATGAACAATCCTATGAAAAGCAAAAAAAGACCTTTGTAACGAAATCCAAGACTTTGAATACAAAATTCAAGGCTTTTAAGGCCTTAATATGAGATTATCCAATTTAAGACTTTTTCAATGCTTTTAAGACCCCGCGGGTACCCTGTATCCATTTCCGATGTACACCGTATTGCCAAACGGACGTCCAGAGCCCCGAGTACTCTATTAGACAAAGGATTTAAGTTTTGCGCCTTTTTTTTTTTTTTTTTTTTAGTTTTACTCTAAAGTTTGATCAGAAATAAGAATGTTATTATAATAAGCAAAAATTAACAGAAAATGAACAGTTACCTCAGAGATCACCGCACCTCAGAGATCAAATACCGCTGCGGAAGTGAAAAGCGGAAATGCTTATACCCGTTTTCCGGTTCGAACGCTGGGCGCTCCGCATAACCCCTATTGAAACACAAAAATGAACGGTTGTTTGAATTTTTAAAACGCTGAACGCCCAAATTTGAATTAGAACTGTGCCTACACACCGAATGCTGCGCAAAAAAAACAAATATTGACGTATTTTCAGATTTTTGTTTATGACTTTTTGCCCCTTTATTAAACATTTTAAATATTCACAAATTAATATGAAAAAAAAAAATAGATTTTACTGGTTTTTGCCAAATTAGAACCCGGAAATTATAATTTTCGCGCAGTGCTGACTGATAAGAGCCATCTCTGGAACCAGAGAGGTGATTTATAAATATCAGTCATAGTACAGGTTAGACAATAATAATAAAGTGCTAAGATTATCACAAATAAACAAAAGATTTTGATGCACGCCATTCATATTAAATCGTAGCCTATATTGCACCCCATACCCACTATTGAGAATCACTTGAAGCATGCAGACGCAGACAATTTGATAGCCTATTCCACAATACACTATAAAATCTATTTTGCTGATTATTTGTTAAATTTATTTTGTTTTACATGTTTGAACACATAGGAGCAGCGATGAAGAATCCTGTACTTCCGTCGCCAACAGAAGCAGAGGCTGAGAAGCACGTGAAGGATTATCTCCGCTTGGCTCCCGGGAGAATGCCCTCTTAAAGCCATTGTGTTCTTTCTTTTTTATACATCGTTTGTTCGAAAAAAAATTTAAATAATAAGAAGAAATTAAAGGTTATTTTCATACACTAATAAAAACATTCAAATCACAGATAACTCTTGTGTGTGTTTAGTCATGTGCATGGGGACATACATAATTCAGCTGTAGTTTTTATCAATAAATGTGAGGGAACGTCTAAAATGTCTAATTAAAAACGACATCTATGCTACATAAATCAGATGTCTAACAGACATAATATTCGAATTGTTAACGTCTCTAATATGTCCAATGGATGTCATTTGAACATCTGAAAATGACGTCTATGCGACGTATTCCAGATGAGCAAACGCCCTTAGAATTACGTCTTCCAGATGATAACGACGACGTCACACAGATGTCTGCGCGACGTGTGTGTGCTATCTGCTATCCATCAATATTATTATACAACGCCAGCTTTATTACAAGTAAAGAAGCTACAGTAGAGATGATATTTCTTAATTAGATAACATAATTTGTTTTTGGGTTTAGGCTACTTATTCATTTAATATTGCTCATACAGTGTAACTTACATTTGGATATCAAAACCTTCTTAAAATAAATAAAATAAAATAAATTAATTTGAGAAATAAAAAAATAGGAAAATAACTGATGCATGGTGATATTGGTGAAAAATATTGTGACAAAATGGATATGAAGTTGTTTAAAGTCTGCGTGAACCGGAAGTTGCAAACGACTTTTCTCAAGTGTTGTGACGTATTTCCGAGTGAAAGGGAATATTGAACAGAGGGCAGGGTTTTACTTCTGCGCTCCTCCTCTCCATCTCTCGCCCACCGCAGAGCAACCATAGACAGTGTATAGGACGGACACAGCGACCCCATAGACTTCAACGGAGAAAAGTGAAGCCCATTAGAAGCATCACTTCCTGATTGCCAGGCGAACTGCGCAGGCTCAAACTGAGCTTGACGACGGAGATGTGACGTGGGTCTTCTAGTCGCTGTGCCGAGGGAAATCTGAGTCATTCCCTTCCGAATCTCGCAGAGACGGAGAGCGTGAGCATTAGCTGTCCATGAGCTAGCAGCATGAGCAACTTTATGAATCTCTATGGGCTTCTGTCTTCACTTTATCCCTCCACGTCCCCCCGATTGCCCGTGAGCTTCTCCGCCGGTCTATACGGTAATCTCTCGACTGTGCGACAGAGAGTCGCGTGGGTATGACGCAATCGTTAGCCTATTTTTTTACAAAAACGGCTTCTACGAAGTCATAACGTAAGATACAAAGTAATGGAGCCTTTTATACATTGTTGTGTTTCTTTAGAAATAAATAATGGACAACTGGAGTCTTTGGACGCCTCAGATGTGAAGTTATTCGCTGTCAAAGTGATGCAAAGATGAATGGGAGTCAGTGGAGTGCTAACAGCGGGTGATGTTCTGCTACAATGGCGGCACCCGCGGAGGCTTCAGTTTCCGGCGGATGGATTACCGCCTTGGGAGTAACGGTTTGAGGGGAGTGGTTAAGCGTTTAACACACCCAATCTGTCAAGCCTATGTCATCAGAAAAATAACCATTCCTGACCGGAAGTAACTTTTCAGACTTTGATTAAAGATAACTTCGGCAAACTTTTTTTTTCCGTGTATTAACTTGCACGGATTAATTGTTAACCACAAGACTAGTAATATCGGCTAACAAAGTAAATAGGGTCAATTTTGATTTCATGCCGACTTTAATGAGCTTCCTCGGCTCACCTGTATCTCCTTCTTCTCCGGCGGCAGCTTTCTTCAGAGATGTTGGAGTCGTGGAGCTTTGCCTCTGTTATGGGTTATTTTGCTGCTGCTGAAATCACAGAACATGTTTTATCAATATTTGTTCACCATTGAGCTAGTTTCAACACACTCCATATAAGTGACGTCACCGATTACATACGCTTACGTTTGTGTTAAATAAATTAGCTAATTTCCCAGTAAAACCTTTACAAAACCTCAGGTTGCCAACTTTCTGAAATTGAAATATGGAACGGGGGGGGGGGTGACATGTGACATTTAATTTGACAACATTTTAAGGATGTGTAGTGCAAATATCTTTATATTATATAATTATACTTCCATTGTAGTTAACTTTCTTTCCAGTGCAAAACAATAGTACATAAAAAAACAGCTAATAAAGAAAATATAAAATATATATTTTATATATATTACCTGTTTTTTTTATGTATTATTGTTTTGCACTGGAAAGGAAATATTGCACTCAAATAATGCATTCAAGCAATACAACACCTGTATATATGCACAAGGAAAATGGCTAATGTAGTTTTTCACCACAAATTCTGCTGTTAAACACAATTAAGTTGAAATGATGCAGCTTGAAGGGTTCAAGAGAAGCAAATATTATATATATGCACAAGGAAAATCTCACAGAAACAAATAAACCTCCAGACTAAGCACATTGTGCAGCTATTTCCCATTCAATTCTATATTTTTGTGCTCTTTTTCGCCGGCTGCTTGGAAGTAACGTTAGTCATTTTTACATTTCCCGCTGTTGTCACTTGTCATCATCGTTGCTAAGATACATGACTCACAATGACTGAAACGACCAATTAAAAGGGCATTCTCTGATGATGTTCCAAGATGTTAAAAACGCGACGCTGATCATAGACAAACGGGGAGAAATTAGTATCTACCGCACGCACCGTCTGTTTTTTTTCTTATCATAGCCTACAAATGTCTCCGTTCATAGTCTGACATATTTTAGAAGCTATGTGTGTGTCTGTCACGGATTTGCACTGAATTGATTCTCAAAAATACGGAACAAAGTGCGTTCCGTATCGGTTCAATACGGAACAAGACTTTTATGTGTCAAATACGGGACGATTACGTATTAGACGGAACGGTTGGCAACATTAAAAGCCCAAACTTTCAAAAAACAAAAGCTCAACCGAGTTAACGTTAACTTAGCTTAACGTTAACTTAACGTTACCTCTTCTGGAAACGGTTGAGATGCTACGGACTATTTCCGAAGACACCAAACGTTAACCATGTCTATAAAGTAAATATTCAACAGAAGCGTGTCAATTACAAGTAAGAGAAGTGTCAAGAACAGTTGTGTGTATTATTCGTGTGACTTTAGAGACTAATCTCACCTGAAAGCAGTGAAAACAACAGCGAGAGAGGGAGTGTTCCTGCTCACCAGTCTCAGGGGTCCCGCGCCGTTCCCATGGCAACTCTGCGCCGCGGCCGCTCCAGTGTTTGAAAGCGCGGCCATTGATCAAACCACGTCAAAACCATGAAGCATTTACAAATATAAACATCTAGAATTATAACTTTACTTAAATAAAAATCTCATTAAATTATGAATTAAAAACTGATTTTGGAGATCTATGACTTGTTCAGGTCCAATGGCTTATGCCCACACATACTGCAGTCACTCACAATAATAATAATAATAAAATAAAAACTTTTGGCTTAGTTATTATTAATTTATTTTTATTTTTGCTAAAGTATACTATCTTGAGGCCACGAGTTACTATCTTGAGGCCACGACCCAGATAGCAGACTGATGTCGATTCAACGTTGATTTTTAGTTGTAAAGGTTAGTATCAATCATCAATCAAATTTCAACGTTGAATCAACTTCAGAACGTTATTACACCGAAAATAAAACATCGATTCAACATTGAAATGCGGTTGAATGGCGTGTCTGACGTTGATTCAACGTTAATTCGATGAGCAAAACGATGTTGTTTCAATGTCACGAGAAACGTCGTTTCCACATTGATTCGATATCAGTTTGCTATCTGGGGAGTTATTATCTTGAGGCCACGAGTTACTATCTTGAGGCCACGAGTTATTATCTTGAGGCCACGAGTTATTATCTTGAGGCCACGAGTTACTATCTTGAGGCCACGAGTTACTATCTTGAGACCACGAGTTATTATCTTGAGGCCACGAGTTATTATCTTGAGGCCACGAGTTATTATCTTGAGGCCACGAGTTATTATCTTGAGGCCACGAGTTATTATCTTGAGGCCACGAGTTATTATCTTGAGACCACGAGTTATTATCTTGAGGCCACGAGTTACTATCTTGAGGCCACGAGCCACGAGTTACTATCTTGAGGCCACGAGTTATTATCTTGAGGCCACGAGTTATTATCTTGAGGCCACGAGTTATTATCTTGAGGCCACGAGTTACTATCTTGAGGCCACGAGTTATTATCTTGAGGCCACGAGTTATTATCTTGAGGCCACGAGTTATTATCTTGAGGCCACGAGTTATTATCTTGAGGCCACGAGTTATTATCTTGAGGCCACGAGTTATTATCTTGAGGCCACGAGTTACTATCTTGAGGCCACGAGCCACGAGTTACTATCTTGAGGCCACGAGTTATTATCTTGAGGCCACGAGTTATTATCTTGAGGCCACGAGTTATCTTGAGGCCACGAGTTATTTTGAGGCCACGAGTTATTATCTTGAGGCCACGAGTTACTATCTTGAGGCCACGAGTTATTATCTTGAGGCCACGAGTTATTATCTTGAGGCCACGAGTTACTATCTTGAGACCACGAGTTATTATCTTGAGGCCACGAGTTACTATCTTGAGGCCACGAGTTATTATCTTGAGGCCACGAGTTACTATCTTGAGGCCACGAGTTACTATCTTGAGGCCACGAGTTATTATCTTGAGGCCACGAGTTATTATCTTGAGGCCACGAGTTATTATCTTGAGGCCACGAGTTATTATCTTGAGGCCACGAGTTATTGGCCGTTTCTCAATATGCGTTCTTGTCTGTACTTGTGTTCTTGTGGACTTGTGAAACGTCATCAGTCGCTGCCCAAGTACTGTCCCAATTCAAAAGTTCACATCTAGCCAAGTCCAGTTCAAATCCCCGGATGTGTTCTTGATCCGCCCCTTTTACCGAGGATGCATGTAGAGGTGACTTGTGCAAACTTGAGACAGACAGGTATCCCAGAATGCATCTCGTCCCACCAGCAAGCGTCAATGGCAGAGGAGAAAACCCGCGTAATATCAAAATACTACTGTTATCGTGTCACGAAATGTAATTCTAAGAGTGTTTCAGTCGAGAATGTAGTTGTTTAAAGCTCAAATCTGAGGTTTATTTATAAAGATAGCGCCTATTTAAAAAATGTATCTGACTTTTTCGGAGTTGTGAGATCCAGGCGATCACCGGGCGCTCAGCGCTCAATAACCCCGACTGGACCAGCTTTTCCTCGGCTAGTGCTTCTGATGTCTGCCGCTGGCTCTGGTGTCTCTAGTCTAGTGGTTAAACATGAGATATAACTCGTCTTGTGTATATCTAACGGGCGATCTTTGGTCTCATCAATCTATAATTTGTTCCATGGCAAATCGTTTTGGCTGAGGGCAAAGTGAAGTTTCATAATTTTATATATTTAGGCTATTTAACTTGAGCTATAGGCTATATTAAGCTGACTTATGTTTGACTGAATTGTTTGCTTTATTTATTTTTATTTACTTATACTTTTATACTGGATATCAGATCATTAAAACGGACATTTAACAAAAAGAGTCAGGGTTGTGTAATTTTATTTTAGGCTATATATTTTAAAATATATATAATATTTTTTATATTTATTTTATTATACATTCTCTTCACTGTACATGTATAATAAAATAAAATGACACAACCCCGTCTGTTTTTTAAATGTCAGTTTTAATGTTCAATAATGTTTAATATTTTTAAAATGAAAGCAAAAAGAAGCAGGGTTGCGTTTTATTTCGTGTTGTTATGCAGTGAAGATAATCAATGTACAGGTTGCCTGAACCACATTTGTGTGGCCATTTAATGTGTTTAAGATTTTTTTTTTAAATGAAAAGAGGCAGAGTGTTGTTTTATACCATATTTCGTTTTATTGTTGATTAAATATACATAAAGAGATAACCGGAGTAGCCAGAGCGTGCTGAGTGACGCAATCAAGAACGCCGCTGTCCCATTTGCAGAATAACCGGACTTGCGTCCTCTCGTCCTCGGGAGTTCGTTCTCCTAAGTCGAACTTGGCAAGTCTGAACTACCAAGGACGCAAGTCCGAAGTTTGCGTACTTGGTATTGAGAAACGGCCATTATCTTGAGGCCACGAGTTACTATCTTGAGGCCACGAGTTACTATCTTGAGGCCACGAGTTACTATCTTGAGGCCACGAGTTATTATCTTGAGGCCACGAGTTATTATCTTGAGGCCACGAGTTATTATCTTGAGGCCACGAGTTATTATCTTGAGGCCACGAGTTACTATCTTGAGGCCACGAGTTATTATCTTGAGGCCACGAGTTATTATCTTGAGGCCACGAGTTATTATCTTGAGGCCACGAGTTATTATCTTGAGGCCACGAGTTATTATCTTGAGGCCACGAGTTATTATCTTGAGGCCACGAGTTATTATCTTGAGGCCACGAGTTACTATCTTGAGACCACGAGTTATTATCTTGAGGCCACGAGTTACTATCTTGAGGCCACGAGTTACTATCTTGAGGCCACGAGTTATTATCTTGAGGCCACGAGTTACTATCTTGAGACCACGAGTTATTATCTTGAGGCCACGAGTTACTATCTTGAGACCACGAGTTATTATCTTGAGGCCACGAGTTACTATCTTGAGGCCACGAGTTACTATCTTGAGGCCACGAGTTACTATCTTGAGGCCACGAGTTATTATCTTGAGGCCACGAGTTATTATCTTGAGGCCACACGAGTTATTATCTTGAGGCCACGAGTTACTATCTTGAGGCCACGAGTTATTATCTTGAGGCCACGAGTTATTATCTTGAGGCCACGAGTTATTATCTTGAGGCCACGAGTTATTATCTTGAGGCCACGAGTTACTATCTTGAGGCCACGAGTTACTATCTTGAGGCCACGAGTTATTATCTTGAGGCCACGAGTTATTATCTTGAGGCCACGAGTTATTATGGTAACGCTTTAGATTACAGCCCGGAAAGTACTGCGTAATTACAATGAAATTACAGTGTAACTTTCGGTAATTACAGTGTACCTATAAAGTACTTATGTGTAAGTATAGGGGAACAATATGTAAAGTCTTGGGAATAAAGGGGTAACAACCAGGAAAATACTGCGTAATTAAAACTAAATTACAGTGTAACTTTCGGTAATTACAGTGTACCTATAAAGTATGTACGTGTAAGTATAGGGGGACATAATGTAAAGTTTTGGAATAAAGGGGTAACAACCAGGAAAAAAAAAAATATTATTTAGGCAAATTATTAAGTATTTTAGAACTACGGGGTACTTATACTATAATACAATCTTACTTTTGGGAGCAATTTAGCGAGTAGGCTACATACACCTTTTTGTAATAATAGTGTATACAAATACATAAAGGCTTTTTTCAAATTACGGGGTAGCCTATATATCAGTGCATTTACAAAGTAGGCTAATTTGTTTTTATTGCAAAGGTGCACTGATTAAGTTGTTTCAAGGCAAGTAAAACTATTGCAACTTTTTTTTTTTTTTAAATGCTGGGGAAATATACTCTTGTTTCTTGTAGTTACAGGGTAAGTATGACATTGCGGGCCGTAAATTAAAGTGGTGCTTCTTACCCTCTTGTTTCATGTAGTTACAGGGTAAGTACAATAAAAACACATGTAAACACACAATCTGATATCACTTGGAAAACTTTATTTGAAAAACAACTTATTTTAAAACAGATTTACAACACTTTCTCTTGCTTGGTTTCCTCCTCCTCTTGTTCCTCTTCTTCTTTCTTTCCACTGATAAATCTTAAGAAGGAATCCCATGTCTCTTGCTATTCTGTATTATGTGTTAATAAAAGAAAATACAGTACAGAAATGTCCTCACCATTTACTCATCTTTTACCCTCATGTCATCCGAGATGTATATGAATTTCCTTCTTCAGATTAACACAAAATGTTTTTTTAGAAAAATATATAATCTCTGTGAATGCATAATGCAAGCCCATGTGTTCCTAAAAGTTGACATCAAACAGCACATACAGCAATAACTACAGTAATCCATACGACCCCAATGGATGAATCAATGTCTTCTGAAGTGAGACGATAAGTGTTTGTAAGAAAAATACCAAATATTTAAACATTTTAAAGACTATCGCTTCCGTTCCGACCAACTGTCACTTGCGCGTGCATGAGAGGGTTGAGTTCAGGCTTGACACGCGTGACGTAAGCGCGCCGAGAAACCGAATGTCAATTTTTTTATTTTTTTTATTTTTTATTAATGCTCACAACAAAATACAAACAATAACACATAATAATAATGAAAAACAAACAATACAGAAGAACAGAGATGGCAGTTCTCGCGCGAGTTTCACATCTAACTCCCGCGAGAACGTAATGAACGTTCAAGCCGACTCTCATGCACTCGCTGGACGCTGGTGACAGTTGGTCGGTAGCGAAAAGATGAGTAAATTACGAGAACATTTCTGGGTGTACTGTATTTTCTTTTAATACATAATACAGAATAGCAAAAGACTCCTTCTTAAGATTAGGCTAATCAGTGGAATGATAGAAAAAGAAGAAGAGGAACAAGAGGAGGAGGAGGAAGTAGGAAGCCATGCAAAAATGTATACTTTCTGTCAGGACTTTAGTATTTGAAATGAAAAGTTGATTTTAAAAAAGGAATAAAGAATAATAAGTGTAATATGTTGTAAATCTTTTTTGAAATAAGTTGTTTTTCAAATAAAGTTGTCCAAGTGATATCAGATTGTGTGTTTACATGTGTTTTTATTGTACTTACCCTGTAACTACAAGAAACAAGAGGGTAAGAAGCACCACTTTAATTTACGGCCCGCAATGTCATTCTTACACTGTAACTACAAGAAACAAGAGGGTAAGAAGCACCACTTTAATTTACGGCCCGCAATGTCATACTTACCCTGTAACTACAAGAAACAAGAGGGTAAGAAGCACCACTTTAATTTACGGCCCGCAATGTCATACTTACCCTGTAACTACAAGAAACAAGAGTATATTTCCCCAGCATTTAAAAAAAAAAAAAGTTGTAGTTTTACTTGCCTTGAAACAACTTAATCAGTGCACCTTTGCAATAACAACAAATTAGCCTACTTTGTAAATGCACTGATATATAGGCTACCCCGTAATTTGAAAAAAGCCTTTATGTATTTGTATACACTATTATTACAAAAAGGTGTATGTAGCCTACTCGCTAAATTGCTCCCAAAAGTAAGATTGTATTATAGTATAAGTACCCCGTAGTTCTAAAATACTTACAGTATAAATAATTTGCCTAAATAACATTTTTTTTTTCCTGGTTGTTACCCCTTTATTCCAAAACTTTACATTGTTCCCCTATATACTTACACGTACGTACTTTATAGGTACACTGTAATTACCGAAAGTTACACTGTAATTTAGTTTTAATTACGCAGTATTTTCCTGGTTGTTACCCCTTTATTCCCAAGACTTTACATATTGTTCCCCTATACTTACACATAAGTATTTTATAGGTACACTGTAATTACCGAAAGTTACACTGTAATTT
This sequence comes from Phoxinus phoxinus, assembly GCF_949152265.1. NCBI lineage: Eukaryota > Metazoa > Chordata > Actinopteri > Cypriniformes > Leuciscidae > Phoxinus > Phoxinus phoxinus. The sequence goes on along the minus strand of NW_027639398.1, from coordinate 66,907 downwards.
CATTGTAATTACGCAGTACTTTCCGGGCTGTAATCTAAAGCGTTACCGTTATTATCTTGAGGCCACGAGTTATTATCTTGAGGCCACGAGTTACTATCTTGAGGCCACGAGTTACTATCTTGAGGCCACGAGTTATTATCTTGAGGCCACGAGTTATTATCTTGAGGCCACGAGTTACTATCTTGAGGCCACGAGTTACTATCTTGAGGCCACGAGTTATTATCTTGAGGCCACGAGTTATTATCTTGAGGCCACGAGTTATTATCTTGAGGCCACGAGTTACTATCTTGAGGCCACGAGTTACTATCTTGAGGCCACGAGTTATTATCTTGAGGCCACGAGTTACTATCTTGAGGCCACGAGTTATTATCTTGAGGCCACGAGTTACTATCTTGAGGCCACGAGTTATTATCTTGAGGCCACGAGTTACTATCTTGAGGCCACGAGTTATTATCTTGAGGCCACGAGTTATTATCTTGAGGCCACGAGTTACTATCTTGAGGCCACGAGTTATTATCTTGAGGCCACGAGTTACTATCTTGAGGCCACGAGTTACTATCTTGAGGCCACGAGTTATTATCTTGAGGCCACGAGTTACTATCTTGAGGCCACGAGTTATTATCTTGAGGCCACGAGTTACTATCTTGAGGCCACGAGTTATTATCTTGAGGCCACGAGTTACTATCTTGAGGCCACGAGTTACTATCTTGAGGCCACGAGTTACTATCTTGAGGCCACGAGTTATTATCTTGAGGCCACGAGTTATTATCTTGAGGCCACGAGTTACTATCTTGAGGCCACGAGTTATTATCTTGAGGCCACGAGTTACTATCTTGAGGCCACGAGTTATTATCTTGAGGCCACGAGTTACTATCTTGAGGCCACGAGTTACTATCTTGAGGCCACGAGTTATTATCTTGAGGCCACGAGTTACTATCTTGAGGCCACGAGTTACTATCTTGAGGCCACGAGTTATTATCTTGAGGCCACGAGTTACTATCTTGAGGCCACGAGTTACTATCTTGAGGCCACGAGTTATTATCTTGAGGCCACGAGTTATTATCTTGAGGCCACGAGTTATTATCTTGAGGCCACGAGTTACTATCTTGAGGCCACGAGTTATTATCTTGAGGCCACGAGATAGTTATAATATTTTTTTTGACAAAGTGGGACTAGGGGGGCTCTGTAGATTACTATATTTTCATGTCAATCTGTGTTCATTTTGAGTTTCGAAAACCATATGCGCTGTCACTATAATTCAGCGTGTGCAGCACAGGAGAGCTATGGAAGCCCATTCCCGCCACATAAGAAGAAGAAAAAACGAAATCATGACATTCTTAAGTATTATGACAAAAATGTATGATTTACTAAATCGTAATTATGAGATTAAAAAGTCAAAATTATGACTTTAAAACTCGAAATTATGACATAACTAAATAGAAATTATGAATACTATGTATACCTCCTACGTCATCATCATCCTCACTAATTTAGTGTATCTTTAATGTTATAAATCGTATTTATAATGTCTTATGCATACCAAAGATGTAAAATATCTTAAAATACTCTTCACTGCACATTTTTCTGTGATTTGATTACCTGGTTCCATGATTCTCCTGCTACACACACATCCTCCCAGACATCTACTAACTCCCTCAGAACACGTGTCCTCAGGAAGAGCTTGAGGAGATCAACCACAGAATACAGCCAGTCCACCACACGGCTGACCATCATGTGTGCAGCGTCTCATCTACACGGAGCCACAGGCCGTCTGCATCAGTGTGTCTGGAGGAGGTTCAGGTCGGTTTAGAAGAGTGTGTTTTCAAGGACACTTAACGTATGTGTTGATCTGATGTCAGAGCATGGTCTGCACCATACGAATGATGTTTGCAGCAGTGGACTTGTACATAACTCTCAGGGTTAAAAGTGTGCTGGAGCCTCAAAACTAAAAAATGTGTGTTGCTGAAGACATAACATTTGAGATTTGTATTATAATAGTCAGTAGGGAAGACACACAGGTTGTGTTTTAACCAGAGAATGATTTAATTGACTCAAAATAACACTTTCCGAAATTGCATAACAAAAAAACTGTACAAAATACTGTACTTGTGTTATGGGCAAGACTGCTAGAAATGAATACTAAAAAAACAAAAGTGTTGTATAATAAAGTGCATTCAAATAAAAACATTCTTTTTATCAAAATACATGGCAAAATAAATGATGGTACAAACTTTGTAACTGAGCCTTTCAAACCGTGTGTCTCAGAGAGAGTACTGGCAGCAACTTCAACATATAAAACACATCTTGAAGAAAACACCAAGAGATAAAGCCTGTTGTGACCTCAAGTATGTCGTGAAGCTCAACTTCAATTGAAGCTTAATCTTACTAATAGTAAGTGTAGCGACATTTACCATCTTGTCGCGTAGAGGTGCTTGTAGGACTATCTGACGCGTGACTCCAAACAAGACGCTTCCAGTCCAGTACTGCATTTATCTATTTTATTTGTCTCAGTTCTGATGCTCCAACACATTGTAATACACCAGTTTGCATGTCATTACATGATCTTGACACGGTCAAAAATGGTCTGCTTCCCTCATTAATTACACCTGGCCTCTCTTGCTCTCTGGTTACCTATATACCAAGCAAATGCACACTCCACCCAGTGTTCCCCAGTGGAACTACAACAGACATTTAAATAGAGCATAATGGCTCTTACAGTAAGTCTGACTCTAAGTGTACTAGACTATATCCATGACCCATATGTTGCTCTCCAACACTTTTGTTCAGTTGATGGGGAGACTCTTATGGCGTTATATGTGTGCCTCAATCCTGAGCGAGTAATTGTACGTTTTGAGCACAGAGAACTATATTTTGCAAGCACATTGCATTATATTTTGAACAGAAATTAACAATCGCAAAAAAAAAATTGTTTGAGCAAAGAAAAAACGATTCCGTGCTCAATAAATGTATTTGCTATTATCCATTAACGTGCAATAATAACCCCTCTCACACAGTTTACTCAGGTGCTCTCTCACAAACTTATTCTCTGCGCTCCTGTCAGTCCCTCTCTCTCTCTCAACCTCTTTCTTTCTCGTGACACACACGCGCGCTCACCTCTTGACACACGCGCGCTCACCTCTTGACACACACGCGCGCTCACCTCTTGACACACACGCGCGCTCACCTCTTGACACACACGCGCGCTCACCTCTTGACACACACGCGCGCTCACCTCTTGACACACACGCGCGCTCACCTCTTGACACACACGCGCGCTCAACTTGCAACAGCGTTACAAGTGTGCCACAAAATCAACCAATCGGAAAATGAAAGGTCAATTGTGATTGGCTGTTGGTCTCCAATCACCACGCAGCACAAAGAAGACGAAAAAGGAATTTTATGGATAGATGTCTTCTCTAGTATGGAATGCCAAAGCTGACTTAATTAAAAATAAATAAATGCATAAATAAATATACAAAGAAATGTAAAAAAAGTACAAATAAATGAGTATTTGTACGTTTAAATATGAAACTAAAACAGCCAGTAGGTGGCGGTAAGTCACTGTCTTAAACGAGTGAGTCATATCATTAATTCAGACCGATTCATTCAAATACTGATTCATTCAGTTCGGGAAAAAATGATAATAAAATTATCGCATACATGGTTTTTTTTACAGCATTTTTAAATGCGGACATTTTTTATTAATGTTGATGCCACGTCACCCCTCCATAATTTTGATACCTGAGCTGTACAGTTGAACATAACACGTGGTGTTTTCCCTGAACTGAACGAATCAGTATTTGAATGAATCGGTCTGAATTAATGATATGACTCACTCGTTTAAGACAGTGACTTACCGCCACCTACTGGCTGTTTTAGTTTCATATTTAAACGTTCAATTTAATTGATTCCATCATTTCATATTTCTATATTCAAATGTTTTATTTTTAACATTAATCTCATAACGACTTTTCCAGGGATCCCCTGGAAATCAATTTATAGGTATATATAATACAATATATTCAATTCAATTCAAAAAATTTTGTATAGCGCTTTTCACAATACATATTGTTTCAAAGCAGCTTTACAGAAAATACATTTAAAAAAATGTACAAACAAAAATACAGTTAGTTAATCATAAATTTCGGGCATAACATATCGCCGGCGTTGGGTCGTCTCTTCACAGGCGTCGAGTCGTCTCATCACAGGCGTTGGGGCATCTGAAGTCTCCATGAGAGGCTGGATACTAACTGGAGCTGACGAACTCTATTTGAGTTATAGGGACAGGCGTCCCGAGATAACAACAAAAAAGGCAGATGGGAAATAATTAGCGTAGCTGCTGTTCTTAATATGAATGCATTTGATCTGATTTAACTGTAGTATAAAAGGTATGAGATGCATCATGTGAATGCTTGGCTAAAGAGATGCGTCTTTAGTCTAGTTTTAATAAATAAATGTACAAATAAATAAATGTGAAAATAAATAAATGTAGACATAAAAACATATATACATAAATAAATGTGGAAATAAATAAATGTGAAAATAAATAAATGTGGACATAAAAACATATATACATAAATAAATGTGGAAATAAATAAAAGTGGAAATAAATAAATGTATAAATAAAAAAATTAATAAATGTGTGAAAATATACAATTATACATAGGAAATAAAAGTATAAATACTCATTCATTTGTACTTTTTTTACATTTCTTTGTATATTTATTTATGCATTTATTTATTTTTAATTAAGTCAGCTTTGGCATTCCATACTAAAGAAGACATCTATCCATAAAATTCCTTTTTCGTCTTCTTTGTGCTGCTTGGTGATTGGAGACCAACAGCCAATCACAATTTGAAGTAGCGGGCCCCACGTTGTGGAACAAACTCCCAATCCAAATTAAAATGGCCTCCTCCTTATCTGAGTTTAAATCTGCTCTGAAAACTCATCTGTTTGATTCAGCTTTTAATATGTACTTGGATTTTGTACTCACTGATCCTAAGTGATCATTGTTTGTTTTATTGTATATTTTATTGCAATTTTTGTACAGCACTTTGGTCGGTTGTCAGCCGGTAGTAAATGTGCTCTAAGGTGTGTCAAGAGGTGAGCGCGCGTGTGTGTCAAGAGGTGAGCGCGCGTGTGTGTCAAGAGGTGAGCGCGCGTGTGTGTCAAGAGGTGAGCGCGCGTGTGTGTCAAGAGGTGAGCGCGCGTGTGTGTCAAGAGGTGAGCGCGCGTGTGTGTCAAGAGGTGAGCGCGCGTGTGTGTCAAGAGGTGAGCGCGCACAGAAAGAGGTTGAGAGAGAGAGAGGGACTTGACAGGAGCGCAGAGAATAAGTTTGCATATGACCGCCTCCAGGCACAAGACAACTACGCTTAAAGCGCAAGACAACTACGCTCATTTCGTATCGTTCGTATCGCTGCGCGCCTCACAAGTGTTCAGTCGACGGACAGCGAGTGGGTCTGTGTACAGGGAAGTTACGATGCCGCAGATGTGCTGTTCCTGGCTGTGGACAAACAATATCTTTGAATACGCTGCGAAAGATCCAGTCGTCAGGGGAAAATGGATGCACTTTATTTTTTGCGGACGTCTCAGTCACGGCAGTGTTAGTTTAAGCGTGTGTTCTGTACATTTGAAGGATGACTGTTTTGAGAACAAATCCCAAAATGATGCTGGCTTTGCCAGAAAACTGTTGCTCAAAGATAAGTCCGTGCCGACTATTCTGGGCTCAACAACGACGACGCAAACTGTAAGTAATGTGTTTAAAACTTTAAACTACTTTTTAAATACGCCGAATCCGCAAATGTTGTGGCTGGGGGCGTTAATAATTGATGCATAGGCACTGACGTTATCCAATCATAACAGTGGGCGTTAACACTGAACTCTTAAAGGGGAAACACCCCCAAAACAGACTGTGTGAATCAGATGATGAGAAACAGGGTGGGGGAAAGGTCATAAATCACTACATTTTTAAAGTTTTTTGTAAAAAAAACTATAGTAATACTATATTTGCACCTAAGGGAACATAATAATAAAATAAAATAAACCATGTCATGACCCCTTTAAACTAGCAGTAGGACAACAGTATGTAAGTGCTATGACCCTTCGCAGTTCAATCCAACGCAAAAATTTTTTTTAAAGTTAGAATAGAGGAGAAATTGTTAGTATTACTGGATCAAGTGCTACCGAAAAAGATACGTCTTCAGCAGTTTCTTAAAAATGGCTACAGACTCAGCAGCTCTGGCTGAGTTAGATCATTCCTCCAGCAGGGAACAGTCATGGTGAAGGTCCGAGAGAGAGATTTCGTGCCTCTTTGAGATGGCACCACAAGACGCCGCTCGCTTGCAGAGCGCAAGTTTCTGGATGGCACATAAGTCTGAAGTAATGAGTTCAGGTACAGGGGAGCAGTGCCAGTGGTTGTTCTGTTGGCAAACGTCAGTGACTTGAATTTGATGCGAGCGGCAACCGGCAACTAGGGCTGAACGATATTCGATTTTAACATTGACATCGCGATGTGCGAGTGAGAGATAGTCACATCGCCGGAACATGCGATGTGAAGGGTAGTATCACAGTAGCACCAGCGGGAGATATTACGCGCTTCATGAGGCACGCGCGCGGTCTCTTGCTCTCTCTCCCTCTCTGCCGTGCACGCGCTGCATGGTTTGGTGCACAGACTCTGTCTCGCGGGCGCGCTCGCTCTAGATTCCGGAGATTTTAACTAATTCGCGGGCATCAGCCACTATCAATATGCGGGAGACTCCCGGAACTTCCGGGAGACTTGGGATGTCTGTATCTATAATTATATCGGCATTAGAATTATTGATTTTTCAATAGGCAATTTTTTTGGTGCTCCCTCAGCTCTTGATGCGCGTGGTGGGAGCGGCGACGCTGACAGAGGCGGTAAAGCTGCTGTTTAAATGTGTTCGGCTTTTCTGAAAAAATATCGCAATGTAATTTTTTTCCAATATCGTGCAGCCCTACCGGCAACCAGAGCAATTTCGAGAGGAGTGACGTGTGCTCTCTTCGGCTCGTTGAAGACCACTCTAGCTGCAGCTTCTGGATTAGTTGCAGAGGTTTGACAGTGCAAGCTGGGAGACCAGCCAGGAGAGCATTACAATAGTCTAGTCTGGATAGAACAAGCGCCTGAACAAGGAGTTGTGTAGCTCTGATAGGAAGGGCCTGATCCTTCTGATGTTGTACAAGGCAAATCTGCATGACCGGGCAGTGCTAGCAATGTGGTCTGTGAAGTTCAAATGGTCATCAATAACAACTCCAAGGTTCCTGGCTGATCTTGATGGAGTTATGGATGACGAGCTGAATGGTGAAGTTGTGATTAAGTGCTGGGTTAGCCGGGATTACAAGTAGCTCTGTCTTCGCAAGGTTTAGTTGAAGGTAGTGGTCCTTCATCCAGCCAGAGATGTCTGTCAGGTAGAGTTGTGTGTCATCAGCGTAGCAGTGGTAGGAAAAGCCGTGTTTCTGAATCACAGATCCTAGTGATGTCATGTAGATTGAGAAGAGAAGTGGTCCAAGCACTGAGCCCTGAGGCACACCAGTGGCTAGATGTTGGGTCTTAGACACCTCACCCCTCCACGACACCCTAAAGGACCTACCCGAGAGATAAGACTTGAACCACTGGAGTGCAGTACCCGAGATTCCCTTCATCTTTACAATTGACAGGAGGATCTGGTGGTTAACTGTGTCAAAGGCAGCAGACAGATCCAGCAGGATGAGAACTGAAGACTTGGAAGCTGCCCTTGCCAATCTCAGAGCTTCAATTACTGAGAGCAGTAATTCAGTTACTGAGTAAATTCAGTAATTCAGTCTCAGTTGAGTGTCCGCTTTTGAAGCCAGACTGATTGTTGTCCAAGAGGTTGTTCTGCGTAAGAAAGGAGGAGATCTGGTTGAAAACAACTCGTTCAAGTGTTTTTGCGACGAATGGAAGAAGGGATACCGGTCTGTAATTCTTTAGATGTGCTGGATTTAGAGTGGATTTCTTAAGCAGTGGGGTTACCCGAGCCTGCTTGAATGCTGTGGGAAATGTACCAGTGTGAAGAGATGTGTTTATGATGTGTGTGAGTGTGGGTATAACAGAGGAAGAAATAGCTTGAAGTAGGTTAGTGGGAATAGGATCAAGCGGACAGGTAGTAGGGCGATTGGAAAGGAGGAGTTTGGAGACTTCGGTCTCTGAAAGCAAGGAGAAAGAGGGTAGAATGTGTGTGTTAGCTGGTAAACTGTGTGTGTTAGTTTGTGGATTAGTAAATTGGCCGCTGATGGTGGTAGTTTTGTTTATGAAGAATGTGGCAAAATCATCAGCTGTTAGGGTTGATGAAGGAGGAGGAGGAGGGTTAAGAAGGGAGGAGAAGGTTTTGAAAAGCATACGAGAGTCAGAAGAATTGTTAATTTTGTTGTGATAGTAAGTAGTTTTAGCAGTAGATATGTTAGCAGAGAAGGAAGAGAGGAGGGATTGATAAAGACCAAGGTCAGTATGATCTTTGGATTTGCGCCACTTCCTCTCTGCACCCCTGAGTTTAGCACGATGTTCACGGAGAACATCAGACAACCAGGGGGCAGAGGGAGTGGCGCGGGCTGGCCTGGAGGAAAGGGGGCAGAAGTTGTCCAAGCAGGATGTTAGAGTGGAGAAAAGAGTATCAGTTGCACTGTTAGTATCTAGTGCTGAGAGCTGGTCTGGTGGAGGAAGTGTGGACGAGACCAAAGAAGATAGACGAGAGGGTGAGAGTCAGCGTAGGTTACGCCGAAAGGTGACCTGTGGAGGAGTGCGTGTTGTGTTCTGGGGCAGGTTGAGGTGGAGAAAGGTGACCTGTGGAGGAGTGCGTGTTGTGTTCTGGGGCAGGTTGAGGTTGAGAAAGGTGACCTGTGGAGGAGTGCGTGTTGTGTTCTGAGGCAGGTTGAGGTTGAGAAAGGTGACCTGTGGAGGAGTGTGTGTTGTGTTCTGGGGCAGGTTGAGGTTGAGAAAGGTGACCTGTGGAGGAGTGCGTGTTGTGTTCTGAGGCAGGTTGAGGTTGAGAAAGGTGACCTGTGGAGGAGTGTGTGTTGTGTTCTGGGGCAGGTTGAGGCTGAGAAAGGTGACCTGTGGAGGAGTGCGTGTTGTGTTCTGGGGCAGGTTGAGGTGGAGAAAGGTGACCTGTGGAGGAGTGCGTGTTGTGTTCTGGGGCAGGTTGAGGTTGAGAAAGGTGACCTGTGGAGGAGTGCGTGTTGTGTTCTGGGGCAGGTTGAGGTTGAGAAAGGTGACCTGTGGAGGAGTGCGTGTTGTGTTCTGGGGCAGGTTGAGGTTGAGAAAGGTGACCTGTGGAGGAGTGCGTGTTGTGTTCTGGGGCAGGTTGAGGTTGAGAAAGGTGACCTGTGGAGGAGTGCGTGTTGTGTTCTGGGGCAGGTTGAGGTTGAGAAAGGTGACCTGTGGAGGAGTGCGTGTTGTGTTCTGGGGCAGGTTGAGGTTGAGAAAGGTGACCTGTGGAGGAGTGCGTGTTGTGTTCTGGGGCAGGTTGAGGTTGAGAAAGGTGACCTGTGGAGGAGTGCGTGTTGTGTTCTGGGGCAGGTTGAGGTTGAGAAAGGTGACCTGTGGAGGAGTGCGTGTTGTGTTCTGGGGCAGGTTGAGGTTGAGAAAGGTGACCTGTGGAGGAGTGCGTGTTGTGTTCTGGGGCAGGTTGAGGTTGAGAAAGGTGACCTGTGGAGGAGTGCGTGTTGTGTTCTGGGGCAGGTTGAGGCTGAGAAAGGTGACCTGTGGAGCAGTGCGTGTTGTGTTCTGGGGCAGGTTGAGGTTGAGAAAGGTGACCTGTGGAGGAGTGCGTGTTGTGTTCTGGGGCAGGTTGAGGCTGAAAAAGGTGACCTGTGGAGGAGTGCGTGTTGTGTTCTGGGGCAGTTTGAGGTTGAGAAAGGTGACCTGTGGAGGAGTGCGTGTTGTGTTCTGGGGCAGGTTGAGGCTGAAAAAGGTGACCTGTGGAGGAGTGCGTGTTGTGTTCTGGGGCAGGTTGAGGTTGAGAAAGGTGACCTGTGGAGGAGTGCGTGTTGTGTTCTGGGGCAGGTTGAGGCTGAAAAAGGTGACCTGTGGAGGAGTGCGTGTTGTGTTCTGGGGCAGTTTGAGGTTGAGAAAGGTGACCTGTGGAGGAGTGCGTGTTGTGTTCTGGGGCAGGTTGAGATTGAGAAAGGTGACCTGTGGAGGAGTGCGTGTTGTGTTCTGGGGCAGGTTGAGATTGAGAAAGGTGACCTGTGGAGGAGTGCGTGTTGTGTTCTGGGGCAGGTTGAGGCTGAGAAAGGTGACCTGTGGAGGAGTGCGTGTTGTGTTCTGGGGCAGGTTGAGGTTGAGAAAGGTGACCTGTGGAGGAGTGCGTGTTGTGTTCTGAGGCAGGTTGAGGCTGAGAAAGGTGACCTGTGGAGGAGTGCGTGTTGTGTTCTGGGGCAGGTTGAGGTTGAGAAAGGTGACCTGTGGAGGAGTGCGTGTTGTGTTCTGGGGCAGGTTGAGGTTGAGAAAGGTGACCTGTGGAGGAGTGTGTGTTGTGTTCTGGGGCAGGTTGAGGTTGAGAAAGGTGACCTGTGGAGGAGTGCGTGTTGTGTTCTGGGGCAGGTTGAGGTTGAGAAAGGTGACCTGTGGAGGAGTGCGTGTTGTGTTCTGGGGCAGGTTGAGGCTGAGAAAGGTGACCTGTGGAGGAGTGCGTGTTGTGTTCTGGGGCAGGTTGAGGTTGAGAAAGGTGACCTGTGGAGGAGTGCGTGTTGTGTTCTGAGGCAGGTTGAGGCTGAGAAAGGTGACCTGTGGAGGAGTGCGTGTTGTGTTCTGGGGCAGGTTGAGGTTGAGAAAGGTGACCTGTGGAGCAGTGCGTGTTGTGTTCTGGGGCAGGTTGAGGTTGAGAAAGGTGATCTGTGGAGGAGTGCGTGTTGTGTTCTGGGGCAGGTTGAGATTGAGAAAGGTGACCTGTGGAGGAGTGCGTGTTGTGTTCTGGGGCAGGTTGAGGTTGAGAAAGGTGACCTGTGGAGGAGTGCGTGTTGTGTTCTGAGGCAGGTTGAGGCTGAGAAAGGTGACCTGTGGAGCAGTGCGTGTTGTGTTCTGGGGCAGGTTGAGGTTGAGAAAGGTGACCTGTGGAGGAGTGCGTGTTGTGTTCTGGGGCAGGTTGAGATTGAGAAAGGTGACCTGTGGAGGAGTGCGTGTTGTGTTCTGGGGCAGGTTGAGGCTGAGAAAGGTGACCTGTGGAGGAGTGCGTGTTGTGTTCTGGGGCAGGTTGAGGTTGAGAAAGGTGACCTGTGGAGGAGTGCGTGTTGTGTTCTGGGGCAGGTTGAGGTTGAGAAAGATGACCTGTGGAGGAGTGCGTGTTGTGTTCTGGGGCAGGTTGAGGTTGAGAAAGGTGACCTGTGGAGGAGTGCGTGTTGTGTTCTGGGGCAGGTTGAGATTGAGAAAGGTGACCTGTGGAGGAGTGCGTGTTGTGTTCTGGGGCAGGTTGAGGCTGAGAAAGGTGACCTGTGGAGGAGTGTGTGTTGTGTTCTGGGGCAGGTTGAGGTTGAGAAAGGTGACCTGTGGAGGAGTGCGTGTTGTGTTCTGGGGCAGGTTGAGGTTGAGAAAGGTGACCTGTGGAGGAGTGCGTGTTGTGTTCTGGGGCAGGTTGAGGTTGAGAAAGGTGACCTGTGGAGGAGTGCGTGTTGTGTTCTGAGGCAGGTTGAGGCTGAGAAAGGTGACCTGTGGAGCAGTGCGTGTTGTGTTCTGGGGCAGGTTGAGGTTGAGAAATGTGACCTGTGGAGGAGTGCGTGTTGTGTTCTGAGGCAGGTTGAGGTTGAGAAAGGTGACCTGTGGAGGAGTGCGTGTTGTGTTCTGAGGCAGGTTGAGGCTGAGAAAGGTGACCTGTGGAGGAGTGCGTGTTGTGTTCTGGGGCAGGTTGAGGTTGAGAAAGGTGACCTGTGGAGGAGTGCGTGTTGTGTTCTGGGGCAGGTTGAGGTTGAGAAAGGTGACCTGTGGAGGAGTGCGTGTTGTGTTCTGAGGCAGGTTGAGGCTGAGAAAGGTGACCTGTGGAGGAGTGCGTGTTGTGTTCTGGGGCAGGTTGAGGTTGAGAAAGGTGACCTGTGGAGGAGTGCGTGTTGTGTTCTGGGGCAGGTTGAGGTTGAGAAAGGTGACCTGTGGAGGAGTGTGTGTTGTGTTCTGGGGCAGGTTGAGGTTGAGAAAGGTGACCTGTGGAGGAGTGCGTGTTGTGTTCTGGGGCAGGTTGAGGCTGAGAAAGGTGACCTGTGGAGGAGTGCGTGTTGTGTTCTGAGGCAGGTTGAGGTTGAGAAAGGTAACCTGTGGAGGAGTGCATGTTGTGTTCTGGGGCAGGTTGAGGTTGAGAAAGGTGACCTGTGGAGGAGTGCGTGTTGTGTTCTGGGGCAGGTTGAGGTTGAGAAAGGTGACCTGTGGAGGAGTGCGTGTTGTGTTCTGGGGCAGGTTGAGGTTGAGAAAGGTGACCTGTGGAGCAGTGCGTGTTGTGTTCTGGGGCAGGTTGAGGTTGAGAAAGGTGACCTGTGGAGGAGTGCGTGTTGTGTTCTGGGGCAGGTTGAGGTTGAGGTTGAGAAAGGTGACCTGTGGAGGAGTGCGTGTTGTGTTCTGGGGCAGGTTGAGGTTGAGAAAGGTGACCTGTGGAGGAGTGCGTGTTGTGTTCTGGGGCAGGTTGAGATTGAGAAAGGTGACCTGTGGAGGAGTGCGTGTTGTGTTCTGGGGCAGGTTGAGGTTGAGAGTGAGGAGGAAGTGATCTGAGGTGTGCAGTGGAGTGACTAGAGTATGGTACGTGGAGCAGTAGCGTGTGTAAATAAGGTCCAATCGGTTACCTGATTTGTGAGTAGCCGTAGTAGATACTCGTTTGAGGTCGAATGAGGCAAGCAGAGTGTGGAAATCAGTAGCTTGAGGTTTTTCAAGGTGGATGTTGAAGTCTGCTGAGACTTGAATGACTAGAAATAGATGTAATCAAATCAGCTTTGTTTACCGCCGACTGGCATATTCATGATATACAACATCGATTTCCAGCTCAAAAAATCGATGTAAATTTTTTTTTAAATACAAACATTTAAATCACGTTTTAAATGGGGTGTGACCTGGTGAACTACAACCTCCGTTCCTGTAGATGTCGCAGTATGGCAGCTTTAGTTTCCTTCAACTTGCTGTCCTGGGTGTGGCCGTGGGCAGGCACCATAGAGCGCCAATTTCGGTAGTGAAAGCTGCAAGCGACATGGCAGACTCAGCCGACAAAATTGCTTCGGCCCCTTCACAATATAAAGCCGATGTGTGGGTGCACTTCAGTTTTAAAAACAAACCAGGGAGATTGGACTTGGATAAAACAAACGCAATATGCAAGCTTTGTCACGCTGCTATCAAATATTCAGGTAACAACTAATTTACGAACGCACCTCGTCAGACGTCATGCAGAAATTATGTTGAAAGAGAACACTGTGCACTACACTTTAATTTAGTTTTAAATATCTAATGCACTTTATTTTAACGTTTTTAATGTGTCCATTGTTAAAAGTTCAAGTCTATTTTGTTATGGCAGCTAAAAAATTTATTGGAAAGGAAATTTTGTATTGTTTTGACTCAATTCTTCTGCTGATTTATAAATGTGATCTGATGTAAGACTACACAGATAGCAGTCACACCGTAACTTGTATTTTATTTTGGTTTTACATTTTTAGTTAACTGTGTGGAATATCGCAATATTTATCGTATCGTGATGTATCGTGATGAAATCGTATCGTGAAGTCCTTGCCAATACCCACCCCGATACGCAGGTTGTTAGGATTGTACCGCCTCCGACGTGTGACATTGAATTTATTCATGTTAGTAATGTTAGTAATTATAAAACAGTGTAAGAGAGCTCACAAACAGAAAGATCAGTTGAAAGATGAGTAGAAGAGAGGGGAAATGACAAGAAGATAAAACAGATATAGAAATTAATACTCAAGTGCCTTGTCGGTGTCCTTGCTCGGTGGAGTCGCACAGGTAGAGTCAGTGGTCTTTACACTCTTCGGTCTTCACACGATGAGGGCTTCACACCACAGCTGCAGCGGTGCACTAACCTATTTATACACGCCTAATACCTCGTTGTTGAATACAGCAGGCCACGCCCTCGTCTTGAGCCGAGCGAAACTCAAAAGTGACGACACACAAACAAAGGCCGCGTGGCCTCGCGTTTTACCAGAGTAAACACAGTAAACAAAACAAACTTTCCTACCTAGCAACAAAGAACCGCGCTAAAATCTACTGAGAAAAGTAAACACTCACAGATTGATGCTCTCCTCTGCTGTTCGATTGCTTCTTCAAGCAGAGTCACTGAAAGAGGAACACACGAACAGAAAATAGAGAAACACAAGAACTACAACTGACTTCCAGCCAATACACATTATTACACGTATTATTAACCACCAGTATGACTTTATTTCTGTCATTGATCTACAGAAGTTGTTATTGAAATGTTTAATTGAAAATGTTTGGTTTGAAGTTATCATTATAGAGATCAGTGTTTGCTGTAGTTGGGATGCTGACCCTTGACTTTTCAATATTAGATTTTGTCTGGCTGTTTGACTGTTTTTGCAAGCCTTACTTGTGCACGCACACATGTAGTTTCATTCTTAGAATGAATGTGTAGAAAAAAATACACAAAATATGTGTAACACTATAATTTACACAGTTTGTGTCAATATTTACTAAAAATGTGTTGAAAAAGAAAAACCTATTTTACACATATCCATGTATAGTTTAAAATTAACACAACTTGGGAATTTACTCAAAGCATTTAACACAATACGAGTAGACTGATGTGCTTACTGCTTACACACTTCATGTGTTATTTTTGTAACGCAACCGTTATTTAAATTAGCTTGTTGAACTGAACCAATAAGGTCTAGTGACTTTGAATGAACAGAATCCAGTTCCAGTCAGTAAAAGGTCAAATTCTGACAATATCAAACAGAAAACAAAAATAGACTACAGGAATATACTGTGAATTAACAGCACTCAGAGGCTGTTTCCCAATCACACCCTATACCCTCATTCACTTTTCCCTACATTAGGTCACTAATATAGTCCACTTGACAGAGTGAATGAAGAGAAGTGAGTGAGTTGAGACACTGATGAACACCTGATAAGCAGAATCACTGAATGACAGAGAAACAAGAACAGAAAAAAAAAACATAACTAAAATTTACTTCCAGCAACACCTGAGTATGAAAACAGTTTACAAACCAGTTTAACATTACTTCTTTCGTACAAAAGTTATGGTTGAGAATTAACAGATATTTAGTTTGTTGTTGATATGTTATTGAAAATAATAAAGTTATTATGGTGAAACCAGGCCAATCTGTATTGTATTCAGAACAATAGAAATAAAGGTGACTTAGGTGATAAAGGTGATAATTTGATTACTCGGTTTGTCTTCTACATGGAAAAATGAAGAAAACTCATTTATCACATATTTAACCCTTCTCATGAACATAAATGAACAAATCTCGAGAAGTTTTTTTCATATTTGTATTTTTGGACTGCACTTGTGATGCATATTTATCAGTTTCATGATTACCTTCTCCTGTTGCATTCGCTGTATGGTGTCATCAGAGACGCTTCTTGACTTCAAAAACTCCCAAAGATCCTCCATCCTAGAAGAACAGACATAATGATATATAACAAATACCATAACAAACTCGGGAGTTAGCTGGAATAAGATCGGTCCATTCGTTTTGCCCTCTAGTGGACAGTACGACACAAATTTGAGCGAGCGATAGAAATCAAACCGAAAAAGGCCAAGTCTTATGATTTGGTTAAATCCAAGTCTTTTTCAATACACAAAACTAAATTCATTATTAGTTCCAAAATATATAGTCCAAATTCTGACTTTTTAAAAATTAGACTTTGGACCTACATAGGCCTATGCACATCACAACACAATATGGATAATAGGCAACCCTATTACTATGAAACATATGATTAACAGATATTATAAAACTACAATTTTATGACCGAAGCTACATGTGTATGCAGTAAAACTGACCCACTATATTGTGGCATTATGGTACACATGGCCGGCTCAAGCCTTTATGGGGCCCTAAGCAGAGTTTTATTTGAAGGCCCCTCGGTGCCACAAACATGATTGACTATTGTCAATACTCGATTATTCTCAGACTATAAATCCAACACACCCATAATCAATTTTATTAGTTGTAGCTGTGTGCTGACTGGCATGTTTTATTTCTCCCTTCTACGGTTTTTAGTAGCTAACCCACAAGAGGTGTTTTGTTTTCTTTTTAATATTGTTTAATATAACAAGTGTTTATAACCCTGCTGTCCCTTTGAGAACAAGCGTTTATAACCCTGCTGTCCCTTTAAGAACAAGCGTTTATAACCCTGCTGTCCCTTTAAGAACAAGCGTTTATAACCCTGCTGTCCCTTTAAGAACAAGCGTTTATAACCCTGCTGTCCCTTTAAGAACAAGTGTGTATAAGCCTACTGTCCCTTTAAGAACAAGCGTTTATAACCCTGCTGTCCCTTTAAGAACAAGCGTTTATAACCCTGCTGTCCCTTTAAGAACAAGCGTTTATAACCCTGCTGTCCCTTTAAGAACAAGTGTGTATAAGCCTGCTGTCCCTTTAAGAACAAGCGTTTATAACCCTGCTGTCCCTTTAAGAACAAGCGTTTATAACCCTGCTGTCCCTTTAAGAACAAGCGTTTATAACCCTGCTGTCCCTTTAAGAACAAGCGTGTATAACCCTGCTGTCCCTTTAAGACCAAGCGATTATAACCCTGCTGTCCCTTTAAGAACAAGCGTTTATAACCCTGCTGTCCCTTTAAGAACAAGCGTTTATAACCCTGCTGTCCCTTTAAGAACAAGCGTTTATAACCCTGCTGTCCCTTTAAGAACAAGCGTTTATAACCCTGCTGTCCCTTTAAGAACAAGCGTTTATAACCCTACTGTCCCTTTAAGAACAAGCGTTTATAACCCTGCTGTCCCTTTAAGAACAAGCGTTTATAACCCTGCTGTCCCTTTAAGAACAAGCGTTTATAACCCTGCTGTCCCTTTAAGAACAAGCGTTTATAACCCTGCTGTCCCTTTAAGAACAAGCGATTATAACCCTGCTGTCCCTTTAAGAACAAGCGTTTATAACCCTGCTGTCCCTTTAAGAACAAGCGTTTATAACCCTGCTGTCCCTTTAAGAACAAGCGTTTATAACCCTGCTGTCCCTTTAAGAACAAGCGTTTATAACCCTGCTGTCCCTTTAAGAACAAGCGTGTATAACCCTGCTGTCCCTTTAAGAACAAGCGTTTATAACCCTGCTGTCCCTTTAAGAACAAGCGTGTATAACCCTGCTGTCCCTTTAAGAACAAGCGTTTATAACCCTGCTGTCCCTTTAAGAACAAGCGTTTATAACCCTGCTGTCCCTTTAAGAACAAGCGTTTATAACCCTGCTGTCCCTTTAAGAACAAGCGTTTATAACCCTGCTGTCCCTTTAAGAACAAGCGTTTATAACCCTGCTGTCCCTTTAAGAACAAGCGTTTATAACCCTGCTGTCCCTTTAAGAACAAGCGTTTATAACCCTGCTGTCCCTTTAAGAACAAGCGTTTATAACCCTGCTGTCCCTTTAAGAACAAGCGTTTATAACCCTGCTGTCCCTTTAAGAACAAGCGTTTATAACCCTGCTGTCCCTTTAAGAACAAGCGTTTATAACCCTGCTGTCCCTTTAAGAACAAGCGATTATAACCCTGCTGTCCCTTTAAGAACAAGCGATTATAACCCTGCTGTCCCTTTAAGAACAAGCGTTTATAACCCTGCTTTCCCTTTAAGAACAAGCGTTTATAACCCTGCTGTCCCTTTAAGAACAAGCGTTTATAACCCTGCTGTCCCTTTAAGAACAAGCGTTTATAACCCTGCTGTCCCTTTAAGAACAAGCGTTTATAACCCTGCTGTCCCTTTAAGAACAAGCGTTTATAACCCTGCTGTCCCTTTAAGAACAAGCGATTATAACCCTGCTGTCCCTTTAAGAACAAGCATTTATAACCCTGCTGTCCCTTTAAGAACAAGTGTGTATAACCCTGCTGTCCCTTTAAGAACAAGCATTTATAACCCTGCTGTCCCTTTAAGAACAAGCGTTTATAACCCTGCTGTCCCTTTAAGAACAAGCGTTTATAACCCTGCTGTCCCTTTAAGAACAAGCGTTTATAACCCTGCTGTCCCTTTAAGAACAAGCGTTTATAACCCTGCTGTCCCTTTAAGAACAAGCGTTTATAACCCTGCTGTCCCTTTAAGAACAAGCGTTTATAACCCTGCTGTCCCTTTAAGAACAAGCGTTTATAACCCTGCTGTCCCTTTAAGAACAAGCGTTTATAACCCTGCTGTCCCTTTAAGAACAAGCGTTTATAACCCTGCTTTCCCTTTAAGAACAAGCGATTATAACCCTGCTGTCCCTTTAAGAACAAGCGTTTATAACCCTGCTGTCCCTTTAAGAACAAGCGTTTATAACCCTGCTGTCCCTTTAAGAACAAGCGTTTATAACCCTGCTGTCCCTTTAAGAACAAGCGTTTATAACCCTGCTGTCCCTTTAAGAACAAGCGTTTATAACCCTGCTTTCCCTTTAAGAACAAGCGTTTATAACCCTGCTGTCCCTTTAAGAACAAGCGTTTATAACCCTGCTGTCCCTTTAAGAACAAGCGATTATAACCCTGCTGTCCCTTTAAGAACAAGCGATTATAACCCTGCTGTCCCTTTAAGAACAAGCGTTTATAACCCTGCTGTCCCTTTAAGAACAAGCGTTTATAACCCTGCTGTCCCTTTAAGAACAAGCGTTTATAACCCTGCTGTCCCTTTAAGAACAAGCGTTTATAACCCTGCTGTCCCTTTAAGAACAAGCGTTTATAACCCTGCTGTCCCTTTAAGAACAAGCGTTTATAACCCTGCTTTCCCTTTAAGAACAAGCGTTTATAACCCTGCTGTCCCTTTAAGAACAAGCGTTTATAACCCTGCTTTCCCTTTAAGAACAAGCGTTTATAACCCTGCTGTCCCTTTAAGAACAAGCGTTTATAACCCTGCTGTCCCTTTAAGAACAAGCGTTTATAACCCTGCTGTCCCTTTAAGAACAAGCGATTATAACCCTGCTGTCCCTTTAAGAACAAGCGTTTATAACCCTGCTGTCCCTTTAAGAACAAGCGTTTATAACCCTACTGTCCCTTTAAGAACAAGCGTTTATAACCCTGCTGTCCCTTTAAGAACAAGCGTTTATAACCCTGCTGTCCCTTTAAGAACAAGCGTTTATAACCCTGCTGTCCCTTTAAGAACAAGCGTTTATAACCCTGCTGTCCCTTTAAGAACAAGCATTTATAACCCTACTGTCCCTTTAAGAACAAGCGTTTATAACCCTGCTGTCCCTTTAAGAACAAGCATTTATAACCCTGCTGTCCCTTTAAGAACAAGCGTTTATAACCCTGCTGTCCCTTTAAGAACAAGCGTTTATAACCCTGCTGTCCCTTTAAGAACAAGCGTTTATAACCCTGCTGTCCCTTTAAGAACAAGCGTTTATAACCCTGCTGTCCCTTTAAGAACAAGCGTTTATAACCCTGCTGTCCCTTTAAGAACAAGCGTTTATAACCCTGCTGTCCCTTTAAGAACAAGCGTTTATAACCCTGCTGTCCCTTTAAGAACAAGCGTTTATAACCCTGCTGTCCCTTTAAGAACAAGCGTTTATAACCCTGCTGTCCCTTTAAGAACAAGCGTTTATAACCCTGCTGTCCCTTTAAGAACAAGCGTTTATAACCCTGCTGTCCCTTTAAGAACAAGCGATTATAACCCTGCTGTCCCTTTAAGAACAAGCATTTATAACCCTGCTGTCCCTTTAAGAACAAGTGTGTATAACCCTGCTGTCCCTTTAAGAACAAGCATTTATAACCCTGCTGTCCCTTTAAGAACAAGCGTTTATAACCCTGCTGTCCCTTTAAGAACAAGCGTTTATAACCCTGCTGTCCCTTTAAGAACAAGCGTTTATAACCCTGCTGTCCCTTTAAGAACAAGCGTTTATAACCCTGCTGTCCCTTTAAGAACAAGCGTTTATAACCCTGCTGTCCCTTTAAGAACAAGCGTTTATAACCCTGCTGTCCCTTTAAGAACAAGCGTTTATAACCCTGCTGTCCCTTTAAGAACAAGCGTTTATAACCCTGCTGTCCCTTTAAGAACAAGCGTTTATAACCCTGCTGTCCCTTTAAGAACAAGCGTTTATAACCCTGCTTTCCCTTTAAGAACAAGCGATTATAACCCTGCTGTCCCTTTAAGAACAAGCGATTATAACCCTGCTGTCCCTTTAAGAACAAGCGTTTATAACCCTGCTGTCCCTTTAAGAACAAGCGTTTATAACCCTGCTGTCCCTTTAAGAACAAGCGTTTATAACCCTGCTGTCCCTTTAAGAACAAGCGTTTATAACCCTGCTGTCCCTTTAAGAACAAGCGTTTATAACCCTGCTTTCCCTTTAAGAACAAGCGTTTATAACCCTGCTGTCCCTTTAAGAACAAGCGTTTATAACCCTGCTGTCCCTTTAAGAACAAGCGATTATAACCCTGCTGTCCCTTTAAGAACAAGCGATTATAACCCTGCTGTCCCTTTAAGAACAAGCGTTTATAACCCTGCTGTCCCTTTAAGAACAAGCGTTTATAACCCTGCTGTCCCTTTAAGAACAAGCGTTTATAACCCTGCTGTCCCTTTAAGAACAAGCGTTTATAACCCTGCTGTCCCTTTAAGAACAAGCGTTTATAACCCTGCTGTCCCTTTAAGAACAAGCGTTTATAACCCTGCTTTCCCTTTAAGAACAAGCGTTTATAACCCTGCTGTCCCTTTAAGAACAAGCGTTTATAACCCTGCTTTCCCTTTAAGAACAAGCGTTTATAACCCTGCTGTCCCTTTAAGAACAAGCGTTTATAACCCTGCTGTCCCTTTAAGAACAAGCGTTTATAACCCTGCTGTCCCTTTAAGAACAAGCGATTATAACCCTGCTGTCCCTTTAAGAACAAGCGTTTATAACCCTGCTGTCCCTTTAAGAACAAGCGTTTATAACCCTACTGTCCCTTTAAGAACAAGCGTTTATAACCCTGCTGTCCCTTTAAGAACAAGCGTTTATAACCCTGCTGTCCCTTTAAGAACAAGCGTTTATAACCCTGCTGTCCCTTTAAGAACAAGCGTTTATAACCCTGCTGTCCCTTTAAGAACAAGCATTTATAACCCTACTGTCCCTTTAAGAACAAGCGTTTATAACCCTGCTGTCCCTTTAAGAACAAGCATTTATAACCCTGCTGTCCCTTTAAGAACAAGCGTTTATAACCCTGCTGTCCCTTTAAGAACAAGCGTTTATAACCCTGCTGTCCCTTTAAGAACAAGCGTTTATAACCCTGCTGTCCCTTTAAGAACAAGCGTTTATAACCCTGCTGTCCCTTTAAGAACAAGCGTTTATAACCCTGCTGTCCCTTTAAGAACAAGCGTTTATAACCCTGCTGTCCCTTTAAGAACAAGCGTTTATAACCCTGCTGTCCCTTTACAGGGTATCTGCACATTTTTTAAAGTCAAATTTAAGGCTTTTTAAGACCTTTTTAAGACCTGAAGAAATAAAAATTAATACCGTACATTAGGGGTGTGCAATATTAACAAAAATATATCTCGATATTTTCAAAGTTTTGTTGATAATAATTAGATGATATTTTACTGATTTTGTACTGGTACCATTAGGTTTGTTGTTGACAGCAGACTCACAAAGATATTCATGTTTAACATATTCTATCTATGCAGTGGTCAGTTCACAGTAGTGACTGAAATAAAACATTTTATTAAGGGGCAATATTTGCCACCTTAAATTGATTTCCAGGGGCATTTTCACCTAAATATGGAAATTATTTCTAAACGTATTTAGAGGTATGCATCACCTTTTATGTCAAATTCTAACATTCAAATTAAATTCTATTAGAATAAGACCGTACCACTGTCAAATTAAATAATTAAATTAAAATCCATCCTTGCAGTGCAGAGGTGACACAGAAGCGGCATCCGAACTGGCATTACTATATTTACACTTCATTTGCAATTGCATAAATAAAGCTATTCAAGATTTAAATATGAAATTATTTATAATTTTAACATTTTAATTAAAGGGTACTTTAAATATGAAACTAAACCCGCCAGTAGGTGGCAGTAAGTCACTGTCTTAATAAGCAAGTTGTTGGAGTTTTATTCAACCGATTTGTTCAAACGGCCGATTCATTCATGAATCAAATGATTCGTTCAAAACGCGGATTTCAGTTTTTAAAAAAGAATCGCTGTCTGTTGGACTACAGTTTCATTATGAAATTCTCGTCGGCGAAATAAAGGGGGAAACAAACAATATTGACAATATAAAAAGTAACACACAATGTTAACTTTATTGTTAATTTAACTGTTGAATAAATTGTGCACAGGAAAACGGCACTCTTGCTCGTGATATTCTAATATAACATAATATGATATAAATATAATAAGACAAAAACTCATTTGGGGACATACCTATAACTGCACTGACACATCACGCAGTGAAAGCAAGCATGAGAGACAAACGCGATGTCAGCTCGAACTCGCGGTGCCTCGTACGTAGTTAAAACAATGATTACAATATCATCATCATAGTTCATAGACAATCCTAAACACAAAGAATGAACTATTGAACTGACATTTACTCGTTCTCTTATCCTCTCCTCTCTCGCGCGCGCAGGAGACAGACGCAGGCTAATACGCGGCCGTAAATGACGCGAATTGTCACGTGAACATGCAAGCAAATCCACAAAGATAGAATAATAAAAATAATACGTACGCTAATTAGATCGTTTTCATTTGGAAAGCATTTAGATATGTCGTCAAGTGTCATCTAAAATTTAAGACCTTTCATAGGTAAAAATAAGACTTTTCATAAGTAAAAATAAGACTTTAAGACTTTTTAAGGCCTTAAATTTTAAATATCGAATTTAAGACCTTTTAATACTTTTCAAGGATCCGCGGGGACCCTGCTTTAAGAACAAGCGTTTATAACCCTGCTGTCCCTTTAAGAACAAGCGTTTATAACCCTGCTGTCCCTTTAAGACCAAGCGTTTATAACCCTGCTGTCCCTTTAAGAACAAGCGTTTATAACCCTGCTGTCCCTTTAAGAACAAGCGTTTATAACCCTGCTGTCCCTTTAAGAACAAGCGTTTATAACCCTGCTGTCCCTTTAAGACCAAGCGTTTATAACCCTGCTGTCCCTTTAAGAACAAGCGTTTATAACCCTGCTGTCCCTTTAAGAACAAGCGTTTATAACCCTGCTGTCCCTTTAAGAACAAGCATTTATAACCCTACTGTCCCTTTAAGAACAAGCGTTTATAACCCTGCTGTCCCTTTAAGAACAAGCGTTTATAACCCTGCTGTCCCTTTAAGAACAAGCGATTATAACCCTACTGTCCCTTTAAGAACAAGCATTTATAACCCTGCTGTCCCTTTAAGAACAAGCATTTATAACCCTACTGTCCCTTTAAGAACAAGCGTTTATAACCCTGCTGTCCCTTTAAGAACAAGCATTTATAACCCTGCTGTCCCTTTAAGAACAAGCGTTTATAACCCTGCTGTCCCTTTAAGAACAAGCATTTATAACCCTACTGTCCCTTTAAGAACAAGCGTTTATAACCCTGCTGTCCCTTTAAGAACAAGCATTTATAACCCTACTGTCCCTTTAAGAACAAGCGTTTATAACCCTGCTGTCCCTTTAAGAACAAGCATTTATAACCCTGCTGTCCCTTTAAGAACAAGCGTTTATAACCCTGCTGTCCCTTTAAGAACAAGCGTTTATAACCCTGCTGTCCCTTTAAGAACAAGCGTGTATAACCCTGCTGTCCCTTTAAGAACAAGCGTTTATAACCCTGCTGTCCCTTTAAGAACAAGCGTTTATAACCCTGCTGTCCCTTTAAGAACAAGTGTGTATAACCCTGCTGTCCCTTTAAGAACAAGCGTTTATAACCCTGCTGTCCCTTTAAGAACAAGCATTTATAACCCTGCTGTCCCTTTAAGAACAAGCGTTTATAACCCTGCTGTCCCTTTAAGAACAAGCATTTATAACCCTGCTGTCCCTTTAAGAACAAGCGTTTATAACCCTGCTGTCCCTTTAAGAACAAGCGTTTATAACCCTGCTGTCCCTTTAAGAACAAGCGTTTATAACCCTGCTGTCCCTTTAAGAACAAGTGTGTATAACCCTGCTGTCCCTTTAAGAACAAGCATTTATAACCCTGCTGTCCCTTTAAGAACAAGCGTTTATAACCCTGCTGTCCCTTTAAGAACAAGCGTTTATAACCCTGCTTTCCCTTTAAGAACAAGCGATTATAACCCTGCTGTCCCTTTAAGAACAAGCGATTATAACCCTGCTGTCCCTTTAAGAACAAGCGTTTATAACCCTGCTGTCCCTTTAAGAACAAGCGTTTATAACCCTGCTGTCCCTTTAAGAACAAGCGTTTATAACCCTGCTGTCCCTTTAAGAACAAGCGTTTATAACCCTGCTGTCCCTTTAAGAACAAGCGTTTATAACCCTGCTGTCCCTTTAAGAACAAGCGTTTATAACCCTGCTGTCCCTTTAAGAACAAGCGTTTATAACCCTGCTGTCCCTTTAAGAACAAGCGTTTATAACCCTGCTGTCCCTTTAAGAACAAGCGTTTATAACCCTGCTGTCCCTTTAAGAACAAGCGTTTATAACCCTGCTGTCCCTTTAAGAACAAGCGTTTATAACCCTGCTGTCCCTTTAAGAACAAGCGTTTATAACCCTGCTGTCCCTTTAAGAACAAGCGTTTATAACCCTGCTGTCCCTTTAAGAACAAGCGTTTATAACCCTGCTGTCCCTTTAAGAACAAGCGTTTATAACCCTGCTGTCCCTTTAAGAACAAGTGTGTATAACCCTGCTGTCCCTTTAAGAACAAGCGTTTATAACCCTGCTGTCCCTTTAAGAACAAGCATTTATAACCCTGCTGTCCCTTTAAGAACAAGCGTTTATAACCCTGCTTTCCCTTTAAGAACAAGCGTTTATAACCCTGCTGTCCCTTTAAGAACAAGCGTTTATAACCCTGCTGTCCCTTTAAGAACAAGCATTTATAACCCTGCTGTCCCTTTAAGAACAAGCATTTATAACCCTACTGTCCCTTTAAGAACAAGCGTTTATAACCCTGCTGTCCCTTTAAGAACAAGCATTTATAACCCTGCTGTCCCTTTAAGAACAAGCATTTATAACCCTGCTGTCCCTTTAAGAACAAGCGTTTATAACCCTGCTGTCCCTTTAAGAACAAGCGTTTATAACCCTGCTGTCCCTTTAAGAACAAGCGTTTATAACCCTGCTGTCCCTTTAAGAACAAGCGTGTATAACCCTGCTGTCCCTTTAAGAACAAGCGTTTATAACCCTGCTGTCCCTTTAAGAACAAGCGTTTATAACCCTGCTGTCCCTTTAAGAACAAGCGTTTATAACCCTGCTGTCCCTTTAAGAACAAGCGTTTATAACCCTGCTGTCCCTTTAAGAACAAGCGTTTATAACCCTGCTGTCCCTTTAAGAACAAGCGTTTATAACCCTGCTGTCCCTTTAAGAACAAGCGTTTATAACCCTGCTGTCCCTTTAAGAACAAGCATTTATAACCCTGCTGTCCCTTTAAGAACAAGCATTTATAACCCTACTGTCCCTTTAAGAACAAGCGTTTATAACCCTGCTGTCCCTTTAAGAACAAGCGTTTATAACCCTGCTGTCCCTTTAAGAACAAGTGTGTATAACCCTGCTGTCCCTTTAAGAACAAGCATTTATAACCCTGCTGTCCCTTTAAGAACAAGCGTTTATAACCCTGCTGTCCCTTTAAGAACAAGCGTTTATAACCCTGCTGTCCCTTTAAGAACAAGCGTTTATAACCCTGCTGTCCCTTTAAGAACAAGTGTGTATAACCCTGCTGTCCCTTTAAGAACAAGCATTTATAACCCTGCTGTCCCTTTAAGAACAAGCATTTATAACCCTACTGTCCCTTTAAGAACAAGCGTTTATAACCCTGCTGTCCCTTTAAGAACAAGCGTTTATAACCCTGCTGTCCCTTTAAGAACAAGTGTGTATAACCCTGCTGTCCCTTTAAGAACAAGCATTTATAACCCTGCTGTCCCTTTAAGAACAAGCATTTATAACCCTACTGTCCCTTTAAGAACAAGTGTGTATAAGCCTACTGTCCCTTTAAGAACAAGCATTTATAACCCTGCTGTCCCTTTAAGAACAAGCGTTTATAACCCTGCTGTCCCTTTAAGAACAAGCATTTATAACCCTGCTGTCCCTTTAAGAACAAGCGTTTATAACCCTGCTGTCCCTTTAAGAACAAGCGTTTATAACCCTGCTGTCCCTTTAAGAACAAGCGTTTATAACCCTGCTGTCCCTTTAAGAACAAGCGTTTATAACCCTGCTGTCCCTTTAAGAACAAGCGTTTATAACCCTGCTGTCCCTTTAAGAACAAGCGTGTATAACCCTGCTGTCCCTTTAAGAACAAGCGTTTATAACCCTGCTGTCCCTTTAAGAACAAGCGTTTATAACCCTGCTGTCCCTTTAAGAACAAGCGTTTATAACCCTGCTGTCCCTTTAAGAACAAGCGTTTATAACCCTGCTGTCCCTTTAAGAACAAGCATTTATAACCCTGCTGTCCCTTTAAGAACAAGCGTTTATAACCCTGCTGTCCCTTTAAGAACAAGCGTTTATAACCCTGCTGTCCCTTTAAGAACAAGCATTTATAACCCTGCTGTCCCTTTAAGAACAAGCGTTTATAACCCTGCTGTCCCTTTAAGAACAAGCGTTTATAACCCTGCTGTCCCTTTAAGAACAAGCATTTATAACCCTGCTGTCCCTTTAAGAACAAGCGTTTATAACCCTGCTGTCCCTTTAAGAACAAGCGTTTATAACCCTGCTGTCCCTTTAAGAACAAGCGATTATAACCCTGCTGTCCCTTTAAGAACAAGCATTTATAACCCTGCTGTCCCTTTAAGAACAAGCGTTTATAACCCTGCTGTCCCTTTAAGAACAAGCATTTATAACCCTGCTGTCCCTTTAAGAACAAGCGTTTATAACCCTGCTGTCCCTTTAAGACCAAGCGTGTATAACCCTGCTGTCCCTTTAAGAACAAGCGTTTATAACCCTGCTGTCCCTTTAAGAACAAGCGTTTATAACCCTGCTGTCCCTTTAAGAACAAGCGTTTATAACCCTGCTGTCCCTTTAAGAACAAGCGTTTATAACCCTGCTGTCCCTTTAAGAACAAGTGTGTATAACCCTGCTGTCCCTTTAAGACCAAGCGATTATAACCCTGCTGTCCCTTTAAGAACAAGCATTTATAACCCTGCTGTCCCTTTAAGAACAAGCATTTATAACCCTACTGTCCCTTTAAGAACAAGCGTTTATAACCCTGCTGTCCCTTTAAGAACAAGCGATTATAACCCTGCTGTCCCTTTAAGAACAAGCGTTTATAACCCTGCTGTCCCTTTAAGAACAAGCGTTTATAACCCTGCTGTCCCTTTAAGAACAAGCGATTATAACCCTGCTGTCCCTTTAAGAACAAGCGTTTATAACCCTGCTGTCCCTTTAAGAACAAGCGTTTATAACCCTGCTGTCCCTTTAAGAACAAGCGTTTATAACCCTGCTGTCCCTTTAAGAACAAGCGTTTATAACCCTGCTGTCCCTTTAAGAACAAGCGATTATAACCCTGCTGTCCCTTTAAGAACAAGCGTTTATAACCCTGCTGTCCCTTTAAGAACAAGCGTTTATAACCCTGCTGTCCCTTTAAGAACAAGCGTTTATAACCCTGATGTCCCTTTAAGAACAAGCGTTTATAACCCTACTGTCCCTTTAAGACCAAGCGTTTATAACCCTACTGTCCCTTTAAGAACAAGCGATTATAACCCTGCTGTCCCTTTAAGAACAAGCGTTTATAACCCTACTGTCCCTTTAAGACCAAGCGTTTATAACCCTGCTGTCCCTTTAAGAACAAGCGTTTATAACCCTGCTGTCCCTTTAAGAACAAGCATTTATAACCCTGCTGTCCCTTTAAGAACAAGCGTTTATAACCCTGCTGTCCCTTTAAGAACAAGCATTTATAACCCTGCTGTCCCTTTAAGAACAAGCGTTTATAACCCTGCTGTCCCTTTAAGAACAAGCATTTATAACCCTGCTGTCCCTTTAAGAACAAGCATTTATAACCCTGCTGTCCCTTTAAGAACAAGCATTTATAACCCTGCTGTCCCTTTAAGAACAAGCGTTTATAACCCTGCTGTCCCTTTAAGACCAAGCGTGTATAACCCTGCTGTCCCTTTAAGAACAAGCGTTTATAACCCTGCTGTCCCTTTAAGAACAAGCGTTTATAACCCTGCTGTCCCTTTAAGAACAAGCGTTTATAACCCTGCTGTCCCTTTAAGAACAAGCGTTTATAACCCTGCTGTCCCTTTAAGAACAAGCGTTTATAACCCTGCTGTCCCTTTAAGAACAAGCGTTTATAACCCTGCTGTCCCTTTAAGAACAAGCGTTTATAACCCTACTGTCCCTTTAAGAACAAGCGATTATAACCCTGCTGTCCCTTTAAGAACAAGTGTGTATAACCCTGCTGTCCCTTTAAGAACAAGCGTTTATAACCCTGCTGTCCCTTTAAGAACAAGCGTTTATAACCCTGCTGTCCCTTTAAGAACAAGCGTTTATAACCCTGCTGTCCCTTTAAGAACAAGCGTTTATAACCCTGCTGTCCCTTTAAGAACAAGCGTTTATAACCCTGCTGTCCCTTTAAGACCAAGCGTGTATAACCCTGCTGTCCCTTTAAGAACAAGCGTTTATAACCCTGCTGTCCCTTTAAGAACAAGTGTGTATAACCCTGCTGTCCCTTTAAGAACAAGCGTTTATAACCCTGCTGTCCCTTTAAGAACAAGCGTTTATAACCCTGCTGTCCCTTTAAGAACAAGCGTTTATAACCCTGCTGTCCCTTTAAGAACAAGCGTTTATAACCCTGCTGTCCCTTTAAGAACAAGCGTTTATAACCCTGCTGTCCCTTTAAGAACAAGTGTGTATAACCCTGCTGTCCCTTTAAGAACAAGCGTTTATAACCCTGCTGTCCCTTTAAGAACAAGCGTTTATAACCCTACTGTCCCTTTAAGAACAAGCGTTTATAACCCTGCTTTCCCTTTAAGAACAAGCGTTTATAACCCTGCTGTCCCTTTAAGAACAAGCGTTTATAACCCTGCTGTCCCTTTAAGACCAAGCGATTATAACCCTGCTGTCCCTTTAAGAACAAGCATTTATAACCCTGCTGTCCCTTTAAGAACAAGCATTTATAACCCTACTGTCCCTTTAAGAACAAGCATTTATAACCCTGCTGTCCCTTTAAAGGAGAACTCCGGTCAATTTTAACACTGAGCTCAATTTTTAGTAAATTTGGAGTGCTGTCAATACAGAGAACAACGACAAAAATCGGTGTTGCCTACACTGTGTTATCCTCTTTTTAAAATTTGCACCCTGTTGACTTGAATGGGGTCTAATTTTAAACCTGCTTTTATTTCTCTTATCATCCTTGATGTGTCATTACAAGTGCCCAGCCATGTTGAGTGATTCCTTCAGAGTGAACACGAGTGAATCTGACTGCAGTAGATGTGAAAGATATTAATAAAAATAGTTCCTGTTTTCGGTCGAAGTCCAAAGTAGTCGATTGTCGAGTTGACGCGCATAGGTTTAGTTACTTAGATCACGCGCGTGAACTCGACAATCGAGTTCACTCTGAAGGAATCACTCAACATGACTGGGCACTTGTAATGACACATCAAGGATGATAAGAGAAATAAAAGCAGGTTTAAAACTTGCCCCATTCAAGTCAATAGGGTGCAAATTTTAAAAAGAGGATAACACAGTGTAGGCAACACCGATTTTTGTCGTTGTTCTCTGTATTGACAGCACTCCAAATTTACTAAAAATTGAGCTCAATGTTAAAATTGACCGAAATTCTCCTTTAAGAACAAGCGTTTATAACCCTGCTGTCCCTTTAAGACCTGCACGCTTCTAACACACAAATTACTTTCACTTTATATATAACCAACTGTGGGTCTCATTCATGAAACATTCGTAAATATACGAGTAAATATGTGAGTGATCTGCGCGTAGAGACCTTCTTGAAAACTCTTCTCCTGATTCACAACTGATAGTGTGATAGTGTTTGTGATAGTCAGATGTGATGTGTGTGTTAATGAATTCCAATCGCGCGTTTACGCTCATTCTCAACTACCACAAACCCCGCTCATTAAATCCGACTGACAACTATATATGGGCATCATATTATGACACCAAACGCAGGATTTCAACATGTCTTCTCAAAAGCGAATGAAAAAGAACAATTTCTCAGATGTAGAAATTGAAGTTTTATAATCAGAAGTTCATTCAAAACGCCAGATTGTATTTTCAAGCGTACATAGTGGCGTATCAGGTCCTAAAGAAAGGAAGCTTGGCAGATATTACAGACGCAGTTACTGGAGTTTCATCTGTTCATCGAACAGTCCCAGAAGTGAAGAGAAAATGGTTCGACATGAAGCTCGACTGCAAGAAAACACCTAATTAGTTCACTTCGAAAAAATATAGCCAGCCCTATTGAAAGCAATTAATAATGTGATTAAAGTGTCCGTTTGCAGATGCTATCACTGGCTCTCGTAATAAAAGTAAAAAGAAAAAACGTATGCAATTACTATATATCTTATTTTTTCAAAATTCTGTGTAAATATGTCCCCGATTAAGGTGAATTAAAATGCAGCCTTATTAATGAGCAAACGTTCGGATGTTAAACGCATATTTACGCGTGGCTGGGAGCAGGTGTAGATTTCTTTCGTACCAACTAACATTTGGAAAATACGAACATTTTAATGAATCCGAAAATTTACGCCAGAACCACTTTACACTAGCCTGGGAAAACCCAGACCACTTCCGGCAAATTTAGATTTGCTCTGCAAGTGGGTCTGGCAAAGAGCCCATTGAAACCTATTTCCAATCCGTCGAAATCGCGGCACCAATCAGAAACGTTGGGGCGGGCTTTACACGATGACGACAGAGCAGAGACGGTGACGCAGATTTTGTACATTACAGAGATGGATGCCGCCGTGGAACATCACTCGTTCGAATCAGCTATCGCGTCTGTTTCAAGCGATTTAAAATTGTCATTTACAAAAACGGCAAAAGTCGTCAGAAGCCATTGCTACATCTTCCTGAAAAACACAAACAGAGAATAGATGTTTCTCCGTCGCTCTGATTGGTTTTAGATCTATCCAATTGTGCCCAGAGCCATTTGAGCGACGTCCGTTGGTGACGCCCCTGTGGAAATGAATTGTCTATGCAGCTTTGCCAGACCCTAACTCAGTTACAACTGAGAGTGGTCTGGGTTTTCCCAGGCTAACTTTACACACGATTTACACACACATTTGTTCTGCTCGTGTTTCATGAATGAGACCCCCTGTGTGTATTTATAGGCAGATGCAAGCACAATCAGATTCAAAAGATAAAGTCCAATAATCGGGCGCTGTTTGGCAGGCTTTTAGTGTGCGCGCGCTCCGAGTGTAGTCTATGCTTTAAAAAAGCAAATAATGATAATTTGTTATTGCCAATAAGTGCAGTGTCTCGTGAGTGCAAGTCTACCGCTGCGTTAACATGTGATGTACATATCCATCAAGTGTTGGCTACAGTTGCGTGTCACGGTCGGGGTCTATGGTCTTGGGCTCCACCTAGTGGCGGCGGGGCCTAAGCAGCTGCTTCGTTACCTCAGGGCGGGTGCACTATGATGGCAGCCTACACAAAATAAAATGTTATATTGGTTCCCCCATAAAATGTTATATACTGCCATCATTTATTAGGCCTATACATCTGAACTTTAACATTTTCCCTTATTCTTACAGTGTTTTATGCGCTCAAGCCATAACACGTTATAAATGTGATTTAATTAGAAATATGACACGGGATCATTCATATTCACATCTATATATAGGCTACGCGAATTATAATCTTCATTTTGGGATTCTTACTTATGTGCAATTATGCAATAGCCTGTAGCCTAATTTATGACTTCCCTGGGGTAATCCATTCTTTCCTTAAATCTTTTCAGAAGTGCGTTTGCTCAGATCCGCTCGCTAAAGGCAATCACTTCATCCAACTACGGTAAAAATAGCCTAATTAATGCGTTCACAATTCTATGGAAGCATGCCATCCTCTGTCGTGTCGTTGTGTCCTGTCGAGTGAAGCCTGAAGATCAATAAGCTTAGTCGACAAGTCACAATTTCGATTTAGTTATGTCATAATTTCGACTTTTTAATCTCATAATTTCGATTTGGTATGTCAATTTTTTTACTTTTTATCTTATAATTATGACTTTTAAAATCATAATTTCGATTCAGTAAATCATAAATTCAACATTTTATGTCATAATAATGACTTAAGAATGTCATAATTTCGAGTTGTAATGCTCGTTGTTTCCCCTTATGTGGCGGGAATGGGCTTCCATAGTGTTTCAGTGAACTGTGTGTTCGCTTCAGCTGTGTGTCCGTCAGCGCGAGCCCCGCATTGAGTCCTTGTTCGCGGATTATTGTGATTAACGTCAATACCAGGGTGGGAAATTAGCACCCGCCACCCGCCAGGGGCGGGTACTTTTTCAAAGTGGCGGGTCACTTTGCCATGTATACCAGCCACAGTGGCGGGTGGATTATAATAATGCTGCGTTCGCACCAAAAGCGCGCGTAAACGCGTCTTTACATTGACTTAACATTGAATGTATTAAGTAGTAACCAATAAAACACATGCTGCGAGTGATTTCATTGTACGGATTGGACAGCCTTTGTCAAAGAATGCGGTTGCTAAGTAACAATAATACACTTTTATCGAGTAACTCTTTTGATTGGTTTTCAGCGCTGTGTGTCACGGCGCTGAAGAGACCGTTATACTGTATAACTTATACACATAGCTAAGCTGAGAATAAAAAAGTGTATAGCTGAGCTGGTGCAGAAGAAAGGGAAATTATTTTTTTTAATCTGGCGACATATCCCTGGTGTTAGGAGGCCCGCAGCGGAGTCAGCAGTTATAAATGAACAACTACAAACTGAGGGCGAAGTAAAGAAAACGAAAAGGTAACGTTACTTTTCTAACAAGTGGCGCATTGATGACCAAGAGAAACGTTATCCTATCTTCCCGACGACCAGTCTATGCACTGCACTTAGGTTCGTCTGAAATGGGAAAGTGTCGGTTTAATCCGCTGTGGCCACAAATGCCAGAATTCAATAATTTAAACCCCAAATCAGAGCTTTTCTGTTAAAAGAATATGTTTTCTACGCGGTCTTTTCAATAGTATCTGGCAACCATGCGCGCGCGCGCTCTCTACCCTGCTGCTGAAGCGTGGATGATCTGAAAACACAGACAAGCTGGCGATCTTTATTTGAGATTTTCTACTTAAATTAAAGTGTCATTCAGTCGGTCTGTGTTCTGTCACGAGCCGCTTGCGCTGTTTGTGCGACTAAATCTGCGATCAAAATGCCGGCTGATATCCAGCAGTGTTTTTAATGTTGATCATATATGAGCAAGAATGCAATGTTCCCCTGAAATCCACACGATTTCAAATGTGACATTGATTGTATACAACAGTAAAAAAAAGGGTAACATCAAGTGATGTACTGCATAAAACAGTATAGTCCGGCTTATTGCTCTATTTTGCAACGAAATCTGTGGCTTTGAACGAATCGTGTAATTCAATGAATGAATGACTCGATGACCGCCACCTACTGGCTATTTTTATTAATATTTTTATTAATATTTTTTAACATTGCATATTTATTGAACATTGTTTTATTTAAAGCATTATTTATTTTTAAAAGGTATTATAAAGGTTAAAAAATAAATGGAAAAATGTATTAAAGGGGGCAAATATTGTCCCGTAATGGAAAAGGTGTGACTGCAGTCTAAGTGGAAGAGAGGGGGTACGGCACTCAAAAACATTGGAGAACCACGGAACTTAGGAAAAGGGATATGTAGAATTGCACAAGTGCTACTGCTAAAAGAGTGCAATGTAAATAATTTCTCATAAGCTTAATTGAATGGCCTAGAGACAATAATTATGACATTTTTCTGTCTAAAGACTACATATAAAATAGCTACCTAAAGTAACTGCAGTTTACTAAAAGTAATGACTAAAAGTTTGCATTAATAAGCATTTTCATCTAAAGATGAAGACTAAGACTGAATCAAGAATGGCTGCCAAAATGAACACTGGCCTACACACACCAAGCGCACTACAACGCTGTTGCGTATGTATTAAATATGACTGATAATTTAAATACAATGTTTTATTTAATTCAACTAGCCTACATAGTAGCCTACATAATTATTTTCCAGGGTTTAAAATTTACACAGATTTGATATTTTCCCCTCATACTTATGTTGGAATGGGTACGAAGTTGGCATTGAATTTCATTTGAAATGGTATTAAAAAGGTCTTAAAAAGCCTTGAATTTAAGCTGGAGGATCCTGGGGGTACCCTGAAATAAATAAAAAAACGTATTGAAGCAATTTCTTTCTTGCAATTTGAATTCCAGAAAAAGTGGCTGGTAAAAAATATAAGTGGCTGGTAAAACTGGGCATCCACCAGCCACTGTGGCTGGTGGACAAAAAAGTTAATTTCCCGCCCTGGTCAATACCTTTAAAGAACCGGCCGCATGGACACCAGTCCTTCACTGCAGACTCGACCGAGGAATGGCCAAGCTCTACTGGTGCTGTCCCACTGCAGTGATGGTCAAATACTCCTCAAACTGATGATGTTTCCATTCGCGTTCACTGTGAGAGATACACACACAAAACAAACAATGTATAACACAAAGACAACATCACAATTACTAAATGCTAGACATTAAACTCGTTTACCTTATAACCCTCAAGTTGGATACACAAAAATACAATGGGAAAGAAACACCAGCATGAATTGCAACGGCTGCGTCCTTCACAAAAGCGTGCGTACAGGAGCGCTTAATACAAACGTGTTGGTGCACGTCAAGGTCATATCAAAATAAAAGTCCTTCAAAATAAAGTGTATGATGAAACAGGTTACAGCAACACACAGGTGTCAAAAAAGGTAAATGACTTTCAAAATAAATCATTTCTGTCTATAATATGTGTAGGCTAAATGTCACCAATTGCTTATTTGTGGACACGTTATATTCCACAATATTATGATTTGACTGCACTGATACTATTGGATGAGAACTGAACTGAGTTGGATTATTACAACATCACTGTTCTGCAGAACTGCTAACTAATTTAACAATTGATCTTCTTTACAACTCCACTGAATCGTCACTGAACTGATCTCATCTGAATGATTTATAAATAAAGGTGACTTGACTAACCTATGCTTGCAGTTTAAGTGTTTGTTTTATTATACCACAAACAAGTAAACAAGTCTCTTTATAGAAATGGTATATAAATATAT
The DNA here is from genome assembly GCF_949152265.1 of Phoxinus phoxinus. NCBI lineage: Eukaryota > Metazoa > Chordata > Actinopteri > Cypriniformes > Leuciscidae > Phoxinus > Phoxinus phoxinus. The sequence continues at coordinate 31,415 of NW_027639398.1, read as the reverse complement.
AGTATATATAAATAAAAATTTTCTATTCCTTTTAAATGGACAGCAATATATTTAATAATGTCTGGCTACCTGAAAAACAAAACTTGAAAAAAGTGTTATTTGGGTCTGCAAAAGTTAAACATTTAATAATCTAAGCATTTCACATATTCTATGTACACTGATTATATTAAACAATACTGTCAGTACACCATAGTTGTACAAATGAACTAGATCAATGCCTTTATTTCCATTCAAAGTGATCCGATCAACACAGAAACATCAGAAAAACATCAGGCTTGAAAGATTCCTTATCCTGTGGCTCCCTCTAGTGGGCAACCTTAAAATCACAGCCTTTATCTTTCATTTCAAATGGCTGAAAGTTTAGAGTTTGCTGTTAGCAATTCATTAGAGAGCCAATTCAAGTTTGGTGCTTGGACCCCTATTAACAAAATATCAATTTCCAGGGCTCCAGGACACTGTCTACACTGCAAAAGAAAGGAAAAAATGCTTTTCTTTATCAGTATTTTTGTGTTGATTCCAGTCCAAATATCAAAACATTCTTAGATCAAGATGCATTTGCCAGATAAGATATTATATCTTGTTTTTTTTTTGAAAAACGGAAACAAGATTATTTTTCTCACCCCACTGGCAGAAAATGTAGCTTGTTTTCAGCAACAAGCAAAAAACTCAAAGTCAAAAGAAACTCAGATCGCTTTAGACAAGCCCTTTCGAACGCAACTTGTCCCGCATTCCGGTGCGGTTACGACTGTTACGACCCGACATCATATGTCGCTGTTTTCTTTAATTCCCTCTTCACTTTCCTCCTATGTCAGTGTGTCCCCATAGGTACCGTACAACTGCCAGCTTGTTTGGGGTCACAGATGTCAGCAATGAACAAAATTGTAGAAATCTCACAAATATGAATATCTTATGCGCTAAGGCTCATATTTAGCCGCCCGCTTCACATTTATTTTGCTCTTTCACTGTTGTGATTTTGTATGTGTACCAATGGGTCATTTCCAATCTCAGTGAGCAATTTCCAAATATGTGAGAAAATATGCCAGGAAGTGAGAGTCACGCACCTGGAGAGTACAACTTAAAATCAAGTTGCAGTCCTGCACCACATTTGAATGGATAAAATATCCTTTTTCACATCTCTCATCATTGCCCACTGGGTTACGGCAGAGGACTGCCCTTACGGAAATAAGATATATTTCCCAATATATGAATGATCATTATATTCAATGAAATAACAGCATATTTGATAATATACAGAATAATATATTGTGTTAATATATTACAATATATTGAATAAAGATAAGAAATTGACGCTTTTCATATATTGAAAAATATGTGACAATACTAACATATCATAATGTATGTAATTTTATATTCAGTAATACACTTCATAATATATAGATGCATATATTATCATA
>NW_027639398.1:0-25000 GCF_949152265.1 Phoxinus phoxinus | reverse complement strand
ACAAGAGATGCGGCCTCCCTCCGGGGAACGCGGGGCGCATCGACCTCGGGAGACTCAGATGGCCTGTCTGAAATGAATGTCCGCAGAGGCAGTGGTGGCTGCGGGCGCGTAGGGGGGCTTGGGCGGTTGGTGGGGTTTCATTGGGGTACCCCCAGCATGTCTTAGAGCCGAACTTCGCCCTGCACATCCCTGGCTTTGAAAGCACCCTTCCTGGTTACGGCCTAGGTCCAGAGGCCACCTCACACCCTCCCTTTGGCAGAGGGTTCCTCACGCGCCCTATGAGCGGCTGTTCCGTCCCGGGCCTGGGCCCTGGCCTGAGCGGAGCGAGACCCGTGTGTAGGAAGCAATTGCGTGGCGGTTCTCTGTCTGGGGCTCCTCAGATGTTCCCAAAGTAATATACCATATGCTTGTCAAACAATTGGTCTGGGTAAACGGCGAAAAGACTCCAGGGGCTTGAGACACCCCTGGAGAAAAAGTAGTGGAGGAAGGTCCTCTGCTCGGACAAGGTGAAAGCAAATCAGGCGCCCTTTGAGGAAAGTGCACCTCTGAAAAACAGTGCAATCAAACAAGATTCCCAAGAACATGCAACTTCCTATTTGACAACCAGGGAAATTGCCCCGGTATCGTGCACGTTTGTATCCGTTGGCCATGATTCTTCTCGGACAAGGTAATGGTAAGCAGGCGCCTCCGGGTTGCCTGGGGCCCGTAGGAGCGCACCCTCTCCTTTGGGCCGTACCGTCTGGGTGCCTGATCGATTGGAACTTTGGACGCGCCTGGGGAAGGCCCCTGCCCGGTCGAGAGACCGCTCTGGGCAGCTTGCTCCTCCCCGATTTGCGTATCGACAAGAGATGTGGCCTCCCTCCGGGGAACGCGGGGCGCATCGACCTCGGGAGACTCAGATGGCCTGTCTGAAATGAATGTCCGCAGAGGCAGTGGTGGCTGCGGGTGCGTAGGGGGGGCTTGGTGGTTGGTGGGGTTTCATTGGGGTACCCCCAGCATGTCTTAGAGCCAAACTTCGCCCTGCACATCCCCTGGCTTTGAAAGCACCCTTCCTGGTTACGGCCTCGGTCCAGAGGCCACCTCACACCCTCCCTTTGGCAGAGGGTTCCTCACGCGCCCTATGAGCGGCCGTTCCGTCCCGGGCCTGGGCCCTGGCCTGAGCGGAGCGAGACCCGTGTGTAGGAAGCAATTGCGTGGCGGTTCTCTGTCTGGGGCTCCTCAGATGATCCCAAAGTAAAATACCGTATGCTTGTCAAACAATTGGTCTGGGTAAACGGCGAAAAGACTCCAGGGGCTTGAGACACCCCTGGAGAAAAAGTAGTGGAGGAAGGTCCTCTGCTCGGACAAGGTGAAAGCAAATCAGGCGCCCTTTGAGGAAGGTGCACCTCTGAAAAACGGTGCAATCAAACAAGATTCCCAAGAACATTCAACTTCCTATTTGACATCCAGGAAAAAGTGCCTTGGTGTTAGGCATGTTTCAATCCGTCAGCAGTGACGGGCCTTGTCAGAGTGATCCCTTTCCTTAAAACGGACCTTGGGGGTTTTGTCGAGGAGTACACAAGTGCTCCGCTCGGACAAGGTGAAGGAAAGCAGGCGTGCTGGAGGAAGGTGCTCCTTAAAAGTCAAACAAAACAAAAAACGGACAGATACTGAAATGGTGTGGGCAGGCCAGGTTCCCACTAATACTCTACTCCCTGGCTGACGACCAGGGAGAGTGCCTCGAATGTCGGGCAAAGTCGGAGCAATGACGGACAATGACTTTGGGTTTTTGTCGAGAGTGGACAAGTGCTCTTCTCAGACATGGTGATGGGAAAATGGTTGAGAGACCGCCGTGAGTACCTCACACCTACCTGTCTTGCGCAGCTTTGGTTCGGTTTCCGACATCCTGGGGAGGATGTTTTTTCTGGGGTGTTAAGCAGTGTCCAGGAAATGTGCTGTCGAACGAGATTCCTACAACAACCAGTCTCCCTGGCTGGCACACAGGGAGAGTGCCTCAGACTCGGGCACGGTTGAATGAAGCTCCTGTCGGAACAAAGACTGTCCTAAAAATGGACTTTATAGGTTTAGTTGAGAAGCTACCATCTGCGGGATTATGACTGAACGCCTCTAAGTCAGAATCCCGCCTAGAACGATACCGCAGCGCCGCGGGACTTTGATTGGCCCCGGATAGCCGGCCTCCGGGCCGGCGAGGAAGGCCGTCCGTGACCGGAACCGGGGGGTGGCCGAAAGAGCGTCGCCCCTCTCCCCCTTATCGCACCTCAAGTTTGTGGAGAACCCGGTGCTAAATGACTCGTAGACGACCTGATTCTGGGTCGGGGTTTCGTGCGTGGCATCGCAGCTCCATCGCTGCGATCCATTGAAAGTAAGCCCTCGATCCAAGTTTTTGTCGGCCTCCGGGCCGACCCCCCCCCGGGGTTGGGGGTGTGGGGGGCGGAGGCCGTGGGGTGAACCAGTGGAGGGGAGGCGAAGACAAAAGCGGCGGGCAGAGAGAGGGAGAGGGAGAGGGAGAGGGAGAGGGAGAGGCAGAGGCAGAGGCAGAGGCAGAGGGGGGTGATTCGGTGGTCCCCCACTGCCCAAAGCCCTGGTTCCCAGAGGCGGCCTGAGGCAGGAGAAGCTTGGCCGGCCGGAGGGAACCAGGGAACCCCAGCCAAAACCTAAGTCGATTTTGGGGTACCAGTGGCGCGTTTTTTTTTTTGGAGGCCAGGGTTGGCTGGGATAGTAATGCCCGGGCTTAAGTGTGGGGCCCCCGGGTTCGGCCGGTGTGCGGGTGAGGGCGGAGGACAGAGCTGCGCTGGAGCTCTGGTTCTCCGAGTCGGGCGGAGGAGGTGGCGTGGTGGGGGTCCACGGGCCTGGCCCCTGGTTCCCTGAGGCAGGCATAGGGCGGTCCGTGGTGAGGGTGCCTGCCCATAGCTCTGGTTCCCCCGAGAACCAAAACCAAAGTCGATTACGGGGTACCAGTGGCGCGGATTTTTGAAGGCCCGGGTTGGCTGGGACAGTAATGCCCGGGCTTAAGTGTGGGACCCCGGGTCCGGCCGGTGCACAGGTGATGGTGGAGGCCCAAGTTGTGCAGGAGCTCTAGTCCTCCGAGTCGGGCAGAGGGTGGACCTGGGTGGGGGTCCCTGCCCAGAGCTCCTAGTCGGGTGGCGTGGTGGGGGTCCCCTGGTCCCCTGACGCGGTAGGAGGGTGGGCGGTGGTTCTGCCCCATGCCCAAAGTCGCGATTCCCCGAAGCGGGTAAACGGCGGGAGTAACCTGGACTAAGAGTCTAAGTGTGAGTTTTAACCTGTGTATCTCAGTGATGAATCCGAGTTGGGGTTCCATACTCTGGGCGCAAGGGGATCTCCTAGTGGTCCCCCCCGCCCCGAGTATGGAGCGAAATGCTTTCAACATGAACATTTTTTTTCTTCTAAATACTATTGCACACACACACACACACACACACACACACACACACACACACACACACACACACACGAGGGAAAGAGAGAGTATAGACAGAAAGGGTAAAATATGACCTTCAGGATATTATGATTTTTGTCACTCGCCTTAACACCATGTATTATATTTAGGCCCTACACACACACACACACACACACACACACACACACACACTTTTGTCAACGCAGACACACATTGCTCTCAGACATCCACACATACTCAGAAACATGATTTTAGATCATTGAGCCATTACAATGCTTCATAACACCTTCAATAGTGCCCCTAGTGGAAACCAGGAAAATAACGTGCATTTCCCCCCATAGGGAATACCTCGGGTTCATTGGGGTTCTATATAGAACCATAGGGTTCTTTACTCAACTCCAAAGAACCTTTTATGCTAAAAAGGTTCTATAATTACAAGAAAGAACCCTTTTGGCACAAAGGTTCTTTAGGCTATTATTCATTCATAGGCTATATTACATTATTCTGCAACATTTTGTAGTTGTAATTCGTTGCATGGGTGACTTTTTTTATGTGAATTACATTTTTACGTTTTAAGGTTTTGATTGAAGCCTTAAAAAGGGTTCTGTATAGAACCTTTTAGGGGTTCCAAATACGTAGCGCCTGATAGAACCTTTTCTTCTAAGAGTGTATGTAGTGACGTCATCTGGTGGAATACACTATATAATGCAAATATAATGCTTTTGTGATGTGAAAGGATGTTTCAACATAAGTCATGATTCATGTATTAATGACGGCCCCGGCTTTAAACGACGTTTTAATTGGTTTCAATGGGCCATTTTTGGTCATTATGGTGCTATTTGATCTACACAGTGTGTGTTCTACATTGTGACAGTCAGCGACTGGAGTGCCCGCGTGAGCCACTGGGGGGCACTCCTTCTCTATTATCCTTCCATCTTATGCTTTACCTGGACTGATTATACTTTATGTCTTTCACCTGTTTTTTTATTATGCTTGTTAGCTTCTCTGATTTAAGGCCCCGTTTACACGTACATGGTTATTTTGAAAAACGGAGACATTTCCCTTCGGTTGTGCCCCACGTTTACACGCAAACGGAGAATTCTCCTCTGAAAACGATTCTTTCTAAAAACTCCGTTCAGAGAGGAGATTTTGGAAAACTCCGTTTGCACGTTTGCATGTAAACATCCTAAACAGAGTTTTAGGCAGTCGACGTCACAGTATGCGACAGAACTTGCACTGCGTCAAAAGTGCGACCTATATTTTCGGGATTCTGATTGGCTAACGTGGGCTTGAGCCTCTCGTTACACTGCCACCTATAGGTTTGGCATGCTCTTGACGGCATATACACGGGTTCGTGTAAATGAACACTTTTCTGAAAACGGAGAGGGTGAAATGTCCGTTTATGAAAATAACCGGCCACGTGTAAACGTAGCCAAAGCCTTGGACTGCGTTCGAAACCGCATACTCAATGAGTAGGTACTTCATTTCAATAAGTACTTACTTAACGAGCGCTAAAAGAGTAGGTACTTTATAGCCAAATCTCGTTAAGTATGAATGCGAACCGGAAATCTGCCATGTTGACGTTATCATGTGACCTACGCCACGTTATCACAAGTGCAACAACTTAAAAGATTTTAACGACTCGTTTAATTCATCTATCTGTAAATATCTTGATATTGATTAAACTTGCTCATTTTATGGTCTTTTTGAAGAAACTGCTGCCCATTTATTTTGTGAATACATTGAGGGTTGATTTAAGTTCTTATATTTAACCCTACTTATGTGACCCACCGTTTTATCCTGAACGATATTATTTATTTTTATTACGAAATCCCAAAATTGTCATCTCTTGAATATGTTGTTAATTTCTTTATTTTATATCCAAACATTTTCATCCACAGGCAAAAGTGGCTTACTGCTGTTTTCCTCTTTTTCTGTCGTTTCATCCCTCAGGCCTAGGCCTATAAATAACAAAAAATGCATTATTTAAATGTATTATAATTAATTATTTAAGAAAAGATATATGAAGATATTCAACCTTTTTCCTCTGTATAAAATATCATATTATGTAATTGCAAACCCATGATATATATATATATATATATATATATATATATATATACACCTCATAACATCAGTAACTCGACAGCCCTACAGAACTGTTTTCCTCAGCGTCTGTAATGTCCGCACAAACACAAAGGAGACGTTGGGCAGCTGTGTGAAGATTCGCCTTTGGAGAAAACTGTTGATTTTATACGTATCATTAATACTAAAAATCAATATTACCCCAGAATGAATTGCATTGCTATCCCATCCCAAACTATACAATAATAACAACGAGAAATACTGACCAGTACTTACTTATATTACTTTTTACTGAAAATGATATAATTCAACAAAACAAACAAAATGTAATGTATGTCATATGACATAGCTATGCATGAATACACTCTAGATGTGTATATTGAGAACATATCTACATTTTCATTTAAACAATTAATTAAAGCATTAATTAATTAAATAATTATATTTTATTTACTGACAACAATGATAAATATTAATAAATGAGTAAATGAATGAATGAAAGTCACCATCACACAATAAACAAATGCATATAAAAGTCAACACATGAAACAAAAAGCTTTATTCAAACTACAATCATGCATGTAGACTACAGGCGCTGAACCACATCTACTGCCATCTCAACACAGCGGTTCCCCTTCTGTGGCTTTATTCTGATGAACCAGCCGACCGCCAGAGGTGAGCCGTGCCGGAGTGCCGGAGGTTGTTGCGTGATGTGTTGTGCTTCACAATCTGAGGCAATAAGTGCCGATGGAGTGATGGAGGGACTTGTAAGGGCCGGTGGAGTGATGGAGGGACTTGTAAGGGCTGGTGGAGTGATGGAGGGTCTCGTAAGGGCCGGTGGAGTGATGGAGGGACTCGTAAGGGCCGGTGGAGTGATGGAGGGACTCGTAAGGGCGGTGGAGTGATGGAGGGACTCGTAAGGGCCGGTGGAGTGATGGAGGGTCTCGTAAGGGCCGGTGGAGTGATGGAGGGACTCGTAAGGGCCGGTGGAGTGATGTAGGGTCTCGTAAGGGCCGGTGGAGTGATGGAGGGTCTCGTAAGGGCCGGTGGAGTGATGGAGGGACTCGTAAGGGCGGTGGAGTGATGGAGGGACTCGTAAGGGCCGGTGGAGTGATGGAGGGACTCGTAAGGGCGGTGGAGTGATGGAGGGACTCGTAAGGGCCGGTGGAGTGATGGAGGGACTCGTAAGGGCCGGTGGAGTGATGGAGGGACTCGTAAGGGCGGTGGAGTGATGGAGGGTCTCGTAAGGGCCGGTGGAGTGATGGAGGGACTCGTAAGGGCGGTGGAGTGATGGAGGGACTCGTAAGGGCGGTGGAGTGATGGAGGGACTCGTAAGGGCGGTGGAGTGATGGAGGGACTCGTAAGGGCCGGTGGAGTGATGGAGGGACTCGTAAGGGCCGGTGGAGTGATGGAGGGACTCGTAAGGGCCGGTGGAGTGATGGAGGGACTCGTAAGGGCGGTGGAGTGATGGAGGGTCTCGTAAGGGCCGGTGGAGTGATGGAGGGACTCGTAAGGGCCGGTGGAGTGATGGAGGGTCTCGTAAGGGCCGGTGGAGTGATGGAGGGACTCGTAAGGGCCGGAGGAGTGATGGAGGGACTCGTAAGGGCCGGTGGAGTGATGGAGGGACTCGTAAGGGCGGTGGAGTGATGGAGGGACTCGTAAGGGCCGGTGGAGTGATGGAGGGACTCGTAAGGGCCGGTGGAGTGATGGAGGGACTCGTAAGGGCCGGTGGAGTGATGGAGGGACTCGTAAGGGCCGGTGGAGGGATGGAGGGACTCGTAAGGGCCGGTGGAGTGATGGAGGGTCTCGTAAGGGCCGGTGGAGTGATGGAGGGACTCGTAAGGGCCGGAGGAGTGATGGAGGGACTCATAAGGGCCGGTGGAGTGATGGAGGGTCTCGTAAGGGCCGGTGGAGTGATGGAGGGACTCGTAAGGGCCGGAGGAGTGATGGAGGGTCTCGTAAGGGCCGGTGGAGTGATGGAGGGACTCGTAAGGGCGGTGGAGTGATGGAGGGACTCGTAAGGGCGGTGGAGTGATGGAGGGACTCGTAAGGGCCGGTGGAGTGATGGAGGGACTCGTAAGGGCCGGAGGAGTGATGGAGGGACTTGTAAGGGCCGGTGGAGTGATGGAGGGACTCGTAAGGGCCGGTGGAGTGATGGAGGGACTTGTAAGGGCCGGTGGAGTGATGGAGGGTCTCGTAAGGGCCGGTGGAGTGATGGAGGGACTCGTAAGGGCCGGTGGAGTGATGGAGGGACTCGTAAGGGCCGGAGGAGTGATGGAGGGACTCATAAGGGCCGGTGGAGTGATGGAGGGTCTCGTAAGGGCCGGTGGAGTGATGGAGGGACTCGTAAGGGCCGGAGGAGTGATGGAGGGTCTCGTAAGGGCCGGTGGAGTGATGGAGGGACTCGTAAGGGCAGGAGGAGTGATGGAGGGTCTCGTAAGGGCGGTGGAGTGATGGAGGGACTCGTAAGGGCCGGTGGAGTGATGGAGGGACTCGTAAGGGCCGGTGGAGTGATGGAGGGACTCGTAAGGGCGGTGGAGTGATGGAGGGACTCGTAAGGGCGGTGGAGTGATGGAGGGACTCGTAAGGGCCGGTGGAGTGATGGAGGGACTCGTAAGGGCCGGAGGAGTGATGGAGGGACTTGTAAGGGCCGGTGGAGTGATGGAGGGTCTCGTAAGGGCCGGTGGAGTGATGGCTGTGATTGGTCAGATTATACACGATGCAACACAACCCGACGCAGAATCATAAATGGGGCCATAATGGGGCGGCAGTGGCTCAGTGGTTCATGTAGGTTGTCTACAAACCGAAAGGTTGGTGGTTCAATCCCCGGTTCCACCTGACCAAGTGTCGAGGTGTTCATGAGCAAGACATCTAACCCCAGCTGCTCCCGACGAGCTGGATGGCGCCTTGTATGGCTGACACCGCCGTCGGTGTGTGAATGGGTGAATGTGAGGCAATATGTAAATCGCTTTGGTGGCCATTGGGTCTGTGAAAGCGCTATATAAATGCAGTCCATAAATGTAGTCCATAAAACGTGTTGGTGCACGTCAAGGCCATATCAAAATAAAAGTCCTTCAAAATAAAGTGTATGATGAAACAGGTTACAGCAAAACACAGGTGTCAAAAAAGGTAAATGACTTTCAAAATAAATCATTTCTGTCTATAATATGTGTAGGCTAAATGTCACCAATTGCTTATTTGTGGACACGTTATATTCCACAATATTATGATTTGACTGCACTGATACTATTGGATGAGAACTGAACTGAGTTGGATTATTACAACATCACTGTTCTGCAGAACTGCTAACTAATTTAACAATTGATCTTCAAACAACTCCACTGAATCGTCACTGAACTGATCTCATCTGAATGATTTATAAATAAAGGTGACTTGACTAACCTATGCTTGCAGTTTAAGTGTTTGTTTTATTATACCACAAACAAGTAAACAAGTCTCTTTATAGAAATGGTATATATAGTATATACAAATAAAATTGTCTATTCCTTTTAAATGGACAGCAATATATTTAATCATGTCTGGTATACCTGAAAAACAAAACTTGAAAAAAGTGTGTTATTTGGGTCTGCAAAAGTTAAACATTTAATAATCTAACCATTTCACATATTCTATGTACACTAATTATATTAAACAATACTGTCAGTACACCATAGTTGTACAAATGAACTAGATCAATGCCTTTATTTCCATTCAAAGTGATCCGATCAACACAGAAACATCAGAAAAACATCAGGCTTGAAAGATTCCTTATCCTGTGGCTCCCTCTAGTGGGCAACCTTAAAATCACAGCCTTTATCTTTCATTTCAAATGGCTGAAAGTTTAGAGTTTGCTGTTAGCAATTCATTAGAGAGCCAATTCAAGTTTGGTGCTTGGACCCCTATTAACAAAATATCAATTTCCAGGGCTCCAGGACACTGTCTACACTGCAAAAGAAAGGAAAAAATGCTTTTCTTTATCAGTATTTTTGTGTTGATTCCAGTCCAAATATCAAAACATTCTTAGATCAAGATGCATTTGCCAGATAAGATATTATATCTTGTTTTTTTTTTGAAAAACGGAAACAAGATTATTTTTCTCACCCCACTGGCAGAAAATGTAGCTTGTTTTCAGCAACAAGCAAAAAACTCAAAGTCAAAAGAAACTCAGATCGCTTTAGACAAGCCCTTTCGAACGCAACTTGTCCCGCATTCCGGTGCGGTTACGACTGTTACGACCCGACATCATATGTCGCTGTTTTCTTTCATTCCCTCTTCACTTTCCTCAAGTCAAGTCACCTTTATTTATATAGCGCTTTTTACAATACAGATTGTATCAAAGCAGCTTCACAGTGATAACATGAAAATAAGGAAAAAATTGGATCATCGTCCACCTTAAGGCAGATCTATGATATTGTTGAATATTAAATGTCCCCAACTAAGCAAGCCAGAAGGAAGGCAACAGCGGCAAGGAACCAAAACTCCATCAGGTGACAGAATGGAGAAAAAAACCTTGGGAGAACCCAGGCTCAGTCGGGGGCCAGTTCTCCTCTGGCCAACGAGCGAACAGTGTATGATTATGATTCAGGAGCATTACAGGTCAGAAGTCAGAATGAATCAGAGTATCTGTCCAGTCCCGGTTGGTTGAAGTCGGAGTGGAGAGGAGGAGAGACTGGTTGACACTTCAGGTCAGCGGCGTCGTCGTCGTGTCCTGGCGCTGGTCCTTCATCAGATCTGGATACGGCCTGGTTCCGGTGGACAGCGGTAAACCTCGGGATAGACAGAGAGACTAATATTAGCGTAGACGCCATCCTTCTTATGATGTACCAAGTACATCAGGATTTAAGGGAAGTGTTCCCGGTCCCGGCTGACCTAATCTATGCAGCCTAACATTGAGTTATAGAAGTCTATAATGTGTTATGTGTATGCTAGGCCGAAGAGATGTGTTTTTAGTCTAGATTTGAACTGACAGAGTGTGTCTGCTTCCCGGACAATGGTAGGAAGACTGTTCCAAAGTTTTGGTGCTAAATAGGAAAAGGATCTACCGCCAGCAGTCGATTTTGATATTCTAGGTATTATTAACTGGCCGGAGTTTTGAGATGGCAGTAGACGTGAAGGACTATAATGCGTTAAGAGCTCGCTCAAGTACTGCGGAGCTAAACCATTTAGTGCTTTGTAAGTGATCAGCAATATTTTAAAATTTATACGATGTTTAATAGGCAGCCAATGCAGTGTTGACAGAACGGGGCTAATATGGTCATACTTCCTGGTTCTGGTAAGAACTCGAGCTGCTGCGTTTTGAACCAGCTGTAGTTTGTTTATTAAGCGTGCAGGGCAACCACCCAGTAGAGCATTACAATAATCTAGCCTTGAGGTCATGAACGCATCAACTAATGGTTCTGCATTATTCATTGAGAGCATATGACGTAATTTAGATATATTTTTAAGATGGAAAAAAGCGGTTTTACAGATACTAGACACGTGACTTTCCTCCTATGTCAGTGTGTCCCCATAGGTACCGTACAACTGCCAGCTTGTTTGGGGTCACAGATGTCAGCAATGAACACAATTTTAAAAATCTCACAAATATGAATATCTTATGCGCTAAGGCTCATATTTAGCCGCCCGCTTCACATTTATTTTGCTCTTTCACTGTTGTGATTTTGTATGTGTACCAATGGGTCATTTCCAATCTCAGTGAGCAATTTCCAAATATGTGAGAAAATATGCCAGGAAGTGAGAGTCACGCACCTGGAGAGTACAACTTAAAATCAAGTTGCAGTCCTGCACCACATTTGAATGGATAAAATATCCTTTTTCACATCTCTCATCATTGCCCACTGGGTTACGGCAGAGGACTGCCCTTACGGAAATAAGATATATTTCCCAATATATGAATGATCATTATATTCAATGAAATAACAGCATATTTGAAAATATACAGAATAATATATTGTGTTAATATATTACAATATATTGAATAAAGATAAGAAATTGACGCTTTTCATATATTGAAAAATATGTGACAATACTAACATATCATAATGTATGTAATTTTATATTCAGTAATACACTTCATAATATATAGATGCATATATTATCATATATGGTACTGCATGTGTAATATATTGCAGTTGTATTTACTAATACATTATAAACAAACATCAATAGAGAAGTATTTTATGTATTATATTTCCTATATTATATAATTATAACCACATCTCAAACTTGTGAATAAAGCTCAAGCACTTCCACATATAGTAAAGTATTTAGTCAATAGAGATTGATCACTGAGCTGAAGAGTGCACAGCTATATCTCTTAAATATATTAACTTTGTTTCTCAGAGCTTTTGACCAATCGTCAACCGAACCACAGGCTCTACTCTTCAGCACAATGGTAACCCCAAAACTCACACATACCAGAAAACCTTTTAAATTCCAGAATAATAGAACATTAAACACTAACAGATCTCTCCCTATATTAATATCGAGGAAAACACATTAAATAACACTTCATTTTAACATTTGCTCTCATTTAACAGTCAGAAGCAAAGCATGCTGGGAACTAGAAATCTGATGTAACTCATTCCGTGAATGTGTGTGTGTGTGTGTCACTCATTTTCGCATTTATATGGGAACATGTGCAATATCTTTACACAATAAAGGATAAACCTTTGTGAATAATACATGTAATGGTATTTTTGTCTTCATTTAAATATTTTATATGTATTAGACATACATGGTCAATGCTGCAATATACTGAACAAATATAAGGACATTCTATTACTGCTATTTACTTTTAAAAAATCATGGTAATTACATAATTAAAAGACTGTATGCTGCTAGCACATCATGTGTTGTTTCTACGGTCCTGCAAAGTCTACAGTGACCGTCGACTTTCACGCCTTCTGATTGGCCAAGAGTATACAGTCACCGTAGACTCCGACTGGAGACAACCAATCACACGGTCGATGTTGACTGTACACTACCAATCAGAGACCAGAGATTCTGGGCTGTCTAATGTAGTCAGTTTGGCCTTCTGATTGGCCGAGAGTCTACCAATCACAGGCCACAACCGCTGCAACTGCTAATTCTGATGTGATTGGCATCTATCAGTCACTAGCGCAAGCATATCATAACAAGTTAAAGTTGGGTCGTAATTCTTTGTTTCTGCCTCTACAGTCGGGAAAATCTATTGTGAAAAGACATTCAACTCTAAAGTGAGAAAAAGGTAAGGCAACTTCTGTTAATTGTCCACATCACTTCTGGCTAGTAAAGTGCTGACGGTGACAGTTACAGTGCATGCTAGGTTTGCTGTCCATGTTTAATGTGAAATGAAAAAGGGGAGATATTTGAAATAATATCACATCGTGTACTATTAATATTAGTACTGTGATGATAGTACTACTAATGCTATTATATTGTGCTTCTAAATAAAGATTTAAGGACACAGTCAAAGTTTAGGTTTTTACTGTAACGACAATACTACAATAGGACAGTGTACATAAGCTGAATTCATATTACAGAATTCAAAAACAAAATATAGCTGCAAGCAGCGATTACGGGCCCAAGCCGGTGGCACCGCCACCCTGGTGCCTTTAGTTACACTAAAGGCACCGGGCTGGCGCTGCCACCGGCTTGGGCCCTCCATCGCTGCTTGCAGCTATATTTATATATATATATATATATATATATATATATATATATATATATATATATATATATATATATATATATATATATATATATATATAAAAAGCCGCCACCCCCGTTGCCTTTCGGGTTCCTGTGCACGACGGGCAATAACGTAACCCCGCTTTGACTGTCGAGAAGAAGTCTGCTTTAGAGCTTGCATCAGTGTGAGTCTTTCTGCTCCCCTCCAAACACACACAGAAAAGGGGGGGGCTGTCTGTGTGTGTGCCCTCCCTCCCTCCCTCCCCACACACACACACACACACACACACACACACACAGAGAGAATGGCAGGGGGAACTCTGTCAGAGAGAGACAAAACCACATTCAAACCAAAATATCTGACTTCCTGTTGGTCGGAGCTAATGACTGTAAATGAGTAAGTTGTCCGGATCGATAAGCACAATATACAGACCAAGTTTTGTGACTGTAGGTAAAAATAACCCACCCACTTTAGTCAAAAGTATCTTGAAAGTAACACACTTCCTGCTGCCAGTTGGTGGCGCTATAACTTTGACTCACAATAGTCACATCCATGTGATCGCCCTCTTACAACAAACACACTGCTGAAGTTTCATCAAGATCAATTAATGTATGAAGACGTTATAACACATTGTGTTTTTCTTTTCTCGCCATAACTTCGTTTCCTCGCCACGGCCAAACCGTTCGAGATATCAAAAATCCGTCCGCAATTTAGCGTCCTCAATGTCTTGACTTCATGCTGACCGAGTTTGGTGGCGATAGGATAATTTTTCTTGGACGAGTATATCAAATTCCAGGGGCATGCATTTTCATACAGCCCATAATAGCCGACTTCCTGTTGGACTTGCGTAAAACTTAGAGCACGAAAGTTGTTCGGCCCGATTAAATCTATATGTGTACCGAGTTTCATATTATTACATGCAAACGTGTTTGATATATGGACCAAGTTTTTCGGACCACGTTCAAGGGGGCGCTGTTGAGCTCCCCTGCCACGCCCGGGTACCAGCTTCAGCCCAGCCCTGATGGCCGCAGGTTCTGACCTGTGTGCAAAGTTTCAAGAGTTTTCGAGCATGTTAAGGGCCCCAAAAGTGCCCGAGAAGTCCCACACAGCACAGAAAGGGTTAAAATAAAGCCCCCCTCCTCTCTCACACACACAGACACTGAGAGAGACTGGCAAAATTCCCATCAAATCACATTCAAACCAAAATATCTGACTTCCTGTTGGTCGGAGCTAATGACTGTAAATTAGAAAGTTGTCCGGCTCGGGGAGATAAATATAAATACCGATTTTTGTTACTGTAGGTAAAACTAATACCCCATTTTTGACTAAAGGTGGCGCTACTGAGCCCCTCCACCGCGCCCGTTTCTGAAACTTCACACATGCCTAGTACCTAATAAATCTGATATGCATGTCAAGTTTCAGGCAATTTGAAGCATGTTAAGAGCCTCAAATGCACCCAAAAAGAATATAAAAGTTTAAAGCGTTGCCATGGCAACAGTATTTAAGATATCAATAATTCTTTCACAGGTCTACATCTGCCGTGTGTTTACATTATACACATAAAGTTTGAAGCAAATCGGGTAAAAATAAGAGGGTGAATTCAAAGCATTTTGAAAGTGACACACTTCCTGCTGCCAGTTGGTGGCGCTATAACTTTGACTCACAATAGTCACATCCATGTGATCGGCCTCTTACAACGAACACACTGCTGAAGTTTCATCAAGATCAATTAATGTATGAGGATGTTATAACACACTTCCTGTTTCCAATATTCGCCATAAATTCGTTTCCTCGCCACGGCCAAACCGTTCGAGATATCAAAAATCCCCTGGCAATTTTTCATCCTCCATGTCTTGACTTCATGCACACCGAGTTTCGTGGTGATTGGTTGAATCGTCTAGGAGGAGTATTTTAAATTCCATTGCATGTGTTTTTTAAACTACGCCAAATAGCCGACTTCCTGTTGGGCTGGGGTAAAAAGTCAGAGCACGAAGGATATATGAACCGATGAGATCTATAAGTGTACCGAGTTTCATATTATTCCACGCAAGCGTGTTTGATTTATGGACCAAGTTTTCGGACCCCGTTCCAGGGGGCGCTGTCGAGCCCCCCTGCCACGCCCGGGTACCAGCTTCAGTCCGGCTCTAATGGCCGCGGGTTCTGACATTTGTGCAAAGTTTCAAGAGTTTTTGAGCACGTTAAGAGACGCAAAAGTGCCCGAATAGTCGTAAGAAAAATAATAATAATAATAATAATAATAATAATAATAATAATAATAATAATAATCCGAAGGAAAACAATAGGGCCTTCGCCTTTTCAAGGCTTGGGCCCTAATAATAGAGAAGAATAATCCGGAGGAAAACAATAGGGCCTTCGCCTTTTCAAGGCTTGGGCCCTAAATATAGCTGCAAGCAGCGATTACGGGCCCAAGCCGGTGGCACCACCACCCCGGTGCCTTTAGTTGCACTAAAGGCACCGAGGTGGCGGTGCCACCGGCTTGGGCCCTCCATCGCTGCTTGCAGCTATATTTATTTATATATATATATATATATATATATATATATATATATATATATATATATATATATATATATAAAAAACGCCACCCCGGTGCCTTTCGGGTTCCTGTGCACGACGGGCAATAACGTAACTCCGCTTTGACTGTCGAGAAGAAGTCTGCTTTAGAGCTTGCATCAGTGTGGGTTCTGCAAAAGTGCGCATCGAGGGCACATATAAAAAAAATATTGTATATATACATATATATATATACCGGTATGTACCCCCCCCCCCCCCTCCCCCTATTTTTAACATGTATATTATTATATATATATATATATATTATTAAAATATTTGGGTGCTAAACTATTCTTTATTATAGGCTTTGTATTTCACTCACGTTCCACTATTGAAAAATGATCCTCTTCAAATACGCAAAAATGTGCTTTGAAACATCACAGTGGAGCTGTGCTTACTGTGAACGGTACGAACTGTACAACTGACTATTTAAACAGAGCAGTGTAATTTTTATATGTTAGGTTGACTATTATATTAAGGCTATAATGAACATACTGCGATGTCAAGATTGCAATGCACGTGCGTGTGTGTGTGTGTGTGTGTGTGTGTGTGTGTGTATGTGTGTGTGTGTGTGTGTGTGTGTGTGTGTTGTTTTGTTCATACAAGACATCATTCAAACTGCAAGTGTTTCCTTATATTTGTGTACACTCGCAATAAAACACATTGGGCTTTTGTTAAACTATAAACTCTTGTCAAACTGTAACCTACAACTGTCACCCAACCAAAATCTCTCACACACACACACACACACACACACACACACACACACACACACACACACACACACACACACACACACACACACACACACACACACACACACACAGTTTAAAAGCAAAAAAAATGTATCCAACCTCATTTAAAAACAGTCTGTCGGTGCCATCTTTTGGACATTCATCATATTGCATTGGTTTTAATTTCTTGTCCTCAAACAGAGCAGTAATCTGTTTATTTTAAGCAGCAAAGATCAGCAGCAGGAGTCCGATTTCATTTACTGTAAGAACAATAGGCTATTGAACTCACAATTCAAGCAATCCACCCCGAACTATAGAGCCAAATCATGAAACTAAAAAGCGCACGGTTGAGACAAAGATAATTTTACTTGCCCAACCTGATTAGAACATGGGGAAAAAAGAAACAAAATCCTGATTATAACATTTATTGTAAGCTGCTATCGATAGTGCATTATAAATACATTAGTCACGGTAACAATGTTGCGAAGTAAAAATAATCACAGTGAACAATTAAAAAATGGGGCGTTTTCATATTTTCTAACATGATACAGTTAAGCAACCTCACACGACGAGTCCTCTTTTCATGAATACCACCATCACAATTGAAAAATTGACATTGATTTCATACAACAGTTCAATAAATGCATAAAATTAGTCACTTACACTTTAGATGCAATGTTCCTGTTTTTGTTCTGTTTCAGCAGCGAAAATAGTTCAACAAAGATCACAGCAGAACCATCGCGCATCTCACAGTGTTTTTTCATTAGTGAATGATTCCGCTTTTTGAAAGAATCGCTTGACTCAAAGATTCAATGATCAATCAATAGACATCTGTCTCATTCATTAATGACTCAGTCGTTCGAACGAACG
This sequence comes from Phoxinus phoxinus, assembly GCF_949152265.1. Lineage (NCBI taxonomy): Eukaryota > Metazoa > Chordata > Actinopteri > Cypriniformes > Leuciscidae > Phoxinus > Phoxinus phoxinus. Next base: position 7,647 of record NW_027639398.1, on the reverse strand, counting down.
ACTCGTTTGAACGAATGAATCAATGACTCGCTCATTAAGACGGTCGCCTGGCTACACTTAAAGGAGGTTTAGTGTTATGTTCAAAAGTATAGCCTATCATTCTTTCCAACGATCGTTAATTAACTTATATTTAAAACAATCTCATAACATTATTTAATGCATTGTTATTTTTTAGTTTAAAATATTTAATTTGATCAGCCACAGGGTGTCCCTATAGTGTCTTATTATTCGAAATAATTGAATTTATTGATCAAATTTAGAAATTAAAAATGAAATATGAAGCATACATTTAATAAGAGTAGGGGTGTGACTAGGTATAGATATTAGGCTACAATATACAGATTTAATATATCATCGCGCTCCACCGTCGATTTGAGATTGCAATGCACGTGTGTGTGTGTGTGTGTGTGTGTGTGTGTGTGTTAAAATAATTTAGTTTAGTTAGAGAACGGGCACTAACCTATTAAAACCTGAACGTGTCCGCTTAATAAATCGTGAGTTGAACGAGAGTCGCAGCAAAGATCAGTCCAATTTCATTAATCATCATGGGTGAAGAGCTGACTGAAAAGATGATGACGGAATATTTTGTGTAAAAACGACTATTTAAGCGAATCTGTCATTGTACTGTTTTATTGTTTTCCATTAAGAATAATAGGCTATTGAACTCGCAATTCAAGCAATAACGCGTTCACGGCGAGGAACGAGCAGAACAGAGTGAATGTGTTTTAGTTCATTCCTACTGGACGTCCAGTACTTACTTTCGCTTTTAAGTTAGCGATTTAAAAGCTCCCGCCGGTGTCACACGTCGATTAACCGGTGGGAAAATATCCTCACACAGTCACCCTAATAAATATATATTTATGTCTGAACTATTTTGATCTCATTTAGACCTTACATGCTGGCATTGACTGTCATACATCACTAGAGGGCAGTATAGCCCTATGTATGACTTGATTTTTATTAAATAGCCCTATTCTGGCCTATTCTGTTGGTCTGAGCTAATGACTGTAAATTAGAAAGTTGTCCGGCTCAAGGAGAAGAATACATATATAGATTTTTGTGACTGTAGGTAAAACTAACCCCCCCTCTTGGGTCAAAAGTATCTTGAAAGTGACACACTTCCTGCTGCCAGTTGGTGGCGCTATAACTTTGACTCACAATAGTCACATCCATGTGATCGGCCTCTTACAGCGAACACACTGCTGAAGTTTCATCAAGATCAATTAATGTATGAGGATGTTATAACAAACTTCCTGTTTCCAATATTCGCCATAAATTCGTTTCCTCGCCACGGCCAAACCGTTCGAGATATCAAAAATCCCCTCGCAATTTATCATCCTCCATGTCTTGGCTTCATGCACACCGAGTTTCGTGGTCATCGGATGAATTCTCTAGGAGAAGTGTTTCAAATGCCAGAACATGCGTTTCCATACAGCCCATAATAGCCGACTTCCTGTTGGACTGGCGTAAAACTTAGAGCACGAAAGTTGTTCGGCCCGATGAGATCTATAAGTGTACCGAGTTTCATATTATTACATGCAAGCGTGTTTGAGATATGGACATGTTTTTGAATCCCATTCCAGGGGGCGCTGCCGAGCCCCCCTGCCACGCCCGGGTCCCAGCTTCAGTCGGGCCCTAATGGCCGCGGGTTCTGACATTTGTGCAAAGTTTCAAGAGTTTTTGAGCACGTTAAGGCCCCCAAAAGTGCCCAAAAGGTAGTAAAATAATAATAATAATAATAATAATAAATAATAATCCGAAGGAAAACAATAGGGCCTTCGCCTTTTCAAGGCTTGGGCCCTAAATATACTTGATTTAACATTATACACCTTCTCTGACATGTGAAGTTAACCTATTGCCAACTATTACATGTTTAATAAAGCACACTTCAGTAGTTTAGGAATATTTAAATATAAAGATTTCATGCTTTCATGACCTGCACATTAAATACCTGTAATTTATTAGTAATATTGATGTTTGTAATGTTTATTTATTAGCTGGTGAATATAGAAATCTTCCTATCATGAGTACCATAGTAATTTTAAAGTCTGCGTGAACCGGAAGATGCAAATGACCTTTCTCTAGTGTTGTGACGTATTTCCGAGTGAAAGTGAATATTGGACAGAGGGCAGGCTCAGTTTAGCGCTCCTGCTCTCCATCTCTGCTCAGCACACTGACGGTGTGAGTGGTTACGCGTTTCCAACCCAAGCCGTCAAACCTACGTCAGCAGAGAAGGAACGCCATTCCAGACCGGAAGTAACTTTGCAGACTTTGATTAAAGATTACCACAGCAAAAAAAAAAAATCTGTTTATTAACTTGCACGGATTAATTGTTCACCACAAGACTAGTATGAGCTAACAAAGTAAATAGGGTCATTTTTGATTTCATGTCGACTTTAATGTGGTGTTTTTATTTCCGTGTACTTTGATATGTCGACACCGGTCAGCAGTCCGCATTGGTGATGATTTCCTCTGCCCAGCACTTCATGCTGACGGGTCCCAGCACCATCACGACAGAACCAGTCCACTGCACTAGCCCACGCTGAAGAGCACTTCATGCTGACGGGTCCCAGCACCATCACGACAGAACCAGTCCACTGCACTAGCCCACGCTGAAGAGCACTTCATGCTGACGGGTCCCAGCACCATCACGACAGAACCAGTCCACTGCACTAGCCCACGCTGAAGAGCACTTCATGCTGACGGGTCCCAGCACCATCACGACAGAACCAGTCCACTGCACTAGCCCACGCTGAAGAGCACTTCATGCTGACGGGTCCCAGCACCATCACGACAGAACCAGTCCGCTGCACTAGCCCACGCTGAAGAGCACTTCATGCTGACGGGTCCCAGCACCATCACGACAGAACCAGTCCACTGCACTAGCCCACGCTGAAGAGCACTTCATGCTGACGGGTCCCAGCACCATCACGACAGAACCAGTCCACTGCACTAGCCCACGCTGAAGAGCACTTCATGCTGACGGGTCCCAGCACCATCACGACAGAACCAGTCCACTGCACTAGCCCACGCTGAAGAGCACTTCATACTGACGGGTCCCAGCACCATCACGACAGAACCAGTCCACTGCACTAGCCCACGCTGAAGAGCACTCCATGCTGACGGGTCCCAGCACCATCACGACAGAACCAGTCCACTGCACTAGCCCACGCTGAAGAGCACTTCATGCTGACGGGTCCCAGCACCATCACGACAGAACCAGTCCACTGCACTAGCCCACGCTGAAGAGCACTTCATGCTGACGGGTCCCAGCACCATCACGACAGAACCAGTCCGCTGCACTAGCCCACGCTGAAGAGCACTTCATGCTGACGGGTCCCAGCACCATCACAACAGAACCAGTCCACTGCACTAGCCCACGCTGAAGAGCACTTCATGCTGACGGGTCCCAGCACCATCACGACGGAACCAGTCCACTGCACTAGCCCACGCTGAAGAGCACTTCATGCTGACGGGTCCCAGCACCATCACGACAGAACCAGTCCACTGCACTAGCCCACGCTGAAGAGCACATCATGCTGACGGGTCCCAGCACCATCACGACAGAACCAGTCCACTGCACTAGCCCACGCTGAAGAGCACTTCATACTGACGGGTCCCAGCACCATCACGACGGAACCAGTCCGCTGCACTAGCCCACGCTGAAGAGCACTTCATGCTGACGGGTCCCAGCACCATCACGACAAAACCAGTCCACTGCACTAGCCCACGCTGAAGAGCACTTCATACTGACGGGTCCCAGCACCATCACGACAGAACCAGTCCGCTGCACTAGCCCACGCTGAAGAGCACTTCATGCTGACGGGTCCCAGCACCATCACGACAGAACCAGTCCGCTGCACTAGCCCACGCTGAAGAGCACTTCATGCTGACGGGTCCCAGCACCATCACGACAGAACCAGTCCACTGCACTAGCCCACGCTGAAGAGCACTTCATGCTGACGGGTCCCAGCACCATCACGACAGAACCAGTCCACTGCACTAGCCCACGCTGAAGAGCACATCATGCTGACGGGTCCCAGCACCATCACGACAAAACCAGTCCGCTGCACTAGCCCACGCTGAAGAGCACTTCATGCTGACGGGTCCCAGCACCATCACGACAGAACCAGTCCGCTGCACTAGCCCACGCTGAAGAGCACTTCATGCTGACGGGTCCCAGCACCATCACGACAAAACCAGTCCGCTGCACTAGCCCACGCTGAAGAGCACTTCATGCTGACGGGTCCCAGCACCATCACGACAAAACCAGTCCGCTGCACTAGCCCACGCTGAAGAGCACTTCATGCTGACGGGTCCCAGCACCATCACGACAGAACCAGTCCGCTGCACTAGCCCACGCTGAAGAGCACTTCATGCTGACGGGTCCCAGCACCATCACGACAGAACCAGTCCACTGCACTAGCCCACGCTGAAGAGCACATCATGCTGACGGGTCCCAGCACCATCACGACAAAACCAGTCCACTGCACTAGCCCACGCTGAAGAGCACTTCATGCTGACGGGTCCCAGCACCATCACGACAGAACCAGTCCGCTGCACTAGCCCACGCTGAAGAGCACTTCATGCTGACGGGTCCCAGCACCATCACGACAGAACCAGTCCGCTGCACTAGCCCACGCTGAAGAGCACTTCATGCTGACGGGTCCCAGCACCATCACGACAAAACCAGTCCACTGCACTAGCCCACGCTGAAGAGCACTTCATGCTGACGGGTCCCAGCACCATCACGACAGAACCAGTCCACTGCACTAGCCCACGCTGAAGAGCACATCATGCTGACGGGTCCCAGCACCATCACGACAAAACCAGTCCACTGCACTAGCCCACGCTGAAGAGCACTTCATGCTGACGGGTCCCAGCACCATCACGACAGAACCAGTCCACTGCACTAGCCCACGCTGAAGAGCACTTCATGCTGACGGGTCCCAGCACCATCACGACAGAACCAGTCCGCTGCACTAGCCCACGCTGAAGAGCACATCATGCTGACGGGTCCCAGCACCATCACGACAGAACCAGTCCACTGCACTAGCCCACGCTGAAGAGCACTTCATGCTGACGGGTCCCAGCACCATCACGACGGAACCAGTCCGCTGCACTAGCCCACGCTGAAGAGCACTTCATGCTGACGGGTCCCAGCACCATCACGACAGAACCAGTCCACTGCACTAGCCCACGCTGAAGAGCACTTCATGCTGACGGGTCCCAGCACCATCACGACAGAACCAGTCCGCTGCACTAGCCCACGCTGAAGAGCACTTCATGCTGACGGGTCCCAGCACAGTCACGACAGAACCAGTCCACTGCACTAGCCCACGCTGAAGAGCACTTCATGCTGACGGGTCCCAGCACCATCACGACAGAACCAGTCCACTGCACTAGCCCACGCTGAAGAGCACTTCATGCTGACGGGTCCCAGCACCATCACGACAGAACCAGTCCACTGCACTAGCCCACGCTGAAGAGCACTTCATGCTGACGGGTCCCAGCACCATCACGACAGAACCAGTCCGCTGCACTAGCCCACGCTGAAGAGCACTTCATGCTGACGGGTCCCAGCACCATCACAACAGAACCAGTCCGCTGCACTAGCCCACGCTGAAGAGCACTTCATGCTGACGGGTCCCAGCACCATCACGACAGAACCAGTCCGCTGCACTAGCCCACGCTGAAGAGCACTTCATGCTGACGGGTCCCAGCACCATCACGACAGAACCAGTCCGCTGCACTAGCCCACGCTGAAGAGCACTTCATGCTGACGGGTCCCAGCACCATCACGACAGAACCAGTCCACTGCACTAGCCCACGCTGAAGAGCACTTCATGCTGACGGGTCCCAGCACCATCACGACAGAACCAGTCCACTGCACTAGCCCACGCTGAAGAGCACTTCATCCTGACGGGTCCCAGCACCATCACGACAGAACCAGTCCACTGCACTAGCCCACGCTGAAGAGCACTTCATACTGACGGGTCCCAGCACCATCACAACAGAACCAGTCCACTGCACTAGCCCACGCTGAAGAGCACTTCATGCTGACGGGTCCCAGCACCATCACGACAGAACCAGTCCACTGCACTAGCCCACGCTGAAGAGCACTTCATGCTGACGGGTCCCAGCACCATCACGACAGAACCAGTCCACTGCACTAGCCCACGCTGAAGAGCACTTCATGCTGACGGGTCCCAGCACCATCACGACAGAACCAGTCCGCTGCACTAGCCCACGCTGAAGAGCACTTCATGCTGACGGGTCCAGCACCATCACGACAGAACCAGTCCACTGCACTAGCCCACGCTGAAGAGCACTTCATGCTGACGGGTCCCAGCACCATCACGACAGAACCAGTCCACTGCACTAGCCCACGCTGAAGAGCACTTCATGCTGACGGGTCCCAGCACCATCACGACAAAACCAGTCCGCTGCACTAGCCCACGCTGAAGAGCACTTCATGCTGACGGGTCCCAGTACCATCACGACAGAACCAGTCCACTGCACTAGCCCACGCTGAAGAGCACTTCATGCTGACGGGTCCCAGCACCATCACGACAGAACCAGTCCACTGCACTAGCCCACGCTGAAGAGCACTTCATGCTGACGGGTCCCAGCACCATCACGACAGAACCAGTCCACTGCACTAGCCCACGCTGAAGAGCACTCTCATGCTGACGGGTCCCAGCACCATCACGACAGAACCAGTCCACTGCACTAGCCAACGCTGAAGAGCACTTCATGCTGACGGGTCCCCAGCACCATCACGACAGAACCAGTCCACTGCACTAGCCCACGCTGAAGAGCACTTCATGCTGACGGGTCCCAGCACCATCACGACAGAACCAGTCCACTGCACTAGCCCACGCTGAAGAGCACTTCATGCTGACGGGTCCCAGCACCATCACGACAGAACCAGTCCGCTGCACAAGCCCACGCTGAAGAGCACTTCATGCTGACGGGTCCCAGCACCATCACGACAGAACCAGTCCACTGCACTAGCCCAACGCTGAAGAGCACTTCATGCTGACGGGTCCCAGCACCATCACGACAGAACCAGTCCGCTGCACTAGCCCACGCTGAAGAGCACTTCATGCTGACGGGTCCCAGCACCATCACGACAGAACCAGTCCACTGCACTAGCCCACGCTGAAGAGCACTCTCATGCTGACGGGTCCCAGCACCATCACGACAGAACCAGTCCGGTGCACTAGCCCACGCTGAAGAGGCACTTCATGCTGACGGGTCCCAGCACCATCACGACAGAACCAGTCCACTGCACTAGCCCACGCTGAAGAGCACTTCATGCTGACGGGTCCCAGCACCATCACGACAGAACCAGTCCGTGCACTAGCCCACGCTGAAGAGCACTTCATGCTGACGGGTCCCAGCACCATCACGACAGAACCAGTCCACTGCACTAGCCCAGCCGCTGAAGAGCACTTCATGCTGACGGGTCCCAGCACCATCACGACAGAAACCAGTCCGGTGCACTAGCCCGCGCTGAAGAGCACTTCATGCTGACGGGTCCCAGCACCATCACAACAGAACCAGTCCACTGCACTAGCCCACGCTGAAGAGCACTTCATGCTGACGGGTCCCAGCACCATCACGACAAAAACCAGTCCGCTG